>NW_019154090.1:35294778-35472412 GCF_002288905.1 Enhydra lutris kenyoni
GCAATGTCCACAATAGCCAACTATGGAAAGAACCTAGATGTCCATCAACAGATGAATGGATAAAGAAGATGTGGTACACACACACACACACACACACACACACACACACACACACACACACACAATGGAATATTATACAGCCATCAAAAAAGTGAAATCTTGCCATTCGCAATGATGTGGATTGAACTAGAGGTATTATGCTAAGCAAAATAAGTCAATCAGTGAAAGACAAGTATCATATAATCTCACTGATATGAGGAATTTGAGAAATAAGACATAGGATCATAGAGGAAGGATGGAAAAATGAAACAAGATGAAACCAGAGGCAGACAAACTATAAGAGATTCTTAATCTCAGGAAACAAACTGAGGGTTGCTGGAGGGGAAGGGGATAAAAGGGATAGGGTGACTGGGAATGGCCATTGGGGAGGTTATGTGATATGGTGAGTGCTGAGAATTGTGTAAGACTGATGAATCACAGACCTGTACCCCTGAAACAAACAATATATTATGTTAATAAAAAAAAATGATATGCACCATGACAACTCAAAAAAGAAAGAAAGAAAAGAAAAAGGAAAAACAGCCTGGAATCAAATAAAATATGCACAAGTTTAAGGATATTGCAAGACAACAGAAGGAGATGAAAAATTAATTGACTGAGTCCAAGGAAAAAATGGAATGGAAATATAAAAGTGTTATTGAAACAAAGGACATATTAGTAGTAACAAATGTTGAAACATCACTACTAAAAATGTGACTGGGATCATGATGGTCAAGTTTGAGAATATCATACAAAACAAAATGAAAAAGAACAAAGAAAATCATTGTAGGGTAGTTGATAGATATGGAAGACATACAAAGGAGATGAAGTAATGGTTGACACTGTATTAGTTTCCTATGGCCACTGTAACAAATTACCCCAATCTTAGCAGTTCAAAACAAACAAACTTATTATCTTACAATTCTGGAGGTCAGATGTCACTGATCTAAAATCAAGGTGTCTGTAGGGCTACATTCCTTCTGGAGGCTCTACAGGAGAATCATTGCCTTGTCTTTTCCAGCTTTTAGAGAATGCCCGAATTACTTGGTTTGTGGTCCCTTCTTTAATTTTCAAAGCTAGCAGTGTAACAACTTCAGATTTCTGACTCAGTTTCCATCCTTTCACATTCTTCTCTGATTTTTGAAGGACTCTTGTGGTTAAATCAGACTCACTTGGATAATCTAGGATAATCTCTTCATCCCAAAATCCTTAGCTGCATTTACTAAGGTCCTTTTCTATGTGAAATAACAGGTTCCAGGGATTAAGGTGTGGGTATCTTTTGGGGTGGGGGTGGGGAGCATTACTCTGCCTACCATAGAAACCAACATATATCCTGGTGAAATTTCAGAAGTTTAAGGGTAAAAAAATACATGGGAATCACAGGCAGGAAAGATAAGTGACATACAAAAGAAAAGTTAGTTTACCTCATAGTTTTCTCTGGAAATAACAAAAGAAGACTAAGGCAATATTTATAAACTGCTGAGAAGAAAAACTGGGACTTAAGAATTTTGTACCCCCTAAACTGTCCTTAACATTTCAAGTATACAAGCCATCCTGCCTATGAATTCTATTTGCCAAAAGGAAATTCCTGAGGATCAAGTCCAGTCAATTCAGAGTTGAATAAAAATAAAGAACCCAGGAATTGAAAAGTTAAATAAAATGACCGATGGTGAATTTGAATGCATTTAAACATAAAACTAAGACCAAAAGGGTGCACTGTGGAACACACTTTGAGAATCCTACCCAGAAGCCCTTTACCCAGATGCCCCAGAAGAGCCAGAGTGCCCATTTCCCAATTGCTGTGAATATTAGACACTAATGAACACCTGGTTATCAGCCACTCTTTCTCCAGAGAATTGCCCTCAACTCTTATAAGATATTTTGTGCCAGGGAAGTTATGTCTACCCCTATGTAACTGGGGACAAACTTAGAGCCAATGACTGACCAATCCGGGGATACACACTTGTGATGTGACTTCTACTCCAGAGCTCAGCCATGGCATAGGGGTGAGACTAGCCTTTACTTAAGGTCACATTCTTATTATCCTGCTGCATCCCCTGTGTTACAGGATTTTCCTAGAGAGAATGGATCCCCTTCTCAGGCTCTGCTTTGGGCTTGATGTAGATGCACTATGGTTTGATAGTCCTTGTACTCACTCCTTCTTCTCTTCCTTTGTTTTTCAAATGTGTCCATTCGTTATTGTGGGCAAACCATTTGCTTTTATGGGGTCAAACATCAGGAAGCTGTGGTGACACTGGGCACTCACTTTATTTCTTCAGAAGTCAATCTTGGTCAGGGGTTCTTTACACCCAGCTTTAAAACAATCTTGACTTGGAGATTTGGTCAGGTCAATAAATTTCACAATTCAGCAAAAATAGGTATAAAAGAGAATTTCCATGCTTTCTGCAATCAGGATCTTTACCCTGATGAGTAATCTCTTGATAAAGCTCTCCTAAGATTCTTTGCGTCCATGCACCTAAGATACTCTCCAGCTCCATTTAAACAAGAAGTTAATATGAACTCATAACTGTTTATGTCTGTTCTTACAAGCAGAAACAATACTTGGGGTTGAGGACATAAAACTGAATTGGGTTAATTAGCTAGTGTTATTAAGCAGTTCACTTTATGTACCTCCCAGGGTGACTCATTGATTCACACTATACTGACTGCAACAGAAGAACTAAAGAATCTGTTACTTACGGTACTTCTACAATTTATAATTTCAAAAGAGTTTACGAGCTAAGAAATGGCTTATCTTAAAATGTCTTTTTAATAGCCATGAGCTATTGAACTAACCCCAAAGCTGCTGTATAATAAAGCCACTCAGTAGAAAACAAGAGGTAGGTGATAATAGGGAAACCATAAGCTGCATTCCCTGCACCTGTCAGGGCTGTAGTTAGCAAATCTTCAGGACAGCAAGCGAGCAGATGGAATAGGCCAATAGGTGGTGCTATTGCTATGTGGAATGCCTGAGAAAGACAAAAGGAGGAACATGCTGTGGGAAAATATTTGCCAGAAAAAACCGCAGGACAAGAACACGCCCCCAGCTTCTGAATTCTTCAAGAAGTACATTGTTGTTTCCTCATAATTCCTGTCTGAGCTTGAACCATCACCTTATCATTAATTTATTGAGTTGAATTGCTCAATTTTTGTGTCTCAGGCCAATGCCATAGCCACCATGTCCATTTCATACACGTTTTAAGGAAGGATGTCTATTTCAATAGACCTCTGATATTCCTCCCCTGACTTGAAAAGATTTCTTAAGCCACGTGCAGAAGTAAATATACACCGTGACAGAGGTCTTTAAAAATAGAGGACAATGGAAAGCTCCAGGCGTGTTGGGGGAGGGGGGGGCATCTGATTTCTACAACTTTCCGTAGAATGATTCCATAGTAATTTGAGGGGGGCTGGGAATTCAGATGAAGTAATTCTTTAACTTCCTAAACTAAAATGACAGACAAGTTTCAATAAAGTTTTGTAAAATTTGAAATAGTTCTCACAAGAAGCATTAGCTGTGGGAAGGGAAAGAGGACAATATAGGTAGTTAATAAATCGTGAAGAATCTTTCAAGCATTGTTTTATGCAAGGAGAATGGATTTTTTTCTTTGTTCCTTTGTGATGGGATTCATCATCTTAGTGTTAGTTTTGGAAATAAGTCTTCATGGTTTGAAAAGAGACCCAGGTGCAGAAAGGAAGTCACCTTGGGATAAAAATTGGATGCAATTAATCAACCAAATTGTGGAGATTTTACCACATTTGGCATGCATTTTAAGACTGATTTGTGGAGACAAATTATTTTTGACTCCAATGGTCTCACTAGAAGGTATTGGTCTCATCAAATGAATCTAGTAAGCATCCTAAATTATCGCTACCCTTCAAAGAATCACAATCAAAGAAAAATAAGTCGTGTTGTACAGCAAGGTAAAAAAATAAGAAACAACAAAACTGATGCTTCATAAATTTCATGAAGTTCTTTCTTAGGCAACTCATTGTCTTGCAACCTTTAGAGATAGGCAAAATAGCTAATGATGTTAGCTTACATTAACTGAATAGTTACAGAACTATTTCAGCATTTTACCTTTTTAACTCGTATAATCCTTGCAATGGCCATATGAGGTAGGTCATATTATTGTCCTCCTTTCCTAACAGAAGACATTGAAGTATAGGAAAGTTTAAGTAGCTCCCCAAGGGTATACAACTAGTAATCAGCATTGCTATAATTAAAACCCAGACAGGTTGACTTGTGCAATCATTCAATCGCCATTTTTTAAAGACAAAAAGAGCATTGAAGTTTATATAATAATCTATTAAATGTGGTATTGAATTTAGAGCTAAAGTCTTAATGATTTATGGCCTGATGGCCTTTCCTGAATTGCATTCCATTTTGATTTGGACAACCCCAGACGTGTCAAAAATTACATCCCCCTTGAATATAAATGCTGCCTGGACCGTACCGGTCTAGCTGGTCTACCACAGATACGTCTTTGCACATGACCAGTAAATTGAGTTATTCTGCTCTCCCAGGAACCTCCCCAGATATTAGCTCCCACCTGAGAATTTTACTGTGGCTGGCTTAATGTTGCTATCAGCGGATAAGTGCTGTGAAATCTCTAGACTTTAAAGTGTCCAGACTTGCCTCCATTCTGTCAAGAAAAAGGGAGAGTATGAGATCACCTTTAGGTACAGGCATCTTGCATTTCTGAAAGCAACATTCCCAATCTCCAATATTTTCCAAAGGACAAATAAAAAGGATAGACCAGCAGTGCAGAAATCCAAATCTCAAGAAATAAGACAGCACTCTTATTGGCCAAAGGTTTGGTGACTTTTTTCGATTTATTCATATTTGGAAGGTTCTTACAGTTTCTATAAATGATACTGATTTTTTTAAAAAGATTTTATTTATTTATTTGACAGAGATCACAAGTAGACAGAGAGGCAGGCAAGGAGAGAGGGGGGAAAGCAGGGTCCCCACAGAGTGGAGAGCCTGATGTGGGGCTCGATCCCAAGACCCTGAGATCATGACCCGAGCCGAAGGCAGAAGCTTAACCCACTGAGCCACCCAGGTGCCCCTAGGTTACTGATTTTTTTATCAGTCAGTTTGGACTGAGTTATGCTACAGTAACAAAAGATACCTTCTACCCTCAGACCTTAGTATCTTACAACAGCAGAATTTTCTTCTTGCTCATTTTATATGACAGTTGTAGGTTGGCTTTGGCTCTTCCATCCAGAGCCCACTCAGGCGGCGTGAGCAGCCTCCATCTGGGACCGGCCAGCCCCCTGGCTCTGGAAAAAGAATGATGGTGACATCCCACAACAGCTCCTAGAGTTTTTGCTCCCAACTCACATCTAGCATTTCTGACCACATTTCATTGGCCAAAGCAAGTTGCATAGCCAAGCCTGATGTCATGGACCTGGAAGGTTTAATCCCTTCATAGGGAGAAAGAGTTACCAAATATTGGGAACAACAATGCAATCCTCAGATGTACTGAATTATATTGTATAGGTTTAGGGAGGCACCTATCTGAATAAATTAACAGAGTAAAAATGCAAGCATGCTCCAGCAGCTTCAGGTTAATGTCATAAAAGAAATATTAAAGAAGCCCCAGCATTGAAGTTCCTCTCAACCTTTCCCTGCAGTAGTCATGTCAAGCTGCGACAGCTGACTGCAGAGGGCAAGCAGCAGAGCTCAGGGGGCTTCTGAGCCCAAAGTGCAATCACTCCTCCAGCACCGGCTACCCAGCGTGGGCCAGGTCACACAGCTTCTTATCTTGTCACATTGGCAAAAACCCAGCCTTCGCTTTTAACTCACGGCATTGCAATTCTTTTCAAGTACATTGCCAGGACTTTATAAAGATTGATGGAGTGCTGGGAAGTCATTGGGTTGAAAGTCCAAATTACATAAATCACGTCACAGCGTCATTTAATTCAGAATGTTTCTGCCCAAGTCATTACGGGATGGAAGCAGAGCGTTTTATAGCGAGTCTTTGGGGATTTGCTGATCTGAAAGGCAAGAGATAGTCAATGTATAATTTTGCTTCGGGAGTCACTGCAGTTGTTTTAAATCGACTGAGACCCTGATTGCTTCTGATTTAAAGTCTATTTTAAATGATTGGAAATATATTTGGGGGACAGTTTAGGATGAAGTGTTGAGTGTGATATTTGGTGGTCCAAACTAAAGTCTCATTTGCACAAATAAAGAAACCTATCCATCGATAAAAATTATGTCAGCAGACCTCTCTTTATTTTAAAGCACTGTTTTCCACCTTAACTTGTCCTAGATCTGCTGATTTTTACATAAATTTACTTTGGGATAAGAACCCAAAATCTTCACGTTGGATGAGAGAATTTCCCATATCCTTCTAGTCTCAAGTCTACATTTAAAATCATCCTAGTTGTCACACTGAAGGACATGAAAGGCTACAATCCCAATTTATGTCCTCAGGGTCTCACACTAGCCACACAACTTACATTTTAAACCTGCAAAGTAGGTGGGGTTTGCCATGGTTTGCCAGAGCCCATTTCTGTCTTTCTTCCTTTGTTCAAATCTCTTGTTGTTCTCTAATGCCTCATTTCCCCTTTTGCCCTTTTCCTATCAAAACCTATTCTTTAGAATAAATTATTTTTATTAAAAATTTTCCAGCAGATATCCATACCTCGCTGACAGGAAATTACATCTGTTCACATAGGCTGCAGCATACGGCTATCAATAAAAAACCGAACATTTTAGCCCAAGGAATGATGTTCGAATGGGAAATTAAAGACCATTAAAAGTGAAAGTGGGGTACATTTCTCTGTTTTGTAAAAATTAGTGGAGAAAATATAAAACCAATGGTTTGTATTGATATCACATTTCTGCAACCCCCTTTGAGAAGTTTAAAGGAATTTTTGATAGAACAAATTCTTAAGGGAAGAGAGAAATTTCCTCCCCAGTGTGACCTCTGAAAACATACTTTCTATCAGGGAGGAAAATCTAAATTTGTATTTTTTTCTAATTAATTCTATAACTAATTTAATTTTATATAAATAATGTGTCTGAGAAATTTTGGATATACACATTCATTAATAGTTTATGTAAAGTTAGTTTTATTTAATGTTCCTTAAAAAAAAAACTGTCCTTTAATTGCAATTACAATAGAAAATTTGAATTTTTCCCCTGACTGTTACTTCTCTAGCAGCTTTGTAAAATCAGGAAGTTGAATTTGAGAGATAATATTTAAAGGTGTTTGGTTTTGAAGTTGGTTGTTCATTCTTTCAGTTAAGGACAGGTTCTTCAGTAAGGTGAGTAAGCACAACAGGGTCTCTCTGTTAAATTGGGAACATGTGTGTATCATTTAAGCTACATACACTTTTATTAACCATCACAATGCATGGTTACAATATAACTGTACAATATAAACCTAAGCAATATTATTCCAATAAAAATTATTTTACATTTATTGTTTAATCTCATCTGTGGAAAACCACCAATTCCTAACATTGAGTTTTAGGCTGAAAAAAAGCACTATTGCTCACTATAAGACATTTCATAACTTGAACCTCCCTTCCCAATTATAATTACCTACTTTTCCTTTCCTATATGTGGAGAAGTATATTATTTTCTTTGTATTTTTTTTTAAGGTTTATCTATTTATTTGAGAGAGAGAGAGAGAGCGTGAGCCAAGGGAGGGGCAGAGGGAGAGGAAGTAGACTCTCAGGGTCTGATCCCAGGACCCTGTAATCATGACCTGAGCTGAAGGCAGACAATTGGCTGAACTGCTCAGGTGCCCGGAAAGATATATTGTTTTAGAGTTTTATTTACATTATTCTCCTTCTCTTTGTTTTTCTGATTTTGCCTCCAGTTCACCCACCTAATTTATTCTTTAAAAAGTATTATCATCTTTATTTATGGTACATTATCTTTTATTTGTATTTTATCAAATGTTCACTCAACAAATAATAGAGGGACCTGATAATAAAAATTTGGACCATATGAAAGGGCACAAAATGAAAACACAAAGTCTTTCCCTCCCCCCACACCTGTCCTAATCACCAGAGAGAACTAATTTAACATTTTTTGGTTTTGATGCTCCGTGGTGATTAGCTCTAATTAGTCCTATCCAATACGAATATAATGTGAGCCACAATTAACTACTGTAGTAGCTATATTTAAAAGGGTGAAATTAATTTTAATGCCATATTTTATTTAATCCCATCTAACCAAAAGGTTGTCATTTCATATATATTCAATATAAAAACTATGAATGAGCTATTTTAAATTCTGATTTTTTAAATTTTAAGTGCATTTCATAGTTAAAGCACATATCAATTCAGACTAGCTACATTACAAATGTTCAATAGTCCCACGTGGTTGGTGATACCATATAGGATATCACAAGTCTAGAGAATATACTTATAAACCTAGTGTGTTATTTAGCAATTTTAAACAGTATTCGCTAATTTCTTGCCATGAAAATGAAAAACCTAATACCTTCTCTACTCGTTTTATCTTACAAGGCTTGCTAAATTTGTATTTTTGGTTCTCCCATTTGTCCTTCTTATTAATTACAAAACTATACCAAATCTTTATTTCTCACACCAATTGTAAACAGGTATTCCTTGAATTCCAACTGTGGAAGATGTAGAAATCCATATTTCCTCATTTCTCGTCATCTCCCTCACTATAACCTCTATTATTTTTAAATTGTCAAAGGTTCTAACCTCTGTATTCTGTGCTATGACTATAATGAATTTTCTTGTCCTGTTTTAGGTTTCCAGAAATGTAAAACTAAGAGATAGCATTCAGAATGTTAAGCATTTAGAAATATCTGTAAAGTCAAGCAGTCTGATTAAACCCTTTGGAAATAGAATCTCACACTCTTAACCTATATTACATGGAGAAGAACATTCTGAGTATTAAGGACCAAGAGATTCTCACTTCCAACATTGTCTAACTCAAAAGTACCCTTCCTGGGGTGCCTGGGTGATTCAGTTGGTTGAACATCCAACTCTTGACCTCAGCTCAAGTCATGATCTCAGGGTTGTGAGATTGAGCCCCGCATCAGGCTTGGTGGTCAGCTGGGAACGCACTTGAGAGTCTCTCTGCCTCTGCCTCTCTTCCATCTCGAGCGCACAAGTGCTCTCTTGTTCTCTCTTGCTCTCTCTTCCTCTCTCTAAAATAAATAAATAAATACATGAAATCTTTAAAAAAAAAAAAAAGAGCACATTTTGGGGCACCTGGGTGGCTCCGTCAGTTAAGCTTCTGACTCCTGTTTAGGTCATGATCTCAGGATCCCAAGAGCAACCCCGTGTCAGTTTCCCTGCCCTTCAGGGAGTCTACTTCTCCTTCTGCCCCTCTCCTTCTGCCCCTCCCTCTACTCATGGGCTCTCTCTCTCTAATAAATAAATAAAATATTTTTTTAAACGCGTATTTCAGTTTAGTTTGCCTCATTTGAGGACAAAGCTTCATCATTCAACTTTATGTATTTTCTTGGATTCTCTTATTACTTTTCATTTATCTTGTTAACTAAGAAATATCCTGGTCTTTTTGTTTTTAGATCATCAAAATTTTTAATCATGCCATTTAATACAGGAAGGTGACTGTCTTCTCAAAAGCTATCTCTGGTAGCCTACCAGCTTCCTTTTCTAATTTGAATTTATTACCTTGTATGTCTGCTGCTGAGCTGTGATTCTGGGATTTAATTCCATTGCCCCATTGGTTAAATTCAGTTTTTTATATGCCAGGAATTCCTCTTTTAACAGAGATATTTTATTGGATTATATTCTCTAATAATTTTTTTTTCAAACACATGCAGGAGAGGTCAAACTGGCATATTTTAATTTCCCAAGAAATATCAAATTTCTACTGTAGCCTTACATGTTTTAAATGCACACCATTAGTGTGTTCCTATCCCCTGGTGATTAGAAACCATATGACTCAGTTACATAGTTAGGCTGATTAAAGAAATCCCTGAACTTCTCTCCACTAGAGAAGTAAGTGGTGAAGCAACATTCCACGCTTTACCTTTAGCCACTGTTTCACACCAGTTGGGAAATCAAAATTTCATTATACCACCCTCCTGGCAGATACTTGTAGGAATTACAACACACTTTAGCATGTTTAGAAATGTCCTTTTCCCTGCCCACATCTTACAAAGACATAATTGCATAGTGGGAGCCTTTGGGAAGTTTTAAATATCTTCTGAGAACAAGGAGAAAGCGGACATGTTGGCCAAGCTGACCATTTTCATGGTGGATCTCACCCTTGCTTTGGCCATTTTTGGTCTCCTCTATGCTGTTTCCTTAATAGCAACCACAGCTATATTCATCTTCGTCCTCTTCTATCTTTTCAAAGGGATGGACAAACACTGTGACTTCAGCAAGGGAAGAGTCCGGGGACTAGATTCAAGTAGTGCTACTGGGAAGGCATTTGCGGGCAACATGGGGAGAGTCAGTTCCAGGATGCTCCCCGTCCATTTTCCAGCTGCAAGAGAAGAGGCACAAGGAGTGTGTTTTTGCTTGCCAGAGAGTGAGGAGCCCTCTGTGGTGGAGGAGGGGTGCGGGAGGACCTGCCGGAATGTCGCACCCACCCAACTGACAGGTATTTTTTTTTAAAGGCATCTTGTCCCCTAAATTAGATCAGCTTCTAGTCCCATTAATTCTGGGTTCATCACTGCAGAGTGATATCTTTTATTATATAAAGGAAACTTGTGTGCAATATTACATCTTATTCCTTAAGGAATTTGGACCCACCAGCATCTTCTGTACGAGGTTTTTTTGTTTTTGTTTTTGTTTTTTGTATGAGGTTATTTTTAAGGTGGACAGGTGTCATGTTCATTTTAATTATCACTTTTGTGAATGAGATCATACAAGTAACATGTGTGTTTGAGGTGAGAGGAAGAAAACCAGTGCTCCGTATCGCTGCCCTTCATTTTTTCAAAAATGGGAGTCAGCAGCCTCTGTAGGGACAATGGTAAATTGTTTCCATTTTGGCCATCATGATTGGAGCTTTTTTTTTTTTTTAAGATTTTATTGATTTGACAGAGAGTGAGAAGCAGGCTTTCTGCTTAGCAGGGCACCCGATGCAGGACTCGATCCCAGGACCCTAAGATCATGACCTGAGCCGAAGGTAGAGGCTTAACCCACTGAGCCACCCAGGTGCCTCGTTTACAGCTTCTTAAAACCAAGCCCTGTCCTCATATTTCATCTTCATTGCCTTGTGGACTTTTCGTGTCTAACTTTTTAAAAGTATTTCTCCCCAACAAACTGGAAAATCATTTGTCTATAAGTAAGATAACTTAAATGAATCCTTACCAAAAAAGTAGCAAGATTTAAACTTTTAGAAAACAGTGAGTTGACTTTAGGTTAATAATGTTACCCATGTTTCAGTCATGGTGTTTGTTCAAGAGCATAATACCTGCTCCAAGAAATTGATGCATTTTGCTGAATGAGTACAGACTGTAGTAAGGAATTTATTTTTTTTAATTTTTAAAAATATTTTATTCATTTATTTGATGCAGAGAGAGAATGAGAGAGAGCACAAGCAAGGGGAGCAGCAGGCAGAAGGGAAGGGAGACTCAGGCTTCCCGCTGAACAAGGAACCAGGCACATAGCTCGACCCCAGGATCCTGAGCTGAAGGCAGCCGCCCAACCAACAGAGCCACCCAGGTGCCCCCTTAGTAAGGGATTTAAAAATAATTCTCCATTACATATTTTCCAATTTTAGGTAACAGACGTAGCACGTGGAGCGTACAACCAGACCATACTTTAAACCATTGCCTCTGTTTCCCACTTGCGTTCAATTTACAATCACAGAGGCATTATTTTGTGAAATGGTTTTTCAATTCTAGGAAAACTCGATTACCATGAAATACCACAAAAGCTGTACACAGAGTGTGTATGTATTTATCTTTAAGTCTTAATTCACTCACCAAATTATCTAGAAGGCACAGAAGGATGAGACCACAGCTTAAGTCAATTTTGATTCAAATGAGGCAGAGGAACAGGTCTTAAATATGAGGCATCGCCTGAAGTCAAGGATCCTAGGGAAGAACTAAGGGCAGGGATGAGGGAGAGGAGCATGGAGAAGGGAAGAAAGGCCATAACATCCAAGGCTCGGGTGTGATTAAACTTAAGGGCCTGGGACGCCTGGATGGCTCGGTTGGTTAAGCATCTGCCTTCAGCTCAGGTCATGATCCCAGTCCTGCATTGGGCTCCCTGATCAGCAGGGAGCCTGCTTCTCCCTATCCCCGCTGTGACCCCTGCTTGTGTGCCCGCTGTCTCTCTCCCTGACAAGTAAGTAAATAATCCTTAAAAAAATAAACTGAAGGGTACCACATCGAGCAAAATACAAGTTTGCCTTGTAGAGCTTTTGAGTACCTAAGAAACTTCACTCCACTGTGCTAGCATTCCTAGGTAATGAGTCACAGTTGTACCCCAACAAAGGTTTCTTTTACAGTCTCTGCCATTTGTCCTAGAGTTCTCTTAGCTTCCATGTATTCCTATTGGAAAAGATTAGGTCAATGGTAATGATTTTATAGGGAAAGAAACCAAAGATGCTTTACATTTTTAATATCTTGAGACTTGCCCTCAGTCTCCACTGTACACCTCCTTACAGGTGCCTTTAGAGACCAGCTAGCCCTATGGGGTTTTGGGTGTGCATGCTTTGCCAGGCTCATGCAACTCCCTTGAGGTCTTTTTTGCATCCTATGCTGTGACTGTCCATTAGCTTCTATGTGGGTTCCAGAAACTTCGCTTTAGTTGAGTGAAATTCTAAATGCCGTTAAGTGAGACTTCACTTCTAAGACATGTTATTTACCCGGGATTCAACTAGGGCTCCTTTTAGCTCTGTCTTACAGAATGTAGCAGCTCAGTCTTAAATTCAAAAGGACCTTGAAAGTCTTTGAATACACTTCTCATCCAATTAAGAAATATATTCTGCAATATCCCTGAAACACGGTTCTTCAACTTTTTCTTAAACATTTTTCATGAGAGGCACAAGACAGCCATTGTTAAGAAGTTCTTTAAAACATCCAGTAGAAGTCTGAGCCCCCGTCAACTGCCATCTCTTTGTCCTATTTTTGCTCTATTAGGCAGTCTAGAAAATAGTTGACTAAGTACAATGACTTCACTGGAACCACAAATCCCAAGAAGAAAAAGGAACTTCCCTCCTGATTTTCTACTTGCTACTCACACCATTGAACAATGTTGCCCTTTGCAGTGCAAACAGGCTCCATTTAAAATCATAACTCGTAAAATAAATCTAGGGTTTATTGTGTACTTTAATAGAGGATTCTTAATTTGTCTTTTCTGACTTCTTGTACAGATTTGTTAATTGAGAATTTTGAAATTCATTTCTTCGAAGCTTCCGAAGTCTGGGAGAGTTGCCAATTTGCACCAAAGAGCGGCATTTTATTAGTGCATTCATAACTATTAAAACGCAATTCTAAGGCATTGACCTAATTTCACAGCACATCAAAAATTTAATTCAACCCCAGATGACTCTCCAGATGTCTGATAATTTTCCAGTGGATGTTGTTATTTAGAAGGTCAGATGAATTTGAACATTTTGGAAGATTGGCAAACTTGTCAATATAATTTTTTCATGTGAATTCAGAAACAGCAACACTTCAAGTAGGCTAATCTTTACAGAATGAAGCCCCCTTTATCAAAGATGGCTGAAAGTGGAGAAAATCGGGACAAGGTGCAGCCATCCTGTTTCTGGTGGCACCGAGAGCAGCTAAAGCCTATCCTAGGCTCGTGAGGGGATGTTCCCATGGCTAGGATCTGTCTGGCTTTGTTACTAAGCTGGGGCAGTTAGAAAGTTAGAAGTCAATGATTTTTCTGATTTTGTGGATGGCTGAGGGAGAGCAAGATTTCAGAAGCTGCAAGACAAGGAGGGAATTCAAGTTTTGGAATGCATACCTGGCATGCATTATCTCTTTTTTGTTTCTGCCTTTGGTGACATTCCTAAAAATATATGAGCTTTTTGAATCTGGGAGTCCAATTAAGATCTTGACCACACTCCATTGGCGGTTTGTGTCAAGTCACTGTCTCCTTAGGCTTCTGTTCCCTGATCTGAAAAGAAGACAATATGAACCCAATGACTTGGAAGGTTCCTTCAGGTCTATAATACTGTAAATTTTATAGAATAACATGACTTAGAAATATGAAATGTGGTCAACCAAGATGGCAACCTGCACAGAGGATCTCTTAGCATTTCTCAAAATGTCTAGTTAATACCTGGAGAGTGCATGAAATGTGGGAGCCCCCAAGGGACAAGGTGACAGTTTTCTGGAGCATTTATAGAACTGAAGTAAAATCTCTTGGGATAAGTTTTCTTAGAGACCCCAAATTTTTCCTGGCATTCCTATCGCATTACCTGTTCATAATTAAAGGTTGACTTCACATGCACATCTGCATCCCACAGGCATCAATTATCCCATTAGTTCAGACAGGCTGTCCAAACTTCTACAGCTTTGCATTCTATCTGCAAGCAAGACCTCTCTTTTGTATTCTCTATTGACCGCGTCATTACTTCTCCTTCAGGATCTCAATTAGTTCATCCACAAAATAAATACATGGTACAAATAATGTTAATTGCCACTTCTGGGCTAATATTTTATTATTTTAAGGCTTTAGTGAGTAGATGCTTATTGCTACTCAGGGTACTAGAGAGTTTGGCAAAACCAAGATCTCTAATATGGAAACTTCAACTTCAAATGGGTTTCCATTATGTTCCGACTTGAAAGAATCTATGAACTAGACATGAATCAGAAAACTCATGCGAAGTTATAACTACTTAAATAAGATTTAATACTTTTTCAAAAATTAAAGTGTCAGTGAGCTCAGAGCTCCCCAACTTTGATTTATTCATTTTTAATAGTCTGTGTTTTGAGTGGGCAAATTAATCCAGGTTACCCAACTGATTTGCATTGTAAATCGTCTTTGTGCCTTAGAAGGCAGGCTTTGCTAAAAGTAAATAGATTGTTTCTTGACTCTGGTGCCAAAAGCACAGACAAAAAGGTAAAAAAAAAAAAAAAAACCCAAAAAACAAAAAACGGACTGCATCAAAATTAAAAACTTCAGTGTATCAAAGAACACAAACAACGGATTGAAAAAGCAACCCATGAGATGAGAGAAGATATGTGCAAATTATGTATCTGATAAAAGATTAATGCCCAAACTATATAAAGAACTTTTACAACAAAACACCATGAACAACAAAACAACCTAATTATAAAATGAACAAAAGACTTGAACAGACATTTCTCCAAAGAAGATATATATATGGTCAATAAGCACATGAAAAGATGCTTAATCTCACTAATTACTAGGGAAATGCAAATCAAAACTGCAGTGAAACACCACCTCACACTCATGAGAATGGCTACTATTAAAAGCCAGAAAAGAACCAAGAGTTAGTAGAGGTGTGGAGAAGTCTGACCCCTTGTACAGATCAAATGGTGCAGCCACCATAGAAAATAGCATGGTAGTTCCTCAAAAGTAAGAAAAGATGAGCCAACAATTCAACCTCTGGATATTACACCCCCCCAAAATTGAAAGTAGGGTCTTGGAGAGACATTCATACATCCATGGTCATAGCAGCATTACTCACAATGGCCAAAGGGTAGAATTGTCCACTGACAGATGAATAGATAAACAAAATACAGTATGTGTATACAACGGAATATTATTCAGACTTATAAAAAAAGGAAATTCTTCCAGGTGCTACAACATGGATGGACCTTAAGGATACGTTACAAAATAAGTCTGTTACAATAAGTCTGTTACAAAAAAGACAAAAACAGTATGATTCCACTTATAGGAGGTACCTAGAATTGTCACATTCATAGAAAGACAGGAAGTAGAAGAGTGATTGCCAGAGACTGGAGGGAGGGTCAAGGGAAGAGTATAGGGTTCCAGCTTCACAAGATTAAAAGAGTTCTGGAGATGGTTGGTGGTTATGGTTGTGTGACAATAGGAATGTCCTTAATGACACTGAACCACACACTTAAAAATGGTTGGGATGGTAAATTTTATGTTATGTGCATTTTATCACAACTGAAAACAATAATAAAAAGAAAAGTATGGGTGCCTGGGTGGCTCAGTGGGTTAAAGCCTCTGCCTTCAGCTCAGGTCATGGTCCCAGGGTCCTGGGATCGAGCCCCACATCAGGGTCTCTGCTCAGCAGGAAGCCTGCTTCCTCCTCTCTCTTTGCCTGCCTCTCTGCCTACTCGTGATCTCTGTCTGTCAAATAAATAAATAAAATCTTTAAAAAAAAATCTTTAAAGAGAAAAGTAAGCGAATTATAATATTAGCAAAATCATATTAAATTTCTGAATCAATATCTAGAATTAGTGTACAAATTATGTTCTTGGTTTTTGTTTTTGTTATTTTTGTTTTTTTCTTTTCTTTTCTTTTCTTTTTTTTGCCTGGCTCTAAAAACTAGGCTTTAGGATATGATGTTCTTTATGGGGCATTTTGTGTAGGTAAACTATTCAGATTACTTGGCTTTTTATTTTTTATTTTTTTAAGATTTTATTTATTTATTTGACACAGAAAGAGAGAGATCACAAGTAGGCAGAGAGGCAGGCAGAGAGAGAGGAGGAAACAGGCTCCCTGCTGAGCAGAGAGCCTGATGCAGAGCTTGATCCCCAGGACCCTGAGACCGTGACCTGAGCGGAAGGCAGAGACTTAACCCACTGAGCCACCCAGGCGCCCCAGATTATTTGGCTTTTTAAAAATTGCATGAAACATACATGCCTTGTCTCAACCCTGGCTGCATAGTAAAATCATCCAGAGAGCTTTTAATAAATAATTATTGTTCGGTCTGGGGTAAAGCCCCAATATGGGAGGTTTGTGTGGTTTTGCTTTTTAAATATCCCCAAGTGGTTGTGATGTATGGTCAGGATTGACTGGCCAGGAAATAACTAATCTAAGCTCTCCCCACTGAATTATCTTTATCAACCAGTGATCATTTGGTTTGTTCTTGGTAGTAATAAACATGGGGTCTCTCTCATTGATTAGCTCCTTGTGATGAAGAATTCAATACTCGTAGCCCCCACCATGGAAATCTTACAAATAAGTACTGTAGGTTCTTAGGTAAATAGAAAACAATTCATAGTAGGTTTCAACAGCATTTATTAGATTTTCTTTCAGTCTTGAACAAGATAAGACAATAATTCACTCGATGCTCAGATGTAGTTAATTCTTAGGAAGGCCACCTATTAACTCAATTAACTTAACAATTAATTGAAGGCCTCATTTGAAGGTTCCTACCAATACAGACTAAGTGGGGACCACAGAAAACAAGCAATTAGAGAATATTTACTATGTGATTGTTCTTGTTCAAGACACTCCAGGGGCGCCTGGGTGGCTCAGTGGGTTAAGCCTCTGCCTTCGGTTCAGGTCACGATATCAGGGTCCTGGGATCAAGAACCGCATCAGGCTCTCTGCTCAGCAGGGAGCCTGCTTCCCCCTCTCTCTCTGCCTGCCTCTCTGCCTAGTTGTGATCTCTGTCTGTCAAATAAATAAATAAAATCTTTAAAAAAAAAAAAAAAAAAAGACACTCCAACTCGGTGAGAACCGTATTTCCAGAGGTTCCGATTCATTATTTCCTTTGGGTATTAAGCCATCATGTTGCAAATGTCCAACGCTGAGTTCTTCACATAGTTGTAGCCATTCCTCGTATTGCTTTATGCATCTAAAAGTTTGGCATCAGAGGCTCCTATGTGGTTGAGTCAGACAAATTATTCCATCATGTGTCCTCTGAACTCTTTCCTCAGCCTCAGTCGTCACTGTTGGAGGCTCAGCTCCCCGACAAGTGTACAGAGGTAGGACCAAATGTCAGTGCTGTCTTGGAAAACAGGGGCTTTGGGGCTGCAACATCCGGGGTCTGTCATAGTCTGGCTCTGAACTTGGGCAAATCATATGAACTCACAAGTTCATAGTTTATTTAGTAAAATTTGCCCAAACTGACAAATAGGTTGCTGTGTTGATTAAATGAGATAAGATATGCAAATACAGTTCAAAATATTAACCAGAAAATACATATCCTTATTTATAGCTTGCTAGACTGCAGTCTCTATGGGTTTCTTTCTCTTCTACTGTATTTACTCAATTTGTCTTTGCTTAGTAGTAAGGTGTCATTAGGAGCAGAGAAAATTTTTTACTTTATGGATAAATAGCTAAATAGCATTCTTGTATTAATGAATATAATGAATTGTTCTTAGAGACTATAGGCAGAAACAGATTATAATAAAAATAGTGAATTATTTTAATTTGGTTTTAATAATATGGTATACCATACTGGTTTCAAAATTTCCACTTTGGAATATCACCTAAGAGATATTGACCGCAAATGAGATCACTCATTGAAGCAAGTGATTTTTCTCTTTTTTTTGTTAAAAATAGTAATTATTCCAGAGTGCTTGAGTGGCTCAGTTGCTTAAGCATCTGACTTTGGTTCAGGTCACGGTCCTGGGGTTCTGGGATCTAGCCCTGCATGGGGCTTCTTGCTCAGCGGGGAGGCTGCTTCTCCCTCTCCCTCTGCCCTTCCCTGCCTTTTGTACTCTCTCTCTCAAATAAATAAATAAAATCTTTTAAAAAATTTTAAAAATAAAGAAACTAAAAAGATACTAAAGATACTAAAAAAGAAAAAAAATTAATAAAAGCATCTCTCAAATAATCTTTTAAAAAAGATAAAATGTTATTTTATTTTATTTTTAAAGATTTTATTTATTTGACAGACAGAGAGATCACAAGTAGTCAGAGCAGCAGGCAGAGATAGAGGGGGAAGCAGGCTCCCTGCTAAGCAATCCCAAGACCCTGAGATCATGACCTAAGCCGAAGGCAGAGGCTTAACCCACTGAGCCACACAGACGCCCCTGTTATTTTAAATTTTTGGCAAGGTATTTCCTGTTCCTCTTGGATGTCAAGGAGAGCTGCATTAAGTTATGAGGACAGACAAACAGATCACCTTGGGGTGGTATGATTCATTCTTTTCAAACACCAAATGCTTCTCTTCCTCTCATTACATATTTAGAATCCAAATGTAGTCATATGTACTCACGTGCTAGATAAAATGAAGAATGAACCGGCATATTTAAAACAATGGCTCTCTTCAAACCTAACTGGAAAATCTAACTAATAATCCTAATAGAGAACAATTATTCCCTCTGGAAATATGACCACTTTGCCGCATTAAAATTATTTTAGTTGACTAAAATTTGGAGTAGACCAAGCAAAGCTAAGTACCATTACCATTACTGCAATGCAAAATCGAATGTGCAGACCGAAGTTTATAATGTGAATACATTTCAGTTTGCTTTAAAAATATTTAAGTGTTTTATTTCCAGTGCATTTACCTTGACATTTAGAAAAAAAAAATCTAACATTTCAAGAGCTGCTGATTCCTGCTCTGGACCTGTGAAGAACTTGGGGTTTAGTAGGAGCAGATAGGATTACACATACAGTCACAATATAAAACTAGTGCTATGCTTACAGGTGTGAGCCATTGCGGTTTATTTTGCCTGAGGAAAATCTGCACCAAAATGGAGGTATTTAGTTTAAGCTTTAAACTGCTTTTTAGTTTGAACCGGGTTTGGAGCTTACCAAATAAAGAAGAGAGGAAATGAACAAGTAAATGCCCTGCTCATGAGAAGCTGCAAAAGCAAAGGCAGGAAGAAATTAACACTCACTGTGGGAAACTGGAAATAAGATACAAATCGTGTATTGTATTTCAGTGTCAAGTGACTGACCGGCCATATGGTATCTATGTCGCTTGTTTAAAATGCACTTTCACGTGGAGGAAACAAAACATTGTATTTCAACTAACCTGCTTCTTTTATGAGTGAGGAACCTGTGCTTATTCATTTCCCATTTTTGGTGTGGAGGGAACAGAGGTTTGGGAGCGTCCTGTTGGTGTAATATGTAAGTCCCCAAACAGGAGCACCAAATCCAATTACGCTGCCACTCAGTTATGTTAAATAGAGCTCATTCAGGGATTTGCTACAAAATGTAAGCAAATATTGACAAACAAACAAATATACATAGTGCATTTTACAACTATGAGAGATACTGAGTGATGGCCAAAAGATGAGGCTGCAAAGATAAGCCTAATGCAGGCTCACTTGGGGGCTCTAAGGGGGTCTCTGCCCAGCAATGGGCCCACTTTCATGCAGGGGCTCTGTTAGGGGCTCTCTCTGTCTTGGCTTGGCTCTGACCCCTAGCTAGCTACCTCCTCTTTCAGCCCCTTCCTTGCGTCCAGATGAACCTTGCCCAGAATCTGTTCTCTGGGTCCTTTTCCTCCAATCTCCACCACCCTGCCTCCCTAACCACCCCACCTGACTTCTTCTTCTTTTTTTTTTTTTTTTAAAGATTTTATTTATTTAGTTGACAGAGAGAGATCACAAGCAGGCAGAGAGGCAGGCAGAGAGAGAGGAGGAAGCTGGCTCCTTGCTGAGCAGAGAGCCAGATGTGGGGCTCGATTCCAGGACCCTGGGATCATGACCTGAGCCGAAGGCAGAGGCTTAACCCACTGAGCCACCCAGGCGCCCCCCCACCTGACTTCTTGATCTCCAACCCGTGTGCCCAACCACAGAACCCAGAAGATTAAAAACAATAGTATATAGGCATGACTCGAAAGGAGATGAAATGGAAAGTGCAATTCTGTCTCTCCCCTACAGGTTTCTTTCTCCAAAGGGTAAATGTTGTTACTAATATTTTATGTTTCCTTCCAGGAAAACTAATGGGTAAATATGTTATATTCTCTGACTGGGGTCAATCTTGTGAATTCTGCTTTTCAAGACTATCCTCAATGTCACCAAAATTTTCAAGTTTAAAGCAGTTTGCAAAATACTTCCTTTGGGTAGTTTTAAGTTCTTCTGTATTTTTTATTCTCCATTTTGTAATGTTAATTTTGCTTTTTCTCCTTTGTTAATTAGGTTTGTTGGTACGTTACCCATTGTATTACTCTTTAACCCCTAGTTACTTGCTTTTCAATTTCTTTATCCACCTTTTTTTTTCTGTTTTCTAGTTCTTTCTTTCTTTTTTTTTAAAGATTTTATTTATTTATTTGACAGAGAAAGAGATCACAAGTAGGCAGAGAGGCAGGCAGAGAGAGAGGGGGAAGCAGGCTCTCCGCTGAGCAGTGAGCCCGATGTAGGACTCTATCCCAGGACCCTGAGATCATGACCTGAGCTGAAGGCAGAGGCTTAACCCACTGAATCACCCAGGCGCCCCTAGTTGTCTCTTTTTATAGTTGTTTTCTTTCTTAAGTTTATGTTGTTATTCTTTCTACCTCTAGGCCTTCCATAGTTCATTCTTTTGCTTTTACTCTTTCTTGTTATTTACTTAGATACATAAAGCTATGTATTTTTCTCTGCTTTTAAGTTTCAATGTTAATTGTTTTAATCATAATAACCTTGTAAATACTCTGCGATTGCAATTTCAGTTACTTCTTTGATCCCAGACAATTCATGGGAGAAAAATTTTAAAATTCTAGATAGTTTCAGTTTTTCTCTTTAATCTTGGTTATTATTTTTTTAGTTTGGCTTTGTTTCTATTTCTACTTTTTTCTATTTCTATTTTTTATTATATTTTCATTTTTCTATTTCTATTTTCTATTTTTATTTCTACTTTTGTTTCTATTTCTACTATTTCTACTTTTTGTTCTAATTCCTGGAAATTATTTTATAAATATGATTATTGAAATAAAGCATATTCTTTGTTATTAGGATATAGCATTTAACATACTTGGATTACTGTAGCCTTTAATTATTTTGTTGAGAACTTCCAATTCTTACGTATCTATAGTCTTTTTTGCTTCTAGCATTTCTTACCATTTGCAGTTCATTTTTTTGTTATGATATTTATTGGTTAATATTTTTTGCAACTTATTACTTAGTAATTTTAACTGTGAATTAGACATTTGTCTTTCTCTGTTTTGTCTCTTTCCAACTTCTCTTCCTTAAATTTGAACTTCTCCAATGTTAATACCACACCCTCAACTTTTTATTAATGTTTTCTTGGTCTGGATTTGTTTAGCCCTTAAAAGTTTGCCCTTTCTGTATTTCCTTATATTATCTGTATTTTATACAACATGTATCTGTTGCTTGATCTGTCATAATTTTTTTATTTGTTTTAATGTATATGTTGGCATTTTGAGAGAAAAGTTATATTCAGACTTAATTCTGTCTTCGTGACAACTTTTCTGCTTTCATTACTGTGATCTCAACTGAACCAGCCTTTAAATCTGCAAACTAATATCCATTTTATTAAGCTTTTTTATTTTGGAGGGGAGGGGGAATTTGGACTCTTCATTTTTTGATATTATTTAGTTACTTCTTTGCCAGTGGCATGATCAGGCTTCTTGTAGCCTAAAATATAGGACAAAATGATATCAGACAGGAGTTTCTGTGAAAACAGGCTTAAGACAAAGAATTCTCCTGAGAAGTACAAAGCCAATGTGAGCTTGAGAAAGTCTAGCACGAAAATAGTTTCTGCTGAAAAAAAAAAAAAGTGAAAACAAAAGCAAAAACATTTAGATGTTTTAAGAAGCTACATTCTTAATAAGTTAGAGCATCCCCAAAACAGTGCCTAAAGAATAATGAGTACGTATTTACTGCTCAAAGGTTTATAAGCCATTGGGGTGGGTCTTCTGTTCTCACGGCACTCTCTTACACATCTGTGGTTGGGTGGGGTGAGACAGGTGGGCTCACTTCCATGTTTGGGGGTCGCTGGCTATCGACTGGTCTAGTGTGGCCTCTGCTAGGACAAATGGGCTCTGCTGTATGTGCGGGCTCATCCTCTAGCAGCCTGGCTGGGGACTTTTCCCAACGTCCTGGGGTACTCCCAAGAAAGAGCATGGACGTGGGAGGTCCCTGACACCCAGACCAGGACTGAATCACTCTCACTTCTGACATGTTCTGTTAGCCGAATTACAACCAAAGGCCAGACCAGATTCAAGAGGTGGGAAAACAGACTTAGCCACCTTCTAATGGTGGTTGTAAAGTCACAGGGCAAAGAGGATGAAGGATGGAAGAATTGAAACACAGTAGCCAGAGATATGTTACTCCTTGGAATTAAAAGCTTTTCGCATTCATCTCTTCTATTTCATGCATCTGAGGCTTTCTTAGAGGCTTGAGCATTCTTCATTAAAAGGAAGACAAAATAAAATTGAATGAAATTAAATGAAATAAATGAAGATTTTCATCATGTTTTAAAAATGGAAAGAAGCCGATCATGCAGCAATTCGTTTGGAGGCTTTTAAAATGTATTATTTTACGTCCTGATGTCAGCATTTCCACTTTGAAGTTGTGAAATTTTCTTAACTCTGGGAGTATCAGAAATGTTTGCAGAGCAACTTACGAAATTTGCAAGCACCTGTATTTTCCAGAATAAAGAAATTGGAGAAAATTAATATTTATTCATACTTTGGTGTTTATAAACAGTAGTATAACTTAAGCAAGATGGATTTTACGTAGCTACTGATGGGTTTTATTACAGTCATGTCCATTTTCAGAAGTTGTTTTTTGTTCCTGGATGATTAACTTACATATCTGAGATTTGAAAGCATATGAACTATTCCCTGATTCCACAAAAGTTATGTTATATTGTTTTTCTCATTCATACTATAAGCAGTATTCAGTTAAATAAACCTGGCTGGGAGACACATAACCTTTTGAAATAAAGAAATTTTCCAGATATATTTGTCTAAATTGGGCAGGCTGTTTCAGATACATTAATCATCTTCTAAAAGAAATCTGTGATTTGCTCCTTTTGAACTTGTCAAGAACCAACAATGACTTGAAATCATAGTGTTTCATAAAGATACTATTAGGTAAAACTGCTAGAGATCAAAACTAGAGATGAAAAGAAAATATCCAGAATATATGCATCAAACATTTTCTTGTTGAACAAACCATTCACATGAAAAAACAAAACAAAACAAAAACAAAAACAAAACCATTCACATGTAAAGTGAAATGGGGAATTCTGACTATTTTTAAATACTTTAAGAATGCTATTTGATTAGGTTTTAATAAGGCTGGAGTTAAATATTGGGATAATTATCTTTTTTATAAAGATTTTTTATTTATTTGGGAGAGGGAAGGGGAGAGAGGGCATGAGCAGGGGGCAGACTTTTCTTTCTGGGGGCCAGGCGCCCCAAGACCCTACTTTTCAATAAAAATTATTTGAATCATGATTCTGATTCAGCATTCTCATTGCCTTTTTCCCCCTAGTTTTCTGTACCTTCTTAAAAATCAAAGCTCTTAGAAAAACAAGCTAATGCATAGAACTCTCCAATGTGTCCCTCAAAGGAGTGCCATAAAACAATTTAAGATAGTATTTTTTTACTTAAAATTTATGCCCCTTGAGTCATGGAAAACACACAATTATATCCCTTCTCTCGATATTTTTTTATCTTTCATATGACATTAAGATGAAATGAGAATATGGGATAGAGGGGCACCTGGGTGGCTCAGTGGGTTAAGCTGCTGCCTTCGGCTCAGGTCATGATCTCAGGGTCCTGGGATCAAGTCCCACATCGGGCTCTCTGCTCAGCAGGAAGCCTGCTTCCCTTCCTCTCTCTCTGCCTACTTGCGATCTCTCTCTGTCAAATAAATAAATAAAATCTTTAAAAAAAAAAAAAGAAAAAAAAAAAGAATATGGGATAGAATTCCATGCCCTACTTTGTTTCCAGTTTGGAAGGTGTCTTATTTAAACATCCCCTTCCAAATTCACCCTTTATGTCTTTTCACAAGCCTAATTACAAGGAGAAATTTTTTTTTTTTTGAGTTATTTTATTCTCAAAGGGAGATTGAAACTCTGGAGGAGTTATAACTCCACAAAGATGTGGAGTATGTTTTTAAAAAAACCGAATTTCACTGGTTCTCTCTACACTTTTTAAAATCTGAAAATATTTGGGGACACTGGGATGGCTCAGTTGGTTAAGCATCTGACTTCATCTCAGGTCATGATCTTAGGGTCCTCGGATCAAACCCCATGTCAGGGTCCCCACTCTGCTTGTCCTTTTGCTCCTTCCCCTACTCGTGTTGGCTCTCTCTCTCTCAAATAAATAAATGAAATAATATCTTTCAAATTTTAAAATATTTGGGAATAAAAAGGCTTACCATACCATATTCTCACATTAAAAACAAAATTCTAGGGGCACCTGGGTGGCTTAGTGGGTTAAAGCCTCTGCCTTCGGCTTGGGTGGTGATCCCAGGGTCCTGGAATCTAGCCCCACATAGGGCTCTCTGCTCAGCGGGGAGACTGCTTCCCCCTCTCTCTCTCTCTTCCTGTCTCTCTGCCCACTTGTGATCTCTGTCAAATAAATAAATAAAATCTTTAAAAAAATAAGTAATAAAAAAACAAAAAAACACATAACAAAAAAACAACAAAATTCTATGAAAAGAAAAAGTCAAAAGGTTGTTCTCAAATCTCTTGCCTTTGTGATAGCCATTGTCAAGAGCCTGATATTGATTCTTCCCAACTTTCTCTTATGCTTATTCTGACATATATTATGTACTTACAAAATGGTATCAGGCTACCCATATCGAACTTGGTTTTTCCATTTAAAAATATGTATCTTCCCATCATTATGTGTATACCTACTTGTGATTGCTGAATATTAGCAATCTTTTAATTTTTTTATTTTATTAAAGATTTTATTTATTTATTTGACAGACAGAGGTTACAAGTAGGCAGAGAGGCAGGCAGAGAGAGAAGAGGAAGCAGGCTCCCTGTTGAGCATAGAGCCCGATTCGGGGCTCGATCCCAGGACCCCAGGACCCCTGACCCAAGCCGAAGGCAGAGGCTTTAACCCACTAAGCCACACATGCGCCCCTATTAGCAACCTTTTTAATATTGGCAAATGTTTTGCCAGCTTGATAAGTGGAGAATGATGTCATTCTACTTTGCATTTTGAAAAATCAACATCACTCATCATCCAGGGAAACACAAATCAAAACCACAATGAGATACTACCTCACACCTGTCAGAATGGCTAAAATGAACAACGTAAGAAACAGGTGATGGTGAGGATGTGGAGAAAGGGAAACACTCTTGTGCTGTTGGTGGGAATGCAAGCTGGTACAACCACTCTGGAGAATAATGTGGAGGTTCCTCAAAAAGTTAAAAATAGAATTACCCTATGAACCAGCAATTGCACTACTGGGTATTTAAACAAAGGATACAGATTTGAAGGGGTACATGCACCCTGATGTTTATAAAAGCATTATCAACAATAGCCATACTATGCAAAGAGTCCACACACAATGGACTATTACTTGGCCATCAAAAAGAATGAAATCTTGCTATTTGCAACAATGTGGATAGAGCTAGAGTGTGTGATGTTAAGCAAAATGAGTCAGTCAGAGAAAGACAAATATCATATGACTTTACTCATATGTGGAATTTAAGAAACAAAACAGATGAACATATGGGAGGGGGGAAAGAGACAAACAGAGAGATAAAGAGAGAAAGAAACCACAAGAGACTCTTGAGAACAAACTGAAGGTTGATGGGGGATGGGCTAGATGGGAGATGGGGATTAAGGAGGGCACTTGTTAGGACGAGCACTAGGTGTTGTATGTAAGTAATGAATCACTATTCATTCTATTCCTGAAACCAATTCTATTCCTGAATTCTATTCCTGAAACCAATATTGCACTGTATGTTAACTAACTAGAATTTAAATACAAATGTGAAGAACAAAATAAAGTAATAAAAACTGAATATCAGGGGGAAAAAAAGGTTACCTGTGAGTTTAGTGTTGCTTATTTTACCACATATCTTAATCTAGTAGTGGAAAACATATTAATTTAGAAATCAGATATTTCTCAGAAACCCTATAGCTGAGAATTGCTAAGAAGTATCTCTTGAGCAACTCTTGAATTTTTTTCTATTTTTAATTTCTTTGGATTGCACACAGATTCTGAGATTTATAAGCCTATCTTCTCCATCTAACAGTGCATAATTTTTTGGGGGCTAAGAGGAAGACATTCAAAAGAAAAATATTTCTAAGTTATACATTTATTTTGATTAAAAAAATCAAACAGTAGATAAACTGCAAAATAAAAAATCTTCTATCCTCCCGCATACCACTTCCCAGCAGCAGCCACTGTGAACAACTTGGTGTTTATTCTTATGAGCATTTTCTATGCATAGGCCTATATCTGTGGCTCATCTAATCTGTGTCTGTAATCTCCATATGTATCTGAATCTAATTATGTATATCCTAGACACTAGCTTATCTCTTCCTCTTTAATAGCTACATAATATTTTACTGTATTAGCTTGCTACAATTTATTAAATAATTTCTTAGTGCTGATAGACATTTAGGTAATTCCAGCTTTCATGTTTATATAAATGGTTCAGGACACATTCCTTTACGTATTTCTTTGCAAACATATGGGAATATCTCTGTAGAGTAAATCTACTTTGTGGAATTTTTGGTCAGAATGTAGGCCCACTGAAAAGTTGATAAATGTGTCCTCCTCCACAAAGTTCACGTCAATTCAGATCCTTGCCAGTTGTACATCAGGTTAGTTTCCCTTCCTAAATCCTGGAGTAATGATGTCATTCATTACTCAATCTGATGGGTAGGAAAAAATTCTATCTTAAAAAAAAAAAAGACAACAGTTTAAAAAATGCTAAATATGGTTGAGCATCATTAAATATACTGTTGGGCATTTATCATTTGAAAAATGTTCTTCTACTCTCCAAGAGCTATACCAAATATGTGACCATTGAAGTGGTTTTAAGTTTCTAAAACCTAAAACATTTCCCTGGGAATCAGTACACAAATGATTAGCACCATGGAAAATGGGCCATAGTAATGAAAGATCCTTTAAACCTGTATGCTGGTTTGTTGTAGAAGGAGCAAAAATAGGAGGACCTGGGTGACTCAGTCTGTTAACCCTCTGACTCTTGTTTTCAGCTCAGGTCATCATCTCAGGGTGGTGGAATGGAACCCCCACATCAGGCTCTGCACTCAGCAGGGAGTCTGCTTCTCTCTCTGTCTCTCTTTCTCTTCCTTTCCCTTTGTCCCTCCCCCAGCTCACACTTTCTCACTCTAAATTAAACATATCTTTTTCTAGAAAGGAGCAAAGGTATTTTTATTAGAAGTTAATATTTCAAAATACATTGATAGATTTTAGAACCCAAGTACCATGGTCGTCTGGTGTCTTGGGAGTATATCCTTAGATTATAACTGTATGTGTCACATACAGTTGCAATTAAGACCGAAGTTAGTTCTTAAAACTTGTTCTAGAAAACAAATCAGGGATTTTCTAATTTTATAGTGCTCATAAATCACCGGACATCTTGTTCAAATGCAGATTTTGAGTCAGTAGTTGTGGGGTGGGGCCAGGACTTTGCATTTCTAAAGACCCATGGGTGATGCTGCTGCTACTGGTCTATAGACCACACTCTGAGTCCAGAATGTTCTAGACTTCAACTAGTTTTGCTCCTCATTTTGTAGACCCAAAAAATTACTGTTAATATACCCTGGTACTTGCTTTTTTTTAGATTCAAGAAACACACAAAATTTGCTTGTTTTGAGCTAACAAACATCCTATTTGTGTGACATAAATAATATGTGAACAGACTTATGAATAATACAACATCTGTAGCTCTTAGAAAATAAAACATAGTTAATTAGAGATCACATGAATTATGTAATCATTATTTTTAATGTTTTGTTCTTTCTAGGTCATTCAAACTGCCATCCACACATGAATAACAAAGAAAGTCTCATAAACAAGCACAAATACCCAAGAGGCATGAAGAGTTTTAATACTTCAAAGATGCGGGTCTTATGATAGTACAGATGCAGAGAAGATAGATTTTAGAACTCTAAAAACTCAAGTACTGAAACTTGTCAAAATGCCTTTGGAGCTTGAAATACCTAGAGCCACCAAAACGTTCAAGAGTGAAATTGAAAAATGTTTCTTCAGAATGCCTAAGCCAACCAAATGTGAGCATATTTGCCATCATGGCCAAATGGATAATTGCTTTTGCGGGTCTCAGCCTGGGCTAAGTGGTGCATCCTTCATGACCAGACTGAAGACCAGTGTCAAGTCCATGCTTCCTTCTACTTTGCCCAGGTGGGATTTCTCTCTCCACCCTGACACCCTGTCAGCACTGTACTTGTCACACGAGTGCAAAACATTCTCTGCTTTACGTGCTTTGGTTATTTGTTTTTGCGATTTTGTCCTTAGATTATCCTTAAACTTTAACAGCTATCTCTTAGCTGTTCTGTATGATCAACAGTGCCAATCCAAGTGCTGTAAATATTAAGAAACACATTTTTTTAAGATTTTATTTATTTATTTGACAGACAGAGATCACAAGTAGGCAAAGAGGCAGGCAGAGAGAAAGGAAGGAAAGCAGGCTCCCCACTGGGCAGAGAGCCAGATGCAGGACTCCATCCCAGGACCCTGGGATCATGACCTGAGCCGAAGGCAGAGGCTTTAACCCACTGAGCCACCCAGGCGCCCCGAAACACGTTTCTGAATCAATTCCCTCATGAAATCTACAGCTATAGGGATAAATGCTGTATATTGCAAAGAAAGGTGACGATGAATGAAGGAGGATCATCAGCTGAGGAAAGGGCTTATCAGAAGTCCCCAAAAATTCAGTAGGAAGGAGCAGAAGTTAGAGTCTTAAAAATATGGTCATGTCTTACTAACAGTTAATTCCTTAAACATAGTTAGTCAGCAGCAGAATTCTAGATTTTAGAACTCTAGTTTCTACCTTTGCTACCCTAGAAGTAAACACAAAACTGTGACAGTGTCACAAAAACAGCTGGGCTGGAAATGTGTCTGAGGAGTCACTGGGAAAGCAGACAGGGGACGCTTGGCATCCTACAATGTGGACCTAACCAGCACTGGATTCTCCAGGAAGCTGAGCTGGACACAAGAGTGTGTATCCAGGAAGTTTACTTAGGGAAGTTTCATCCCAAGGAACAAGATTGGGATACTGGAAAGAGGAATACGAGGAAAGTATGGGATCAGGCTCAACAGTACCATGGGCAATTGGGTCTCCATCCTCCAGGGGGCGCTCTGAGAAGGTGCGGAGAACGCACTCAAAGCTGTCCACCGGTTGGTCACGTTACGGGGGCAGGGGGGCACTGTTCATGACCTTGCAATTCCAGGATTGCACCTGCTTCAGAATAGCGGAATGATTTCCCTAAGGGTTCTTAAGACATGGCAAAGGAGAAGGCGCAGAGCAGAAAGCAAGAGATAGGAACTGTCACTGATGCAAGGTGCAGGCTGGTGACATCTTCACCAAGCTCGTGGTTGCAAAAAGGTGCGCAGAGAGGATGTGATCGAGGGCACAAGACGGGGGACTGCTACCAGCTCTCAGAAGCACATGAGTTTCATGCAAATCTGTCTGCGCTGGCAATCATGAGCGCAGGATCACACCCATCCTTTCTGAACAAAAATCAGAGAAGGGGGCATGAAGACCAAGGATTAGCAAGAGAAACTAGTTGGGGAGTGGAAGAAGCCAGGTCATCTGGGACAGTGCCCTTGCCTAGAACCAAAGTCCACCTTTTCTATGCTTCAAACACAGACCAACAATAGGTGGGAGTTTTTCTTTCTCCCTATTTACATTTTTCATACTTGGTTGCTACTTGTCTCAGCTGGCAACTCTGATACAGCCATGCCATCTGCCAGCTTTTTTAACCTGCTCATTAAGTTACTTTATTGCTTCTGGTACTCTGAGTTTTAGGGAACGCTGTCAGCTTTTCTGCTCATACCCTGTCTTAGTTTGGGTTGCTCCAAAAGCTGACCCTGAGGAGAGAATGTGGGGACAAGTAGTCTCTTCCTGGGGTGTGAGTGACCCCAGGAAGTGCTGTGAGTGGGGAGGAAGGCAGCCAGTAAGGCTGTGTGCCTGAGCAGGTTATTGGCATTCAGTTTTTCTGGGAATTTGCTGCACTGAGGGACAGGGAAGCTGGGGTGTCTATTCACGGGTTCCAATTCTTCAAGAACCCACTGAAGTTCCCAGCTGCCCTGCACACGGGCAGAGCAAGCTTAGCACTAGGGTGCTAAGAAAGCCTCTAGGCAGAGAAATTGGGCAGAGACGTGTGGATGATTGGGGGGAGGGAATGGGTGTATACTATAGCTGCAAGGAATCCATAAGATGGCAGAAGGGATCTAGCTTGCAGCATCGGTAGTGTCCACTACACACTCTGAGATGATGTGGCAAAGGGCCAAATATCCAAACATGGAGAAAACCAAGAGCAACACCCTCTGGCGGCGGACGGAAAGAACAGTTCATTAGTACTGGATCTGAAGGAAGGAAAATTAGCTTTGAAACTGACATTATTTATCAGACTTTGCAGACAAGAACTTCAGAACGGCATTGAAAAGAGACTCAATGTCACGAAACAAACTGAGGGTTGCTGGGGGGTGGGTGGGTTAGGGAGAGGGTGGCTGGGTGATGGGCACTGGGGAGGGTATGTTCTATGGTGAATGCTGTGAAATGAGTAAGCCTGATGATTCGCAGACCTGTACCCCTGGGGCTAATAATACATTATATATTAATTTAAAAAGAGAGAGAGAGAAAGAAAAAGGAAAAGAAAAAAAAAAAAGAAAAATCCCCTTTGTTATTACTGAAAAACTAATTGGGAAAGAAACCAACATGTTTTTGCTTTGGCAGAAAAACAAAGGACCTCACCCCTGTTAAATACCCACTGCTTGGCTCTGTTTCTACGTAAACACATGAAAACCTGGTGTGTGTGGGGGAGTGGTGGGGGGTTGATTCTTTTATACTAGTCATTGCTCTGGAACACCACCAACATGGAGCCTCTCAAAGATCAGATGGAGTTTCACCTTTTTTTTCTCCACCCGATGCTTTCTGTTGAAAAAGCTCGATGACAACATACGCAATTTGCCAAGGGTTCAGTGGATTTCACTGCAGATGGAAGACTGCACAGAACACAAAAGAGAGGCTACAAAGGAAATACTTTCAGTGGCTTCGTAGATTAAAAATTCACCTTGATTTTTCTTCATTTTCTTTACACCCCTCTGCCATAGCCTTAGAGTGAGCTGAGACAGCCGTTTCTTCTGTCCTGGGCTTGGCCACATAGCAAACATGACATAAACCTGAATGTTGGGCTTGTCTTCTTGGCCATCGTGATTCCCCATGAGAAGAACATGCCCCCAGTAACCGCCACTCCTCCTTCAGCCTTGGAGCCAACTGGCCCCCAGTCCCAGCTGGGAGCTCCCGTCATGAAACACAACAGCTGTAGTAGAGCTGCCCAACCAAGACTCTTCTAGATGAAACAAAAGCAGTCAACCTAAGGTCTCAAGCATGCGGATGGATGCTTACAGGTGTAAGCCTCTGAATTTGGGGGTGAATTTATCATGCAGCGTTATGGCAGCTTTACAAAAGTTCTCAATAAATACCAAAGGTTTCATTATACAATTCCCATTTGTTTTTATTTCTATATACAGAGTGTTTATTATACCAAAGTATTTACTATCCACAGAGAAGAGAGACTGAGGGAGAAGAGTGGAGAATGAAGATGGTTTTTTACTTGTATTCCGTCTATTTCAATATTCGTTTTTTTATAACTATGTACTACTTGGTGTAATTTATGAAGGAAAATAAATCTGACAAAACCTGTTTCCACAAATAAAGAAGAAACAAAATATTATTATAATATATCTAGTCAACATTTAACTACTAAATTATCATTTATGTAATGAATTAAAATCTTGCTACTCAAAGTGGGACCCTGGGACCTGAAGCAATGGCATTACCTGGGAGCTAGGTAGAAAACCAGAATCTTGGGGCATCAGGGTGGCTCAGTTGGTTGAGTGTCTGCTTTTGGCTCAGGTTGTGATCCTGGGGTCTTGCTTTTCCCAAGCCCCGCATCACATCAGGCTCCCGGGGAGCCTGTTTTTACCTCTCCCTCTGCTGCTCCCCCTACTTCTGCTTTCCTTGTCAAATAAGTAAAACCTTTAAAAAAAGAAAAGAAAAAGAAGAGAAATCCAGAATCTTAGGCCTCACCTAGACCAGCAAAATCTGTAACAAGATCCCCAAGTGATTCTTTGTACAGGCAAATTTGAGAACCAGTGCACTAAAAAATTAAACATTTTGATTATTGCTTTAATCACTGAAAAAGAAATGGTTTAACAAGTAAAATTTTATTTAAAATTCTTTCCTATTATGTGAAAAGTATTCGGAGGTATTTTCCAATAGCAAAGATAATTTGTAAAGATAATCCTTTCACAATAGTAAAAAAAAAAAAGTTGAAATGTTAAATGCAAAACTTGATTTTTTTTTTTTTTTAAACAGGACAACAGAATGAAAACAAAACAAAAAAATGGGTCTTTATGTATTTCAAGAGGAACAGGGTGAATTTGGATATCGCGCTTTTTCTTTTCACATTAAAAATCAATGCTTCGGGGCGCCTGGGTGGCTCAGTGGGTTAAAGCCTCTGCCTTCGGCTCAGGTCATGATCCCAGGGTCCTGGGATGGAGCCCCACATTGGGCTCCCTGCTCGGTGGGGAGCCTGCTTCCTCCTCTCTCTCTCTCTCTCTCTCTCTGCCTGCCTCTCAGCCTACTTGTGATCTGTCAAAAAAAAAAAAAAAAAAATCAATGCTCCCCCTTTCTGAGTGGAGAGTCAGCCAAACCCAGGCCATCTGGATTCTGCATTCCCAGGTGAACTTGCACAGCGTAGCGTGGGGACAACGGAAGGTAGCCACCTGGTTAATTCTCCAGTCCCAGACACCCTGGAGGGGACTCAAGTTCCTGCTTTCATCTGGAAGTCAAACCCATCTCCTTCACAACCTCTCATCAATCCTACCTTAATTTCTGCCTTGCCCAGAGGAATTTTCCGGGACCTGGTGTGGCTCCGCCTCTAATTATTCATGAATTATTTGCATGTGCATTTCCTCATCATATGTCATTAGGGTCATTAACAAAAGGAGATGGTTCCTGTTGCCTGGGCAAGCACAAGTAACACATCCATTATGCCTATTGTTGGACCCTACTTCTAGTTTTTCTGTTATGTTCATGCCTTTTTTTTTTTTTTAAATATTCATTTATTTTAGAGAGAGAGAGAATGTGAACACTCGAGCGGTAGGGGGAGGCGGCGAGAGAATCCAAAGCAGACTCCCTGCTGACCCTGACTTGAAGCTAGATCTCATGACCCAGACAGAGATCATGACTGGAGCAGAAATCAAGAGATAGTTGCCTGACTGAGCCACAAAGGGGCCCCTGTTATGCTATTACTTTTAAGATAAAAAAATGTAATTTGTCCCTCAGTCCTGCCTCTTGTTTGTGGTGCTCCCTGAAGTGTCCAGGTGATCTGTCTAATTTCTCTTGGATTTATTGCCTTAACTCCTCTCATTTCCACTAGATAATGCTGCTGAGCTTTTTTCCATTTCCATGGACTTCTTGGCCATTTGTAGATCTTCTTTGGATGAGAAAATTCAAATCCTTTAACCATTTTTAAATTGGTTCACTTGTCTTTTGTTGTTGAATTGGAGGAGTTCTTTATATATTGCTCATTCTATAACATTATCAGACATATTTGCAAATATTTTCTCCTATTGCATGGGCTGCTATTTCACTTTCTTGATAGTGTTCTTCGGTGCATGAATTCTTCTTGTATTAAAACAAATTTGGGATTCCTGGGTGGCTTAGTCGGTTAAATCAAGTCAAGATCCCAGGGTCCTGGGCAAGGTAGTGGGCAATAGGACTGAAAGTATGCAAAACTGATTAGACTGTCTCTAGAGTATTTCTTATCTCAAGTGTAGTTAACAAACTCTCAGTACATCGTTATAACTAGATGACCCATGTACTCATACACATCTGAGCTTATGAATAGCATGAAATGAATTCAAAATAAAATCTTCTTATAGTACAAGACATGGCAGTCATTAAACTAAGATGATGCAAGTGTCGTGAAGTATGAAAACATGGTACTTGAGTTCTATTTATTCAAAAGTCTTCACTGAGCTGAGCATGTTCTTTTAGTAAATTCAATTACTGATTTGAATATGTATTATATTTTAATTATTGCAGCCATGAAAAGAAGCAGTGGTTAAGGATGCATTTAATAAAAATATCTAATCAGTTTGAGTTAGTCAATCATTTAAGTTTTTTTTTAATGAAGATCTAATTTCTAGAACATTTGTGCCTATATTTTTTATAGGTATATCCCTATACTCTGGTATGTTGAGTACACAAATTATTTTAGAATTATACTGGTTATCTCAACTGCTTTTCTAGAGAAGTGTTAAATGAAAGAGAAAGGTTTTGGGTTTTTCCGTAATTGTTATACAAGTACAACGAAAAGTAACTTCCTGATTTCACTGCTCTGTTTTGTTTAATTAACATAACAATGCAGATTTACTCTGCCCATATATGGCATAGTAAAAGAAGTTTGAGAAGGAAAAACTATCAATTAATATAGGCCCTATGATACTTATGTATTTCAGACCAGCTTTAATTTCTGGATAGATATTCAGATCATATGTATATTACATAGAAGAGACAGACATCAAAAGATTTATTTAATGAACATATCTAATATCGATGAGCATTTCATTGGGTACCAAGAAGATGCTGTGTCATGATGTCTTTGTCTGTAAGAAGACGCTCATCTCAAGATGGCTCAAAAATATGACAGTTTTTATCTCACATAGTATAAAGTCAGAGAGAGAGCTGATCCAAGTTAATTCAAGTTAATTAAAGCTGACACATTCTTGGAATTCGCTCTCCTAGTCTTAGCTGGTTGGCTACTATCCTCAGGCTTGTCCCCTCATGTTCTAATGGTTGCAGTTCCTCCTAACAAGAAAGCCTGAGTACAAGGTATAAACCAGCTTGTCCTTGTCAAACCATTTATACAGGGTTAACCGGTCCTTAACCAATCATATCATCCATTGCAAAGCCCTCATTCTCACTTGATGGGAAAATTAAATGCTTTCTTATTTAATAATCTAATCTAATCTAATCTAATCTAATCTAGAGTTTTCTGTCTAATCCTGTTATAACAATCATAATTAATTAGGGAATGACATCCATGTTTTATCAGACTTAGCATGTTGTCCACCACTGGTGTGTTTTGGTGGGAGGGAGTAGGGAGAGAGAGGGGAGGAAAGGGAGAAAAGAGAATCTGCTTGGATGAGTGATGGTCACCTTCCGTGGACACAGCTGGGCTCTGCTGTTTTCTACTGCTGGGCTCATCAGCTGGTCCTGCCCAAGGGATCAACAGATAGGGGTGTCTGACTTTTTTACTTTTAAGTAGGCTCCATACCCAGAATGGAGCCCATGTGGGGCTTGAATTCAGGACTCTGAGATCAAAACCAGAGCTGATATCAAGAGTCAGGTACTTAACCGACTGAGCCACCCTGGTGTCTCAGGGATGCCTGATTTTTAAATGATTACTGACATGCTGGTTTCAACAGAGGGGGTGGACATGCTATTCTAGACCTCCATTTAACCTTATCCTGGCTGCATTTTTCTTTCGAACTCCTAAAGCATGCGTACTCCTGTTTCGGGGTGTGTCCCATTGTTCCATGGTGCCACCATCATGGGTAGCCCACAGCTCCTGCTCCTCAGCTAATCTCAGCGAGCTCTTGTTTGGGAAGGTGGAAACTTGTGGGGTCAAATTTGCTGCCCTCCTAGAGTTTAGGAGAGTGAAGAGCAGGGTGGGCAACTCTTTACTCTGAGATCCCAGCCTGTCCTATTGGTTCGGACCCTTCATGAAACCCCTTGCCTTCTGTAATCTCCAGGTGAGAAGCAGGTACCATCTCTAGGGTCCAGCATACATACACACTTCAAAAGATTGACATTTAGGCCTCTGTCTACTCTGCCTGATCCACTTGGATTAGGACGTGTTCAGGTGCCAAACGAACTTCCCTAAACTCTGCGTCCTCCAGAATATTTCTCTCTCCTGTATCTGCTGTTTATACCTTGTGTCATGGTTAGGAATGAGATAGGAACAAATCAGTCATTTTGTGGCAGTCCCCACTCATCCTAGCCACAAGTCATCTAGGCTGGGGAACGAGCTTGAGGGAGAAAAAAGCCCGATGTCTCCCACGTATATCATAAGTAACTTTATGCACATATATTTTATTACTGACTTAACTTCGGCCACAGAGTGCCAGACTCCCTTAGTTGAAAGGTACTTGCCTTCCACATACTCTAAATCAGAATCTGCATTTTAACAAGATCCCCAGGTAACGCTTATGCATTTTTAAGTTTTAGAAACCCTGCCTTACCAGTTCTGGGGCTTTCTGGATCCAGAGAAACTAAAAGCAATAATTAAGCAATCGATAAAATCATACTTATTCTGAACTGAAGATTTAAGTTCGTATATTGAAAGAGACTCCTGACTTCTATGCAGAATTGATAAGAAAAGATAGCAGCTTAAACACATCCTGATTATATTTCAAAATTTAAATAACAAAGGGAAATAATAAAAAAAACTTGAAGGAAAAAATAACAACTGATATACAAAGCAAAAAGGAAATACTATCTGGTGACAGGTATCATCCACTAGGCAGGAGTAGAGTAATTATCCAGTAGAGGAAAATGAGAGCAGCTAGAAGGTAGGAGGATAACATTAGAGAGTGCTGAGGGAAAAGGCCTTCCCCTGGAAATTCAATACACGACTAAGATGCCATTTACCTGTCAAAGTAAAATAAAAATATTTGCAAAGATATGCAACGATTCAGAAAAATCTAGCATTTATGTACCCAGCTTGTGGAAAATTCTGGAGGCACAACTCTAACTGAAAACAAATGACCCAGACAGAAATGTCAAGAGGGAGAGATGAAAAGGAGAAAGTGATTAGGAGAAAATCTTTCAACATAACTTGCTGGGTCAAATAATAATACTAGCAAAGTTCTTTACTTGCTCTATCTTGCTCATTCCTCATCACAATTCTGGAAAGTGGATACATGAGTTATCTTTTGTTATTTAACAAACTACCCCCACATTTAACAGTTTAACACAACAAACAGTCATAATTTCACACTTTCTGCAGGTCAAGAATCTGTCTCAAGAGCTTTCTTGGGGATGCAGTCAGAACGTCAGCCAGGGCTGTAGGCATCTGCAGGTTTGACTGTAGCTGTAGGGTCTGCTTCCTCGAGGACTTCACTCACATGACTGTGCTGGAGACCCCATGGGCCTCTCCACTGGGCTGCCTGAGTGTCCTTGGAACACAACAGCTGACTTCCCCCTGAGCGAACATTGTGTTTGAAAGAGAGAGATTCAGAAGTCACAGTGTCTTTTATGATCTCATCTCTGATGTTACACACTGTCATTTCCACTTTATTCTAGTCACTAGAAGAAAGAGATGAAATCCATCACCCATTAGAGCGGGGGAGAACAGAATTGGGCTCCACTTCTTTGAGGGGAAGGTCAAAGAACGTGTGGACCTTTTAACCGACCACAATGGTATTATTTTCTACACTGAGGCACAAACAAGTTATTTAACTTGCTCAAATTTACAGGATTAGTAGACAGGGGAGCTGAGACACAAAGCCCAGGGATTCTGACTCATGTGCCCAAGCTCATAACTGCACTGTGAAACTGTCTTTCAATGAAAAAGTTTAAGTTTCCTGGAAATGTGTCGTATGCATTGATATAGAAGATGGATACTGCCAGTGATAACATAATAAATACCTGAAATTAAAAGTACTAATTTATTTTGGCCAAACTCAACAGTTGGTATCAACTCTTGAGAGAGATGTGGAGAAATGTGACATCCCAAAGATCTAAGAGTAGATGAGTATTTGGGGAAAGGACAGTGGGGAAAGCATTGAGAGAACAGAGCTTCTGGAAGTAAGTGGGGAAGAGTTATCTAATTTTTATAAAATAAAAAGTAGAATATTAGTGCCTGAAAATGCAAGGTGATTATTAATGGGATGGAAAAATCCACCAGATTTCCCAAGTCAACAAAAAGGAATTTGAGAAACCAGAAAAATAAGGGGAAAAAAGAGGTGACAACAGAGAAAATGAAATAATAAACAATAGGATTAAGAGACTAAAATCAAGTATATCCCTTGTTACACTAAATGTCAATATATTCCATGCTCTCATCAAAAGATGAAGATAGATTGGACATAATAATAGAAAAAGCTAGTTATTTAGTATTTACAGAAACATACCTGTAAATTGATAATGAAAGTTTAAAAATAAGACATTGGATGGAAGACACACAAAAAGATTATTAGACCACAAGGAATGAAAGGTTATGGACACTCCCTAAGAAAAGGAGAGACATTACATAACAGTAAAAAAGCATAAGCAATAACCAGATATGTCATAAATCTGTATGCACAAACAGTATGGCGGGGAAAATGACTAGAAATGGAAGAAGAACTTGATAAAAGTATACTGACCGTGAGACATTTAATATAGTGTTAGAATTAGATTGATACGGTACAGTTAAGCAAGTACTTAGGAAATCTGAATAATACAGCAATGGCGTACAAATATTATTAGTGTTCAGGGACAAGAGAACTTTTGAAGTGTTTATTTCAGATTTACAAACATTTTTCTCCTTGATCTTCGAAGGCCTTACTCCAAGACAGAGAAAAGCACAGATCCTGATGCGAATACATTTATCCATTTATCCAGACTTGTCTATGCCGGCTCAACATTCATTCCTTCAAGAGGTGTTCTGTAATTGCTAAGATATAAATGAAGTGTGTAGGTCCTTAATGAAAGTAGTAAGCAGTGCTCTATGTTGTCAATCAATTTATTTTCCATTGCAAAGCTTTTTGACATGTTTTTATTTCCCTTTTGGAAAGAAACAACTAAATATGTTAGGGATCCATCATTTACTTGTACAATACACGAGGCTTTAAATCAGTGTGCAGTGCAACATAGCCAACAGCCTCCCCCATAATTCTCTGGCACCCTGAAAGATTAATTTTAGTGGGGAAAAAACATAAACACATGGGTAATATCAAAGATGAATTTTGTAAGTATTTTTGGAAAGGTAGCAATAATAAACTCTACAAACTCTGCCCCAATCTTATGAAAAGATCCATAACAACTTAACAGATTTTCTTTCCAGTCTCCCCCACTGGAATGCCATACCAGTTACTAACTCATATTTCAATTATTTCCACATTTAAATTAATATTGTATTGCTAAGGAACAGTGAGTCTGTGGCCAGTCTTTCAGACCGGTAAATATGAATTTAAGGGCTATAAGGGTTATAGCTATATAGCTATAAGGGCTAATAAATCATATTATTGGATTTTAATGACAACTTTTATAAAGATGTGGGAAGTAATTCAAAAGAATCACTTTATTTACCAAGCATTTTGCAGAATGTCTGGGACTGCATAAGAAGTACTAAATGTATAATCCCTTTGCGTAGTTGTAACTTAAAGATAAAATTTTATTGAATACCAGATAAAGACGGAAGCACAAATTTGATCACTGGTAGGGAACATCGCCCATGCATCAGTCTGTCTCTTAGTCTCTACTGGTAAGAACTTCATAAACTTTTTTGCCACTTTTCCATTAGCTTTATTTCTTCTTTTTTTTTTTTTTAAGATTTTATTTATTTATTTGTCAGAGAGAGAGAGGGAGAGAGCGAGCACAGGCAGACAGAATGGCAGGCAGAGGCAAAGGGAGAAGCAGGTTCCCTGACGAGCAAGGAGCCCGATGTGGGACTCGATCCCAGGACGCTGGGATCATGACCTGAGCCGAAGGCAGCTGCTTAACCAACTGAGCCACCCAGGCGTCCCGATTAGCTTTATTTCAAGCTGTAGGACTATTAGCACCCTTTACTCCCATTCTTCCTTTGTGTTGCCCAAGTTTGGATGACTTAACTGCCAAATGGCTAAGAGCAAAAATATAAACAAAGTTCAAGTTAAGAACTCTAATGTTTTGGGGCACCTGGGTGGCTCAGAGGGTTAAGCCTCTGCCTTTGGTTCAGGTCATGATCTCAGGGTCCTGGCATCGAGCCAGGCATTGGGCTCTCAGCTCAGCAGGGAGCCTGCTCGCCCCCCTCTCTCTGCCTGCCTCTCTGCCTACTTGTGATCTCTCTCTCTGTCAAATAAAGAAATAAAATCTTTAAAAAAAAAAAAAAAAAGAAAGAACTTCAGTGTTTTGAAGACTTTTGGTGAAAGAGGGTAAAGGTCATGTCTATTTACTAATCTGTGGGGTTGCCAACCTTTCCCCCTTGTTCTGCCCGCCCCCTCACTGACAGGAAGCTACTGTGTAAGTAAGTCAGCATACCTAGCTTCCTTAGACTGCAAAGTTTGAAATCAAATAGGATTACCACAGAGAAGCTACTTTTCAGCGGCTTGTTCCTAAAAACAAAGAGCATTTTTCTGAAACTCAGAGAGTATCCTCTCAGGGGGAAAAAAAATGGCCCAGGAACCAACTGAGGACGGTGAGTCAGACTGGTTATCTCCGAGATTTCATTTAACTCTCAGATGTCTACTCCACGGTTACTCAATATTTGCCACAAAAGTTGTAATAAATTCAAGTGCAATTCACATTGATCCTGTTAAAATATCGAAGAGAGTTATGGGGTATGTAGGTGAGGGTGAATAGTGTAGCTTGCCAGTAAAGTCACACTCAAGTATTTCCCCCCAAAAATCGAGCTCTTAGACTAACAATCATTAATCATAGCACGTCAAGTGAAATCATGAAATACCAATTTATACTCACTAGATTGGCAAAAGGTTTAGTGTGACAAAACCAAGTCTTGGCTAAGACACACTGCTGATGGGGCATCTGAATCGCTATATATACTTGGAAAACAAGTCTACATTATCTTGATGTTATAAATAACTTATGATCCAGAAACTTCACTCCTAGGCATACACCCTAGAAAAACTCCTGAACGCATGCATCTATCTATAGACAGGTACAAACATGATCACAGCAGCATTCCCTATAATACCAATTACTGAAGACATCTCTACTGTCCATCAGTAGTAGAGTTGATTCAAAAGGGGTATGGAATGGTAATATAATGGAACAGTATACAGCTCTTAAGATAAAAGAGCTATAATTAAACATAAAAAAGGTATATTTCAAAAACAAGACGTTGGAAGGAAAAAAATGTCAAAACACTACACACCATTCTACTCCATTTTTTATAAATTCTCAAAATATGTGATACTAACACATTTTTTTAGGGATGCATTTCTATGAAGCAACACATTTTTAAAAGGCAAGGGGGATGCTAAATGCAAAATTCAGAATAGTGGTTACCTATGGGGACGGGAAGGGGGAGGATGGAGCTCGGGAAAGAAGTATACAGGGAGTCTGGCAGTAGAAGCAAACATTTTTTATTTTTAAAGATTTTATTTATTCGTCAGAGAGAGAGAGAGAGCACACACACGAGCAGGCAGAGGCGGAGAGAGAAGCAGGCTCCCTGCTGAGCAAGGAGCCCAATGTGGGACTTGATCCTAGAATCCTGAGATCATGACCTGAGCCGAAGACAGCGGCTTAACCAACTGAGCCACCCAGGTGTCCCAGAAGCAAACTTCTTTAGCCATGGTGTGCTTTGTGTCTTCATCCTTTCCACATGTTAAATAGAATATTCTCTTGTGTTCATGAAATAGTCCTTAATCATATTTTCAGAGTCTCTGGGTAGAAAATAGAATAGATTGGGATGGGAGAACTATTGTTTTTAATCAGAAGCCATTGCAGGGCGCCTGGGTGGCTCAGTGGGTTAAAGCTTCTGCCTTCGGCTCAGGTCATGATCCCAGGGTCCTGGGATCGAGCTCCGCAGCGGGCTCTCTGCTTAGCAGGAAGCCTGCTTCTTTTCCTCTCTCTGCCTACCTCTGCCTTCTTGTGATCTCTGCCTGTCAAATAAATAAATAAAATCTTAAAAAAAAAAAAAAAAGCTTTCAGAATTTGCCTGCAAAAGTGTTAGGGGTTGGGATGTTAGGGCACTCTTGCAGGCCCTGAAATAAAATGATCTCCTTGATAGATTTGCTGCTATTTGTGTATAAATATTTTTAAGCCTATATGCATCCTAGAGTATGCAAAGAAAAATTCTAGGAAGATTTACAAGAAGCTACAGCAGTTGTCTCTAACAAGTAGATTTTTTCATTCTATTGTACAGTGTATTTTTTATTTAACTTTGCTCTTTTTTGAAGATTTTATTTATTTGACAGACAGAAATCACAAGTAGGCAGAGAAGCAGGCAGAGAGAGAGGGGGAAGCAGGCTTCCCGCTGAGCAGAGAGCCCGCTGCGGAGCTCGATCCCAGGACCCTGGGATCATGACCTGAGCCGAAGGTAGTCTTTAACCCACTGAGCCACCCAGGCGCCCCTACTTAATTTACTTTTAAAGATCATTTTATTCTATATTGTAACCGATTGTTTGGTTGGTTGTACTACAGGAGCTTTACGTTTCGAATTAGCATTTTAAAATAAGGGCAGGGCGCGGGAGAAGAGGATGAAAGAAGTCAGGACTGTGCGGACGCCGGCGTCGGGCGCAAGACTTCCTCCCCGCGCTGTGCTGGGAGTGCAGAGCCCTCCTCTAGCATCCCGGCCCGGCCGGCCACCTGGCGGGGACCTCGCCACCTGCCGAGGCCGCGCAGCTGGCGGACCGCAGCTCCGCCCCGCCGCGCCCCGGAGCCGTTGCCCTGGCAGCGGGGCGGTGAGTGGCTGAAGCTCACAATCGGCCCTGTCTCGGAGGCTCCCACCCCGCCCCCTGCGCTCACCTGACAGCGGGCTTGCCCGCGGCGGACCAGGGGCCCATGGACACACGCACCCCCTCCCTGCTGCCCCGCTTGCCGCCTCGCCTGCTCTGCCCACGAAGACACCATTCAGGGCTGGGAGCCCAAGCCGCGCTCCGGGAGCCCAAGGTCGCGGCCGGGGCCCCAGCCAGGTGGCAGAGAACAAGGGCTGGGGCCGCAGAGCGCCCCCGCAGGCCGAGGCCCGTCGATGCCTGGTCATCCGCTGCTCCTGATAGCCCCTAGGACTAAGAGGTGAGCTTGGCACTTTGCTCCCTGCCACCTGGCCTTTCCCTTGAAATTACTTCTTAACCGCCCCACTCCCCTCCGGATTTTTTGGAGACTTAAAACTGAAAGGGACAGGGGTGTCTGGGTGGCTCGGTGGGTTAAGCATCTGCCTTGGGCTCAGGCCCTGATCTCAGGGTCTTGGGATCGAGACCTGCACGGGGCTCCCTGCTCAGGGGAAAGTTTGCTTGTCCCTCTACCTCTGCCTTTCACGCCCTCTGGTACTCTCTCTCTCTCTGCCCTCTCTCTCTCAAATAAATAAGGAAAATCTTAAAAAAAAAAAAAAAAAGGCTGAAAGGGACAGTAAAACATACACACACACACACACACACACACCCCAAAAGTACACCGTGGTTTATGGGGGAGTTGAAACCCAGGGAAATTTGATTATAAATCAAATAGCAAGCCTGCATTGAGGGAATTTGCTAAATATTTTACTAGGATTACCTCATTTTCTCTTCACACTGGTCATCCCTATTTCACAGATAAAGAGGCTGAGGCACAAACCAGGTAGATAATATGTCCAGGTTTATGTAACCAGTTTGTATAAATGATACAGAGTAGTATCACAAAACAACAACAGATTTCCCTGCCTGCAATCCTACACTCTTTCCACTGTTCCAAGCGTGTCTCCTGCCATTCCTCTTTCTAGCAAATCACCCTGGTGTCACAGACTCCTTGGAGAAGTCGATAAGTTCTATGGATCTTCCCTGTACCAGGACCCACACACAGACACACACACACTGCAGATTGTCATATAATTTCAGAGGGTTCAGACCCAAACATGGACCTTGGGTCAAGAAATCCTGTTCTATTCCCCATCTTTTGAGACTGTCCATATAGATGATGAGATGGGGGTACACCAAGGTGGCTCCAGGGCCATACAGAGGTAACGTATACACGGTGGGGCATGTGTATATATGATGACAACCCCGCCCCCCCGAAGACCAGAGATGCCACACAAGTTTTTGCAGAACCCAGAACTAGAGCATATTATGCTAAGTGAAATAAGTTTTTCAGAGAAAGATAAATACCCTATGACTTCACTCATGTAAGGAATTTAAGAAACAAAACAGGTGAATGTAAGGGAAGGGAAGGAAAAATAAAATAAGATTAAAACAGAGAGGGAGGCAAACCATAAGAAACTCTTACCTATAAGGAACAAACTGGGGATTGCTGGGTGGGTGGGGAGATGGGGTAACTGGCTGATGGGCATTAGGAGGGCACTTGTGGTAATGAGCATTGGGTGTTATATGCAAGTGATGAATCACTAAATTCTACTGCTGAACCTATTAAAAAAAAAAAATGAAACTGAAGAACCCAGTACTAGAGGGCAGGACTTTTGTTGTTTCCTCCTGAGGGGGTGAGGCTCTTGGTCAATCTTGGCAGCAGGTCGTGAAGGACGGCACTGAGCGCGGCTCTCCCTACCTGGAGCCCTTCAGGGCTTCAGCCCGAAGAGTGCTAGCTGTAGAACCCGCCATGGTCTCTGGAATTCACTCATGTAGCTCGGTGGGTGGACACCACGTGCTGCTAAGTCTCTGTCAGGGGTGGGTGCCTCAGAGACAGCCCTGAAGTCATTGATGAGGATGTCCCTGTTCGCACAAATGAGGGGACGGAGATTCGGGAGAGTCAGCTATTTGGAAGCCCCAAATCCTATTCCGTGTACCTTGTGCCTCCGTAGGCGGTATGACACAGGCCCTAACTAGACAACGGCTGGCAATAGCAAGAGAAACCATAAACAGCTGCTAAAGTAAACATGACCACGACATGCAGCAGAGGCCAAGAGGGTGACTTGTGGGGCAGCTCAGGACTGAGTGGGAACCTAGTTACACACATGGCTCTAAGAAGCTGCGTTATCTGGTTTCCTAGTCCACCACATGTTATAAACAGATTAGAGGGGAAGAGAGGGGCCACAGCAAACAGGACATTAAAGCCACAGCCATGTGATGACTGATGTCTCAGTGGCAAAGGAGGAAGCACGAAGTAAAAACAACAGCCAGAAGAGTGGGAGGAAAAGGACGTGGCAGCAGCATGAATTTGACAGTGGTGGTCATTCTTCACCCTTGACATGCTCTCTTCCATGATGTTGCCCAGTCTCAGGCTGCCCTGCAGCCACCAAACTCCCGCACAGCTCTTCACAGGCCAGGCTCGGATCTCTCTCTTGAATTGTGTACCCGATTGCCTTGTGGATGCTGACTCAGCATGCCCAAAGCGTAACTGTCTACACTCTCTGACCAATCTGGACCACACCTTGAGCTCCCCATCTCAGACACAGGTAGCCAGTGGCTCAAGCCAGGAACCTGAGCATTTTCTTGGGTTCCTTCCACTTCTCAATCTTAAAACTTTCAGTCATCCTTTATCGAGCAACCACTGCTTGAATGCCTTGCGTGAGTTAAGTTCTGGGCGATGGATAAATAAAGGTCATTATAAAACTTCTGTTCCATGAAGGCTCTAGACTAGTGGGGAAGTCACATGACACATAAATTGGATATACCTGTACCTATAGATCTATAGAAATGTAATATACAGTGATGTTTCATTATGAGGAAAAGAAAGGGATGAAGTGACATGGTCGTAGCAGTTTGAATGGTGAGAAGGACCAACTGACCAATTCTGAGCCAAGGAAACCCCAGGCAGAGGGAACAAGAAGTTGCAGAGGCAGAAATGTGCTTTTGTTCCATATATAGAAAGGGGGCCAGTGTGGCTGGAGATCACCTTATCAAGGGAGGCTGGAGTGAAGTAAGCTCAGAAGGGCAAAGAAAATGCTCTTCAAAGATCATCATGAGGTATTTGGATTTATTCTGATGATGACGAAAAGCAATTGAACTGCTTTTAAAAGATAATTTGGAGAGAACTTTCTGACGTGAATATCATGTCCTATATCCTAACAGGAGTTTGGGTTACATAGATGTGTGCGTTTGTCAAAACCCATGGAATGGTACACTTAAGACTTGTACATTTCATTATATATTCAAAAGACAAAAAGAAAAAAAAGCTGTAAGCAAATATTGAAATCCAGATATTATATGCTGGAATATGTCTGCAACTTACTTTGAAATGGATCAAAAAAGATGGATGAGTGGATAGACAGAGGGATGGATAGATGTGTGATAAAGCAAGTAAGGCATTCATGGTAGGATTTCAGTGATAGATAGATACATGAGTGTTCAAGTTTTCTTTATGTTCAGAAATCGTTATGCTAAAATGTTGGGGGTGGAAGCTTGTCTGGTCTACATTTTAGAAGATTTTTCTGGGAACTGAGTAAAGAAGGGGGTCTGGAGGGCTGCTGAAGAAGCGGTGAGACAACATAGAGTCTGCGGCAAGGATTTGACCAAGGAGGGCACCACTGGCAGCTGATATTGGGTTATATTCTGGAGGTAGAAATATGGGGTTTGCTGATGAATTTAAAGAGTAGGGGACCTGAGGGGAAAGAAGGAATGAAAAATAATTTCTGGTATCTTCCTCCGAGTAGACTCATGGATGGTGATGGCATCATTGGAAGTGGGGAGAACTAGAGAAGGTCAGGGTTACATTTACATGCCTAGTAGAGGTCTGTGTGAGAATGAAGAGTCAACAGGTAGAGACCTCACTTTGGACTCTGGGGAGAGCCAGAGATGGCTGTATAAATTTGAGAATGAATGATCAGAAGCCTCAAATTGGGATGAAGGTCATGAGATGGGATGAGACCATCAGGGCATTGTGTGGGAATATAGAAGGATCCTGAGGGCCAAGTCCTGGGCACTCCAACCCCTAGGCTTCTGACAGAAGAGGGGAGCCAGCAAAGCGGGGGATGAGGAGTGGGTGGTGATGTAGGAGAGGAGCAGGCAATGGAGATGGGGTTGCCTGGAGAGACACAGCTAAAGAGGAACAAGTGGGGCTTGAGCCCTACTTGCTCCTCACCAGTGCTCCCCAGGGATGGTAGGCGAGGGAGCAGGTTTGTGGAGAAAAGGTGACACAGTTTCAGATTTTGCAGTAAGATGGAATCCTTTCCATTGCAAACAACAGAAGCTCTGCTAACTAGCTCGGCTAACTAGCTTATACTAAGTTAAGAGGGGTGGGGAGGGCATATTTACTCCTGCAGCCCCGAGTTCATGTTGCCCTAACATGTAGTGTGGACTCACTTAAGTGGGAGGTGAATTCTGGCACAACTGAGTCCCAAGTTGTGGGACTTGAGACATTCATGGCACCCGGGGAGAGAGTTCACTCACACTGGCTAAGCCTCTGTCTCAGACCCATTCCTATCACAGGGGATAGAAGAGGCAGCCCCATCCAAAATTTGGGGGTGGGAGCTTGCTTGACCTCATCTGAGATACACTTTTAAATTTTTTCTGAGGACTGACCAGAGAAGAGGAGTTAGGGGCCCATTGTGGAAGCAGTAAATCAAATTAGAAGTCTGGGCAATGATTTGTCATGAGATAGCAGGAATGGATGATCTGGAATGGATCCCCAGTATGACAGTGGGGTTCTTTTTCCAGAAAAATTGAGGAAAGAAAAGCAATCTGGGTATACCCAGCATGACCTATGACTCAATTCAAAAGATTGTTTTTCCATAAACAGTAAAGGAGAGATAAAATTACATATCAGGGGGCACCTGGGTGGCTCAGTGGATTAAGCCGCTGCCTTCGGCTCAGGTCATGATCTCAGGGTCCTGGGATCGAGTCCCACATTGGGCTCTCTGCTCTGCAGGGTGCCTGCTTCCCTCTCTCTCTCTCTCTGCCTGCCTCTCTGTCTACTTGTGATCTCTCTCTGCCAAATAAATAAATAAAGTCTTTAAAAAAAATTACATATCAGAATGCTCATCACAATTTAACTGTGGGATTATTTATGAAAATTATAGTTGCCTCTCAGCCATTTACCTATCTCATTCCCATGTGAGGTGACACGTATCATCCATCACATTTGGTATCTCACCAAGCCCGGTAGATTCCTGCTTGTAATGAGCACCTCAAGATTCTACACGTTCTTTGTACCTTTTGTTAACTGCTAAAACCTGTATGGTTTCTAGGTTAGGAAGGCATGCTGGTAAGATGCCATAGAGTGGGGAGCTCAAATTCTTACGTTGGCACTTTTGTTAGACTTACCTTCTTCATGGATAAAATAGGGAGGCTGTGTCAAGCAAAGAGGGGTAAATGAAACAAATTAGATTAACAAGAAAGCTCATTAGCAAGGCTGATATTAATTATGATGGAAGATTTGTTTTGAAATATTTTAGCTTTGTGCTAGCTGAATATTCTCTGTATTTATGTGTAATTTATACTTTTTGTGACATCAATTGCAATAAATTGTGGTAATAACATTTCGTGAGAAACAGCATCTCTTCTTAGGGAAGACTTAAAATATTATTATTTATACCAGAATAAAGATGACCAAATTAACTTGGAGTTGTATGTTTCTGTTTTTGTGCTATAGTTTTTGTTTGGTCCAGAAAAGCATTTCCAAGAAGGTGGTCGAGTATGGCTTTAGCCGACAGGAGACTTGAGAACTTGCAGATCTACAAAGTTCTTCAGTGTGTTCGGAACAAAGACACGAAGCAGATAGAAAAGCTGATCAGGCTTGGATACCCTGAACTGATCAATTTCACAGACCCCCTCAATGGAAACAGTGCTTTGCACTTGGCCTCGGTTTCCAATGACGCTGATATGGTCAGCTTTCTCCTTAGCCTTGGTGCTCACCCTGATGTGCAAGACAAGATGGGTTGTACTCCGACAATGAGGGCTGCAGAGCTGGGGCATGAATTGTCCATGGAAATATTAGCCAAGGCAAAGGCTGACATGACTATAGTTGATAATGAAGGAAAAGGTAAAAATCCTGACATTTTATCCAGTAGATGCAATTCACTCTATAGCCAGAAATCCGTAAAATTTACTGTTTTGCTTTCCAACTGTAGAAGTGAATTACTCCTAAGTTTAAGTGAAAAGCCATGTTCACTCCTGTACCTAAGGACACTGTGTCCCTATAATTTGAAAATAGTAGTAAGGTATATCTTAGGGAAACAAGTTCTGAGAGATGTCTCCCTTAAAAAGAAGATTAAAGTTAGATTAATCTGTGTTTGGTGATTTTTTTTCTAAATGGGGAGAGTTTTTAATGATATATACTGATATTAACATAGTCGTAATTATCAATTATAAAATATAAAAATCTTGTTTAGAACAAAAGGGGAGTATTTCTTATTCTTTTTTATACTTTAGAACCTCAAATAGTACTTGACTTGGACTCCAAAAGGATTTTTCCCCTTCTAGTAACAGTCTGATGTAGAAAGGGGCTGCAGTGGGAACGGGAAAGGCTAAGGTGGATTCTAGCATAAAATCCGATTTTCTAGGGTCAGTTTAAATGCAGAAATATGACTTGAGAGTTGAGACATGGCATTTCCATGCTTTTTCAGGTGAGACAGCCCTACTTCTCCACTCTATTCTCCCTAATCACATCTCGGCACCATGTCTGGGAGCTTCTTGCCCAAATAATTCAAGGTTCCAGAAGGACTTGACACAGCCCCATGAAAATCACCAAGAAAATTACCACCAGGCTTAATATAAATTGGTAGATTTAATCAGTTGTCCCAAGGAGTTGCTTCAAGTAGAGCCATTAATATCAGTCCCACACTGGAGAAATAAATCCCATTTTTTAGTGTTAATGTTTTCTGAGAAGAACAAAATCCATTTTTAAAATTCTCCCCAGACTTGGTTATTTGATAAGTGACTTTCTTAAAACAATAGGAGAGGACAAGGAAAGGAACAATCATTAAATTACTTAAAAGCACCACATAATGAAATGAACTTCAGAGGCATTCAGGGATCAAATGTGTTTTAAAATGTTAAATCCTGAAAAAGAAGAAAAAAAAAAAAAAGGAAGCCTCTTAAAGTTCTATAGAATATTACTTCCCAGTGTGTGTTCCATGAACCACTGAATTGCTGGGATATTGATAAGCATTACATGCAAAATTGGTTCCACTGTCAAACTTGTTAGAGAACCATTGGATACAACAAATTGAGGCATGTTGATTTCACATTTGTCAGACAGACTAAAGACAGTGACATTTTCCTTTTGTCTTTGACCCTTGAAATAGTTTTTCCTTGTGGTCACTTATATGCTTGGAGTTTTGTGAAATATATTTTGGGGAAACACTGTAGTGAAGAACAGTTTACCTTCTGGAGTTTGAACCAGAAATAGAAGTTTAAAAAAAAGTGAGAAATTTTATCTTAAAAATCTAAAATTATAAAATTAAATCAACAATAGCAAATGCATTTTGCAACATATTTGCATTCTGTAGCAAATGCAACAGCTCTGGTTAATATCTAAGCTCATTCAAATTAATATTAAGCCTGTCAACGTTCTGGGAGATCGAAGCATGAGAAAACAATCTGACCAATCACATAGGAAGAATTCAAAATATAAAATAAAGCTTGGAACAAATATAAATCATGTTGCATGCATGACCTTGTTAGTTCTGCCCCACAGATTCTTGATTCTTTCTAACCCACGGTGTGCTTATTGCCCACTGCCAGCCCTGTCTTCCCACAGCAATGAATGGAGCTAACCTTGCACAGCTCTCAGTTCAACTGCCACGTGCCCAACTGCTTTGTTATTCCGCAGAAGTCTCTGCCATTAACATCCTATTTTCCAGCAATTGATGAATCACTGCATGTTGGTCCTAAAGGACAAGCCAACATTTTTATGGTTAAAATACTTACTGGATCATGAGGAGGATGTGGGACATACTCTAGGCTAAACTGTACTTTGAACAATTTTGCAGAACATGGAAAAGCTAACTCTCTAAGCCAGGAAACTCTTCCCTATATGTTGTCCTAGGGGATGAACTAGGGTCTGTCTATTCTGGAGAACAGAATGGTGTCTATTCTCTTCAAGGGTTAAGCTAGACTAGCTCCCAATAGCACCCATTCCATTGGTTCTCCCATTTATAGGAATGTATACCCAGTCCGAAGTGCAGTATGCGAATTCTACAGTCTATCATCTTTGCCCTCTTTTGTTGCTTCAGTTTTAGAAGGTTGATTCATGTTCTTTGTGGCTTAGAGTTAGCCCAGATAGATTGTAGTTGTGAGTTGCATCTGCCATCATTATAAAATATCCACTTCCTAAGTAACTTAGGGACTTGTGTAATGAATTTGGCCTCACCTGGTGTTCTCAAGGTGGCATTGTTTGTTGTTATTTTGGCCCACTTTTGCCTACTATGAATTGTTGTGTCTTTGATTTTCTATTTTAAACCATGTCCTTGGCCATCTTTCTGTTTGTAACTGTTCTGAGTAACCCTATTTTAGATGCATCTGTTTATATGAAATGTATTTAGATTTTGATTTTATATGAATAGTGGTTTTTATTTTAATGGTAGAATGTATCCAATTTATATTTATCTAGATGGCCCAAAGGTGTGGCCCCCAGAACTGTCATTTATTTTATGAAATGAAGATATATTTAACATATATAAATATATAAATAAATACTTATAAAATATTTTCCTATATGGTCCATATGTTCTTTATTTTGGTGTGTGTGTGTGTGTGTGTGTGTGTGTGTGTGTGTGATATTTTCTAAGGTTAATGGTCTGCTTTTAGGTCTTTTTTTTTTGGTTGTTGGAATGGTAGTTTTATTTACTGTTATTATTTACTTATTGACTTTTAAAAATTGAGGTATAATTGACATCAACATTATATCAGTCAGTTTCAGGAGTACACATAATTTGATATTTATATACACTGCAAAATGATCACCAGAATAAGCCTAGTTAATACCCACCACCATATATAGTTACAGATTTTTATCTTTCTTAAGAGAACTGTTTTTGGATTTTTTTAATGGCAAGTTTGATAGCTTTTCATATACATAAACCTTTGTTTCTTGAATTAGCACTTTCCATGGTATTCATTAATATTTTTCTATGGAAGAAGAGATTATTATAATAACTTTTGCACCCTTAAACTTACCTGGCCACTGCTTTTATATATGTACAACCAGCTTGGTAGATACAAAAAACTCCCATTTTCTTTCTCAAGTGATATTCTAAAGATCGTTTAGTTATTTTCTAGCAGTGAATGTTGCTGCGGCAAAATCTGGAGGCTATCTTGATTTTTCCTCTTTAGAGAGGACTTGAATTGTTACCTAGATGCTCATAGGACATGTCCTCTACCTAGCTTTACCTAGGCACACCTTATTGATTGTTCTTAATCCATTTTTCCTGAGACCTCAGTATGCTTTTTTAATCCTTCAAATTCAGGTTTTGAGGAAAGTTTTCTTCTATTGTATCTCCATATTTTTTCTGTTCTACTTGGTGTTCTATTACTGAGCACCAATTACATATATGTTAACTCTACTTTGCCTCTCAAGACCATTTCAGCTTCCATCACCTGTTACATTTTCCTTAGCTCTTTCAAGTTTTTCCTTCACATCCATGGTTTTTGTGCTGTCTTGCCTCCAGCTTCACTTTCCTTTCTTTGGTAGTTTTATTTTCCTCCATCATTCCTTCCCTAAACTCAGCTGGTTAAACTTCATCTTTTCCTTCTATTTATCTTCTATTGTCCTAGAAGCCCTGCTTTTAGTCTTGATCCCTCTTTGCACTTGTTTTAGATTAAAAAAAAAAGAAGTTTTATTTAACTTCTTTGCTGTCATAGAAATAGGACAGTCAGTAATTCTCACATAGTATCATTTTTTCTAGTGTGTACTTTTTGCCTAGCTTTTATTATCAGGTGTCTTCCTTTCGGTATCTGTATTTTTCATAGGTCCCATGCTAGTTTTTTTTTGTTGTTGTTGTTGGTTACTGTTCCCCTTTGAATGAATCCTCTGTTTAGAGTGAGGTCATTACAGTCAGTTTGGAGTTTGACTGTTGTGTGCTCAGATTACAACACTACCCCTAATCTGTAGTTTATTTTTGACATGGATTATGTGGAGGGTCTGTATGTCCGAGGTCCTAGGTGGGGGGATTTCACATTTTCCTCTCTTCATTGGAACAAAACAAGTTGTCAAAAGGGCAGAGCTCCTTGTCATCTACTTGTTCTTCTTAATGCTGTGATACTGACAACCTGCTTCTAATAAATATGACCGGTCTGCACATTTCATCATTCAGTACCATCTGCTTTGTCACTCTGCAGTTTCAGAGGGGACATTGTAACCCATCACCAGCTCTACAACAGACACAGTCCTGCACGTGGGGTACAGACTGCAAGATGCCCAACACCCAAGCTTGACAGGGACTCACAAATCAGCACTCAGATTCTTCTCTGAGCCAAGTCCTATCACATTTGGTTATGACTGTTTTCCAATTCTATCAGAGGTTGACTCTTGTTTTCCTGACTTGGTGTTTCAGCTGATTTCAAGAAGGCAAAGCAAGGCTCTGCCACATTCAACTAGCCAATTATGGTTTCCAAAATTGTTACTTTTTTCTTTGCTAACCAGTTCAAATATAGAGAGACTATTAATGAAGTACTCTTTGGGGATTCTATTTTTCTACAGGTATTCTGTTTTACTGCATTTTGCCTACTAAGCGGCATTATCGCTGCGCATTGATTGCCCTGGAACATGGCGCAGATGTCAACAACTCTACCTATGAAGGAAAACCAATATTTCTTAGAGCTTGCGAAGAAGCACATGATGTTAAAGACACGTGCCTGACATTTTTGGAAAAAGGAGCCAATCCGAATGCTATCAACTCAGTATGGCTATTCCTGGGATTATAAATATTCCCACCCCCGCCTTTTTTTTTTTTTTTTCATTTATAGAGTCTTAGTAGTGCAATTTTTGCATTTAAATATGGTAAAATTATCCTGTCAACTTATAGACTGTTCATTTCTATTCGAAATGCTTTATGATGATATACCCTCATTATCTTTATATTGCCATGATTTTACGGTTTATTTCCTAATTACGTTTGGAAAATTGGTATTTATTATGCATAACGGTAAAACATTAGAGAAAATAGAGAAGATATCACCAATGCCTAATAAAAAATTATCTTTTTTGGAAAGAAAATATGTAGTTGTGCTATTTCCCTTATCCATTTTTCTCCCTCTCCAAATTTGGCCAATTTTATTGAGTTTTTTTAATTCTTTAAGAGGTATTTCAAGACAATAATTATCAATTTGTTTCTCATTAGAAAACACTTATAATCTAATTTTAACATATATTTTACTCTCTTTTTTTTAATTTTATTTTTTATAAACATATATTTTTATCCCCAGGGGTACAGATCTGTGAATCACCAGGTTTACACACTTCACAGCACTCACCATAGCACATACCCTCCCCAATGTCCATAACCCCACCCCCCAACACCCCTCCCCCCATCAACCCTCAGTTTGTTTTGTGAGATTAAGAGTCACTTATATATTTTACTCTCTTTTCTCCCCTTTTGCTCTACTTTCTTTGCAAAAGAAATTGCATTTTAGCATGATTTTTTCACAGGGACATAGTGTGACCTTGACTTTGATATTGGAACTCTCTACATTGATCCACTGCACTGACTTCATTTTTCCCATTTGCTTCGTGGAACTAATAAAGATACAGAGAACTATACCTGCCAGTGTGACTCTAAGGTCAAATGGATTTAGAACATATGTATACCAAATGTGTTATTTAAGATGTCAAGTATAACCAGAATTTGATTTGCTCCTCATCCAGTCCACAGGTCGAACTGCTTTAATGGAAGCATCAAGAGAAGGAGTGACAGAACTAGTTCGAGGGATATTGGAAAGAGGAGGTGAAGTGAATGCCTTTGACAATGAGAGAAAACAAGCTGCACATTTTGCTGCCCAAGGAGGCTTTTTTGATGTAATAATCTGCCTTTTGCTTTAAAATTTTTGCTCACCATTTCTCACTTTTTCCTCAAATTTTTAAATATCATACAGGTTACACTAAGAATTTATCCCATGTTACCATCTTGATGTCCCTAAATAATTCTAAAATTATATTTTTTATACCAAATACTATTTTTAAAGACTTTTCCTAGCTCCTTATTCAGCTTTATCTGCTTGCCAAGTTTATTCATCTAATAATATTAACAATGATTTTCTGTATTTTTAACTATGGCAATTTAAAAGTTTTGCCAACCAAGACTACTTTATTTTATACCTCCATTACATATTAGAACCTTCATAATACATACAGCGTGACCAAATTGTGGGGAGAACAATGTCAACATATTCTCATCTCCCTGATTTTTTTGTGTGTATCTAATGACTCACCTCAATTTTAAACTCTTCAGTATTCTGATTATCTGGATATAACAGCAAAGGGTATCTCATAGGTACAGTGATATTGCACAAATGAGATAGATACCAATGCTCTCCTTTTTTAAAAAATTCTCAATTATATCTAGAATTTCTTTACTCAATTTTCTGAGCTTTAACAATTATCTTTGTTTTGGTCATTGAGTTTCTTCCTTGCAATGAAAATCTACACCACGATAGAAGCCACATTTGGTAAAGAATGTGCCTCCCTGATGATATTTCTCACAGGCTGATGTTTTCTAGAATTATTGGAATTCACTAAGATGGCATGTCCCAGCTGAATATAGAATTTTCTAAACTCTAGATCAACACTATTTGATAGAATTTTTGGCAATGGTGGAAAAGTTATAATAATATAGTATAATATAGTAGCCCATGTGGCTTTTGAGTATTTTAAATATGGCTAGTGAAACTAAGGAATTGGATTTTTAAAAATTGTTTTCTATTTAATTCAATTTAATTTAAAATAGCCACATGTAGGGGCGCCTGGGTGGCTCAGTGGGTTAAGCCCCTGCCTTCGGCTCAGGTCATGATCCCAGGTCCTGGGTTCGGGCCCCGCATCGGGCTTTCTGCTCAGCGGGGAGCCTGCTTTCTCCTCTCTCTCTGCCTGCCTCTCTGCCTACTTGTGATTTCTCTCTGTCAAATAAATAAATAAAATCTTAAAAAAATAAAATAAAATAAAATAAAATAGCCACATGTAGCCTAAGCAACTATGGAATAACAACGTTTAGGTGCCAGTCTTCATTCAATGAATGTACATTACTATTCCTCTTTTCCTCTAAATATTTTGCAGATATTGAAGCTTCTTTTTGCTTACAACGGAGACATGGGGCTGATTGCAATGAATGGGAACACACCACTTCATTATGCTGCCATGGGTGGTTTTGCAGATTGCTGTAAATATATAGCTCAGCGAGGTAAAATTACCTAGCAATTTTATGCTTAAAGTATTTATGATTTACCCATGTTGTAGATGAGCAGGGAATCTGGGCCTATCACTTGTCAGTTGTTTATCTTTTTCAACAGCCAAACCTCAGTTATATATGTAGAAAAAAAAAATGAAAATCTTTTCTTACTCTACCTTCTGTCAAATCATGAATCTGAATTTAAAGTGATGAAAATATTCTCAAATATTTTTAGGTTATTAAAAATCTAAACAGGGTTGTTCATGGGCCAACTAATTATTAAAATGCTTATAGTTATTAAACTCCTTAAAAAAATGTTGACATCAATCTGAAAGACAAATACTGAAAACTACGTCTTTTAGTCTGAAGTCTTAACTGTTTTATTAAAAAAAGTTCAATTGTATCAAGTGTAAAGGGTAACTTTTGTAAAGAACTTGAAGTTGTGGGAGAAATGTTTTAGGGAGAAATATGAAATAAAATGAAAATTTTCATGGAAAACTTGAAATGTAAGTAATATTTTAGGTTTTCCTATAACTTCTATGTAACTATTAACTTAGGAATATGAAGTATGTCTATATAGCTTAATGTATTCCATAAAGGGAATATTAGCTAATTAAGTTTTAAGTTTATGGACCAAATTGGTGTTAATTACATGCTGACTGGATGTACATTAAAAGTTTTTAATTTATGGCACCTGGGTAGCTAAGTCAGTTAGGTGTCTGCCTTCATCTCAGGTCATGATCTTGGGGTTCTGGGATCAAGCCCCATGTGGGGCTCCCTGCTCAGTGGGGAGCCTGCTTCTCCCTCTGTGTCTGCCCCTACCCCCACTCGTTGTCTGTCTTTCTCACACACACAAATAAAATCTTTATTTAAAAAAAGTTTTTAGGGGTGCCTGGGTGGCTCAGTGGGTTAAAGCCTCTGCCTTCCGCTCAGGTCATGATCCCCAGGGTCCTGGGATCGAGCCCTGCATTGGGCTCTCTGCTCGGCAAGGAGCCTGCTTCCTCCTCTCTTTCTGCCTGCCTCTCTGCCTACTTGTGATCTTTCTCTGTCAAATAAATAGATAAAATCTTTAAAAAAAATATATAAAATAAAATAAAATAAAAAATAAAAAAAATTTCTAACTCTTCATCAGATCTGGAACTGCATTACGCTGAATTTTATGGTAGTATTTTTTTTCCAGTTTAAAAAATAGGCAAAAACTGAGTGTCTGTTCTACAAGTTTAGAATAGAGCGGAGAATTTCAGAAGTCTCTGGGACCTAGAGATCCTGCATTGTGACCACTAATATAAATAAGACTAATGTGCCTGTAAAACTAATAGTATGATAACTGATTCACTTCTACTTTTTATGAACTTATACAAGCTTGTACTCTTTCCCTATCCCCCCAAATAATAAGCACTTAACAAATAAAGGAAAATATATCAAATTCAATATATATCAAATGCAATATATCAAATGCCCCCATTAATCGTCTCATCAGTCTTGTTTTCAAATTTGTCACTAGCAGCAATTTATTCTGACATTTTTAACACTGTATATGTCTAAGAACTATGGATCTGCCCAGGTTAAGACAAGCTTCGACAACTCTAACACTTTGACCACTTTATTATTGGGACAAACATCAACAGACATCTACTCTGTCATTTATGTACTCTTGGGAGAAACTCACAAAAAGCAAATTGAGAAGCACATTTGGTCAGAGCTTGCCCAATGATGCCGAAAAGTATTACCCTCCTGGCAGAGTCATGAGCCTAGACGGTGTTTCCGAAACAAGGGTCTGAAAGCATTCTTTTTTTTTTTTTTTTTTAATTAATTAGTCTGAAAGCATTCTAAATTCTGTAGCATGTTTCGAAGTACAACCACTTCACTGGATCTCAGGCGGGGGATCCAGTTCCATAGCGGAAGCGGGAGCAGTTACACGTCCAGCTTTTGAGTCTTCGATCTAAGGCAATCAGAGCAGCAACAGACAATGCATTAGCCAAGAAATGCTCATTTCTGAGTCAACTCCCCGGGTTTAGTGTCTTCTGCACTTAAATTTGAAGGCTGGATTCCTTTGATACATTAAACTCTCTTCTTCAATGTTCTCCTCCCTGGCCCCTGGTCCTGTTGCTGGAGCAATTTGCAAGTCCTGTAAGCAGTGTGAGTACCTAATGCAGGGCAGCTGCTGGAAGTTTGGAGCAGTTCTAGGGAAGCACCACATGAAGCTTCTCTTTCTCTTGGGCCTTTGGTGGCTGGTGCTCTGCCGCACATACCAGCTGTAAACTGAGTACCCTGGACCGCAGATCATACATCACAAAGAGAATGAATGGATCTTTGCTTTTACTAATTATAAGGAGGAGACCAAAAGTCCCAAGGCAAGAGAAGAAAAAAGCCTTCAGATACTTAAGCTGGAACATTGGAGTCTCCCCCCCACCCCCTACCCACGCGCGCGGGCGCGCGTGCACGCGCACACACACACACACACAAAGGTTTCTAACTAGGAGGAAACTAAGAGCTGAAGGAGACAAGATAAAACCACTTTAAAGTCCTTTGATCCTTGTGGGTGAATATAGAAGGAGTGGCTTGGGAGGTGGTAGATAAACACCCAGACACCTTGAATCAGCAAAAGAGCTAAGTAAAAACAGCATTCTCAAAATTGCTCTGGAATTATGCTATTGAGAACAGTCTCAGGTCCCCTTTTCAATAAGTCACTGCTCTTAAAACTGTTCAGTATGGACATTTTAGAATTCTCATTGTTGTAATACTTTTTCTGAGTTCTTCGACCACTAGTAAAATTGAGTCTTAGTATGAAATTTTAAGTTCTGACAATGCCAAAGGAAGTATTAATCTTAAAAAGCACTGGTCATTCATTTTCTTTCTTTCTTTTTTTTTTTTTTTAAGATTTTATTTATTTATTTGAAAGAGAGAAATCACAAGTAGGCAGAGAGGTAGGCAGAGAGAAGCGGAAACAGGATCCCCACTGAGCAGAGAGCCCAATGCGGGGCTCAATCCCAGGACCCTGAGGTCATGACCTGAGCCGAAGGCAGAGGCTTAACCCACTGAGCCACCCAGGCACCCCCTCATTTTCTTTTTGTCAAGGAATGAAACTATAAAGTATTGGAGGGGCATGCCGCTGCCTATACAACTTGGTTGCTAGACATACTGATTGAGTAGCAATCTTTTTGATTATGTGATATTGGCAAAGCAAGAGAAGAGCCTTCTAGATTCAGAACAGTAGAAAGAGCTGCTTCCATCATCAGATTTACTTACATATGCAATGTATTTTTAATGTCTCAAGACACTTAGAGACAGAACAGCCTTTCCTAGGGACACTAAGTAGACTCCCCAGTGCACTCGGAAAAGTTTATTTATTTCAGGAATACTTAGATATAATATTGGTGTCATCATTTTAAGGAAGGGTCCAAGAAGGCAAATGAATATTCATGCCTAATTTGCACAAGTATAATGCTGGAATCCTTTCAGGTTTGATGAACAAATGACTTTGTCCTCTGTCAGGTCGTTCACATGACCTATCATCACAAAAAGCAGATTGATATAAATTACATTGATTGCATGGAGAATACACATAAATACAGTTTAAGATACAGACTTGCAGACTTGCAGTCATAATCATTCCGACAGAAGCAGGTGTTCAGCATTCTGAGTTCCTAAGGGCCTCATAAGCTGTCTGAATCCAGCTTCTTTCCAAATTCAAATGCCACCCTTATTCTTTTCCTGCTGGGCATGAAGTCTCCTGAGCAAGTATCCCAATATGAAATTTGTTTCAAGTGTCTGTAGGGATTCATGTCTTAATCCTTTAGTGGGCAGAGAATGTAAATTGAAAACATATTTCCCACAGAATTCACCAAAGTGAAACTCACAGAAAAAAAAATTCAGTTTAATTTTGTGATTTTAAGAGCTAAATGTACTCATCACTCTATACAAATAATTTAGGGATAAACTTCTGACCAGTAGTTGGAACTACATATAACGGTTGCACGAATGTCTTCTGCAGAGCCAGGCAGATGCCTAGGCACTATTTCATAATGATGATGCTTCATGTTTTAGGATGTGACCTGAAATGGAAGAACTTGGATCATAAAACGCCCAGGACTGTGGCCAAGGAAGGCGGCTTCAAAGCAGCAAGCAAAGAAATACGGCGGGCAGAGCGAACCGCCAATAAACTGGCGAGGCCAGGAGCCAAAAATCCAAATCCACTCTGGGCCCTGAGACTTCACGACTGGTCGCTGGAACATGAGACGTTCCTTCGGGAAGCATTTTCGTTTGTGGACAGAGGCGACGGGACAGTCAGCAAAGAGGACTTCGTGTTGACGCTGGAGGAGAGGCAAGAATATGTGACCTCAGAACAGCTGGCTACTATAGCTCAGTATCACGAAAAAGTGCGGGGAGCTGGGGTCAACATTAATGATTTCTTTAAAGGAACCAAGTACTTGAGTAAGTCTTACGTCTTGGGATCCTATGGGCCTAAGAAGAAGAAAAAAGGGATGGCCAAAAAGCCAAAGAAAGGCAAGTTTGTCTTACCTCTCCCAATCTGCATTATTCCTGAACATGTGTTTCCCCACTGGGCCGATGGCGGGCCGCCCTATTACATGATTGAAACCTACAAGAATGTAACAGACAGCAGTCGGTTTAACCGAGACCAGCCACCGGAACATCCCATTCAGGATGACTCTGCTTGGTACATTGATGACCCACCGAAGGTATTTTCAAATATTAATTTCATCACCAAGGCAGGAGACCTGGCGTCTCTGAAAAAGGCGTTTGAATCAGGAATACCTGTGGATATGAAGGATAATTATTACAAAACGCCACTGATGACCGCGTGTGCCACTGGAAACATAGATGCCGTCAAGTTTCTTCTTGACAAAGGGTATGTTTTCTTGGTTTGGCATCCATTCAACTCCAGAATTTTAGGACAAAGAAAGTGCTTCATTCCTGACATCTAGATTACAGACAGATCGTGTATGGGAAAGTGGGTTAATGGGAACCTGGGAATGTAGGCACAGAAAGATGGCTTGCCGATGACAACTAGGAATGAAGTTGCTTTACCTAGAGATTTATCTATGTGGGATGGAGTCGCTTTTTATTTTATTTTAAATTAACGAGAGAATTTTTTTGAACTATTTTTAAAAATTTATTTTTCTATCTGAGAGAGAGATGATGAGCAAGGGAGAAGGGTAGAGGGAGAAGCAGACTACCTGCTAAGCAGGGAGCCCAGCAAAAGAGGTTTTTTTTTTTGTTTTGTTTTGGTTTTTGTTTTTTGTTTTTTTGATTCAGGGGTACAGGTCTGTGAAGATTTTTTTTTTTAAATTGTGATAGGAACAGATAACATGATGTACCCTCTTAATAGTTAAATTTTAATACTTAATAGTTTAATAGTTTAATAGTTTAATAGTTAACTTTAATACTTAAAGTGTACAGTAAAGTACAGTGTTAACTATAATCACAATATTGCACAGTAGATCTCTAGAACATATTCATTTTACCCATTGCTTTTTAATCTATCTCCTGTGTGTGGGGATCCTAACAAATTCAAACAAGGGGGTTAGTGGTCATGATGACAAAGGGCATGTCTCTTTCCCTCCCCCAAAAGCAGCAGTCTTTTCCTTGGTTCATTTATAAATATCTTGAAGATAACTGGGCATGACATTTTTAGTGAACTTCTAAAGCAATTACTCAGGTTTAATTCCTTCTTTTCCCAGAGCTGAATGAGCCGGCATAAGTTTCTTTTTTGTGTTCACTTTTCTCATTTTTATAATGGGACTCTAATAAGACTCAGCTTGCAGATTTTTTTGAAGATTAAATGAATTAAAATATGTAAAGCACTTGTTAGCAAAGCAATTCCATATTTCATAAAAGGGTATTATTATTATTACTATAATGGTCAAGGTCAAAGAAGCATTCAGGTTTGTATATCATCAAGAGGGAATATAAAGCAATTAATGAGAATTTGAACTTTTGGACAGTGAAATCTTAAAGAGGACTAACATTTGGAGCGCCTGGGTGGCTCAGTTGGTTAAGCAGCTGCCTTTGGCTCAGGTCATAATTCCAGGGTCCTGGGATCGAGCCCCACATGGGGCTCCTTGCTCAGCAGAGAGCCTGCTTCTCTCTCTCCCTCTGCCTGCCGCTCTGCTTGCTTGTGCTCTCTCTCTGTCAAATAAATAAATAAAATCTTAAAAAAATAAAAAGGACTAACATTTAAAATAATATGTTTTCATGCTTAGAACTTTAATAATGAAGGTGCAATTAAAAATCTATAACATGTTGGGCGCCTGGGGGGCTCAGTGGGTTAAGCCGCTGCCTTCAGCTCAGGTCATGATCCCAGGGTCCTGGGATCGAGTCCCGCATCGGGCTCTCTGCTCAGCAGGGAGCCTGCTTCCCTTCCTCTCTCTCTGCCTGCCTCTCTGCCTACTTGTGATCTCTGTCTGTCAAATAAATAAATAAAATCTTTAAAAAAAAAATCTATAACATGTAGAGAAAGTAGCTACAAAATGAAATAATAGGACTTTTTAAACTTCTTATCAGCTTTAACCTTCATTAGATCTATTTATACAATTTTCCTTAATTTTAACCTTTGTAAAAAGTGTAACCCCTGGGATCTAACTAAGTGCCTTTTAAAACTAAACAAGATAGATGTACATATATATGCAAAGAAATTAAGACTGTCGGATAATGCAACACGAGTCAAGAAAAATTATGGAATGGAGTTTAACTTTACTCGGAGCTTCCCTGGCTCACATTTGAACAACTTGGTAACACTAATATGAAATCTTGCTTTGCATTTCCAGGCTCTGGCACTTGGTTGGAACAACCCACATTTTCAGCTTATGCATCTATCTTATTTTATAGGGCTAACGTTAATGCAACAGATAATTTCCTGTGGACTCCGCTTCATTTTGCATGCCACGCAGGCCAACAAGACATCGTCGAGCTTCTTGTTAAAGCTGGAGCGACGATAGACGCAGTCTCTATCAACAACTCCAGTCCTTTGTCTAGAGCCATCGAGAGCTGTCGACTGGATACCGTAAAGTACCTCCTTGATATTGGCGCTAAATTCCAGCTGGAAAATAGAAAAGGTGTGTGTGCGCATGATCGGTGTTTAGGGTCAGAAGGGGAGAATTTATGTTAGATTCCCTTCTGATTCTCTTGTACGACCACATTGCCCCGCGAGTCGCTACTGCAGTCGCAAGCCCAAGTTGCATGTTCGGGAAGTTGGTTTTATACACAGTGCCTCTCAAATCACAGGTGTGAAAGGACCAGTTCTTTATGTTTGCAATCTGTCATGGATGGATACTTTTGTAAATATAGCAAAAAGTGATTTACTAGAAAATGAAGTGCGGAAATAAAATACAAGCATTATTTTAAATCACTAGATTGAAGTGATGGAAAGTTCTATCAAATCCATCCAAAAATTTCTAAATGCTCACTCTTTTTTAAAAACTTTTTTTTTTTCATGTATTTATTTGACAGACAGAGATCACAAGTAGGCAGAGAGGCAGGTGGAGAGAGGAGGAAGCAGGCTCCCTGCTGAGCAGAGAGCCCTATGTGGGGCTCCATCCCAGGACCCTGGGATCATGACCTGAGCCGAAGGCAGAGGCGTTAACCCACTGAACCACCCAGGCTCCCTGTAAATGCTCACTCTTGATTTCTTGTTATTTCACCATGGCCCAGGAAGCATTGCTTTGTGGGATTGTACCAGTTTTCAGACTATACTGTGGGTTATGACACTATCATAACTACCACGTCCCTAGGAAGTAGAATAACTTTAAAAGCTGTAGAAGTTGGATTCTTTATAAAGCTGAAAAAAATAATAATTCCTGAGTTAGAGGCTCTCTCTAGGAAATAAACAGGAGGGGCCCGTCGTATGTCATAAAAATATAACCTGAAAAATAGCATTTGAGTAAGTGTTTGACCTCATTGGTTGGAGGTGTCATTTTCTTACAGTGGAACCCATTGTTTCCTTTTGACTGGGGAGAGCACCGACTTTTCTGGCTGCTTCAGGCTTCCCCTGGGTCACCGGTAGTATTGTTCCAGGCATGCCTGAGGATATCACAGATGTCATAATTCCCAGCCATCTGCATAGAGCACTGTGACACCAGCTTCCCCAGGCCTTTTTGATTATAGCTCCTTGCATAAGGGGAAGGGGAGGATAATGTAAAATTGTCACATGAAAGGAAATGTGTGCAAAGCGGGAAGAGAGCCATCAATCAAATACTCAAACGTAAATATTCTACCAAATTTCCTATCTACTTCTTAAGAAACATGCTCAGAAAAACTAACAAGAAAATGTGTTGCCAGTAAATGGCACTTTACGTTATGAGATTTCAGAGTTGGGCCCACCTTAGAGGGTATCTGATCTGGCTCTGTGACCTTACATATAACCACTGGCTGTAGTAATCTCCCTTACGGTCACATGCTGAGGGCTGGTGCGCTGAGGGTTTTCTGCATGGTTTCTTATTAGTCTGTTTATTACAACTCTGAATTTATGTCTTGAGCAGGACATACTGCCATGGATATTGCAAAGGCGTATGCTGACTATAGAATAATTAGTCTGATTCAAGAAAAGCTGGATAACTTGCCAAAACCAGCAGAAAGTCAAAAACTGAAAGGCAAGCCCCTTCCTAAAGCAAAGACTGAAGGCCCTGAGGTTAAGAAAGAGGAGGTAAGAAAAGTGATTGACTACCCATTAGTAACTGGAACTTAAAAACTTACTGGGGGGTAGGGCAGCGTTACTATTTACATATTGTTACAATACAATATTATATATTGTTACACAACATGGATAAAATAATACACAAGCCATATTTTCAGCACTATTAAGCAACACTAAAAAAAATACCTAGCAAAGAAATTCCTATTACTGAAAAGTCTAAAATGTGCTCATTACAGATAGAATCCATGTAAAAACCAAGTTGGCTCAGTCCAATATAATTAGAATGTTGAAAAAAGAACTGGGGTTGGATACGTATATATTTGGTTCTAAGTCATACATATTTGATGAGATGGCTCAGACAGGGAAGGAGGGTAAGAGGAATGAAGGCAAACCATGATTTGCCTTCATTCTTGTCTCATAATCTTTCATTTCCCACCATTTCCTCCTTCTAAGGAATTTTAATTGAATTTTAATTTTAATTCAAATTAAAATTTGCATTTTAATGACTACCACTGAACCCTGGGGATATCAAGCCTCTTGGGACTTGGATATGCCACTTGGAATAACTCCAGAAAGTTCTAAAGGTGACGAGGTGATTGTTCCTGGTAATCTGGAATGATATGGGCAAAAGGTTGAGGTTTTTGCCTAGGCAGGTTATGGAGAGAACAAGACTTTGTCATTAGCAAGGAAGCCCGAGTGTATTTCTAAGCTAGAGGTTTCTTTTAGGGAAGCAAGAGGATCCCTAGAGATTCTTGGCAGACATAAAACTGGGATGAAATTCAAAAAGGAAAGGCTCTAATGTTATCAAATTGGAAAGTGTTGGAGAAATATGGGAGGAAAGAAGAGGAGAGGGTGAAAGGATTGTGACAAACATGAAAGACAATAAACAGTAGAGAGTAATAAACATGGAAGACAAGAGTAAGGGGGTGGGGGCCAGAGGTTAAGGAAGACCAGTTGGCTAAGTTTCTACTACATATAGCATTATCTTTTTAGTAGGATAATTTAATTCTTCTAATTAATCAATGGCCCTAGGTCAAGGATGGATATTCTGAAGACTTGTATGCTCGGTCTCTGATACTACTAATTAAGTAGAGTTAAACAAGGCAAACTAATTATCTTTCCCTCTCCAAAGTTATAATAATAACCCATTTCATTTCAAATTATAATTTGCATGGTAACATTTTTATTTTTTCTTGACTTCAGAGTAAGACATAGAACAGCAAATAATATTAGCAAGTATATATAGGTTTTTGCAATTAATAGGGTTGGTTTTTCTTTTGTTTCATTTCCAGGAACCACTTTTATCTGTTTATACCATACCAACTGTATCAGAGGAAAAGAAAGTGCATAAGGATAATGTGATTTATCTCAATTCTTTGATTACCAGTGGTTATACCAAGAAAGTGGATATCACATTTATTCCACGGAGGGTGAGTACTTTGGAAAGAACTTCATAACGTGATATAAACTCATAGTATCATTTTCCAAATACTTTTTATGCAGAGCACCCAAACAAATATCCAAATATTATATTTCATTGTTATAATTTGAAGGTATCTTTTTGCCAGGTCCTACTGCTTTGACTCAGTAAGTCCAACTTGTTCAGCTTCCAATATCTAGTTTCCTCTGTTACTATTTCAATATTGACATTTTAATTTTCCTTGAAAAACTATCTTTTGGTCAACACCATTCCCTGTAGCCATTTGGTCACCAATGCTATAGGTACATTTTCTTGGTGTCTCTCAGACTCTAACCTTCCCCTTTGTACTCTAACTACCATTTCACTTGGGAGTTTGATATAAGCAACACTGAATTTATTCAGTAGCTGCCTAAAACATCCACAATTAGAGAGGTGGAGGCATTTTTGAAGTACAAGAGGGGTCTTGCCAATGCCCATCAAAGCATGTTAAATAAGAGACCACCAGCCTCCTCTTCTTTCTTCTATGAAAATCATTTTCTCAGGACTTCCCTATTAGACAAAAAGGTAGCAAACCCCAATGATCTTTTAACTCCCATCACTTCCCTGTTTTGACATGAACAACAGAGGATCATTAGAGGTCACTGAAAAGCATTCCAGCTGCCCAAATAGTCACCATCAGAAATAACAATGCCCATGTAACCATTGATGTCATGTAAGAGGAAAACATAAGTTAAAATAGATTTAGAAGTAGCTTTGATAGTTTCGAATGAACTATCCTGGGCATTGTCTGTATACTGCCATGTTTGCTGGCTTTCCTACTCATGCCGGCTCTGAATATCGTGGTTTATTTCAGATCTGGAGTCCTGAAGCCACAACAGCAGAGCTGATCAGGAGAAGGGAGCTGCGGCGAGAAAGGTTCACTTATGAGGTAGACTTTGAGGACTTCATGATGCCCTTTCAGAAGCACATCACAGAAAAAGCTAAAGCCTTGGAAGCCGCCCTCAAGATCTAACTCACAGCAATTACTTCTTGGCGTCAATGTTTCGAGGCCCAGGGATTCTACTACAGAGAAAGGTGGTATTTCCATCAAAGTCAAAGCAATCTGCAAATTAAGAATTTGTAACCAAATCTTTGTTTTTGATCTAACAACCATAAATATTCTGAACTATCTAGAAAGTGTGTATTTTATTTTGCAATGAATAACATATTCTGGGTAAACACCCTAATATCTTCTTTAAGCATGAGTGGAATAAGTGGCATTTTGGTTATAAACATAACATTATTGTCAAAAAATTTACAGGATGTACATCATTATGCTTACTAAAGATATAATGCTGGTGGAAATTGATGAAAAGAATTTAATAGTAGGGAAGAGAAGTAGTTTTAATCTGATGAGGAAGGAGTTGGTTTCTTATACCCATCATATACATTAAATACTGGTATGTATCTGATACCTTGGGTGAGATAAACTTCAGTATCTCTGGCAGATGCTGCCATCACTCCACCCCTTTCTCCTCTGCTTTGGGATTGAAGCAGGCCTGACTTCCAGATGTTGGAAGGCTGCCTCCGACACTTAGACTAGTGTAGTAGGGCCCAAGTACGTGAGAATGAGGGCCTCCTGGAAGCAGCTCTCAACCAGAGACTGAACAGATACAGTGTATTAACACCCCAGCTCCCTCACCGCTCTGGTTGGACTCTTTGGAAATGTGCGTTCCTACTGATGGCTAAAGCTCCCCCAAGAGGTTAAGATCCCATTATCCACAGTGGTAATTTGATAACACACCCTTCACTGGCCACCTTCCCTTCTCTGTCCTCCCACGTTTCTTCCAAGCCTGCAGGTCTTTATCAATATCACCTCCAAAATACATATACCTAAACACTTATCTCAAGGTTGCTTCTGGAAGAATCTAGACTAAGATAACAGCTACAGCACTAGTTATGATTTTGAGCACCCCCTAGCAAAAATTTTAAAAGCGCATTCCCTTATCTTCTGTTTACTATAAAATAAACATTCCCCCAGCAAGGACGATGTGCCCACAGGGTCTTGTGCAATTAAGAAACAGTCCAAGTGGTATTCATACACTAGCTTAAACTTGGAGCAAAATTTACAGATGCCAAAAAAATGTATATATGATAAAGAATGACCAGATATCTTATGGCAAGTGTATTGACAGTGTTGGAGTGGGGAGGAGATGGGGGAAATTTAAAAGACCCACCATGAAACCTTACAATTGCCCATTGGGATTTAGGGCAGGAGCCTGATGCTTGGAAAAGAGATATGTCAGGATTCTACCAGAGAAACAGAACTAGTAGTATAGCTAGATAGGTGGTGGAGGATGATAGATATAGATAGATAGATAGATAGATAGATAGATAGATAGATAGATAGATGATAGATAAATAGAAAGAAATAGATGAGAGAGAGAGAGAGATAAGGGGATTTACTGCAAGAAGCTGACTTACATGACTGTGGGACTGGCAGAATAGGCCATCAGCAAGGCCAGGCTGGAAACTCTGAGATGAGAGCTGTCCCTGCCATCTCTTCTTCCTCAGAGAAACTTCACTTCTGCTCTTAAGGCCTTTCAACTGAGAGGATCAGGCCCACCCAGATTATAGAGGATAATCTCCTTGTGTTAAGTCAACCAGTTGTAGATGTTAATTTCATCTACACAACTCCTTCACTACAACATCTACACCTAGTGTTTGACTGAGTAACTGGGTGCTGTAACCTAGCCAGACTGAGACATAAAACTGAACATCGCTGGAGGTGTACTACTGAGCAAAAAGTGAGGGGAAGCCTCACCCACAGTGAGTGCTGGGCAGGAGCTCCAAAAATAGGCACAAAAGCTCCATTGACAGAGTTCACTTTAGGATTGCCTTAGCAAAATGCACCAACACCAAATTACAACTCTGACAGCCATATATGACAAAAACCCTTGCTCTATCCCTCCCCCACTTTCCACCTGTGAAGAGCCTTTAATGGTGAGTGGGGAGGAGCCTGGATGAGTGAGCCAGTAGCTAACCAGGCCCGCTTTCCCCTGAGGCAAGCTCAAACTGGAGTTTTTTCCAAGTTGTGTATTATGGAGCCTGTAGAACTAAATTTTGTTTGTTGTATGAGTTTTGTGTATATGTTTATTTTAAATCATTTTGAAGTTTTGAGCTAATGTCCAATGTACAGAAAAGTTGCAAGAATTTTACAAAGAATTCCTGAATATTCTTCGCCCAGATTACCTACATGTTAACCATATGGCTTCTTTCTTTCTTTCTCTCTCCATATATGTGTGTGCATGTGTGTGTGTAATTTTTTTCTGAACTATTGGAGTGTCAGTGGAAGACCTGATGTCCCTTAGCTTAAATACTTCAGTACATAGCTCTAAAAAACAAAGACATTCTTTTACAGAACCATGTTACAGCTATCAAAATTAGGAAATTAATATTTGAATTAACTAGTCTACAGATGTTGTTCAGATTTTGCTATTTGTCCCAATAATATCCTTATAGCAAAAAAAATCCCAGGTTGTGGGCTGCATTAGTTGCCTATCTCTTTCATCTCTTTAACTTGAAACAGCTCCTCAATCTTTGTGTGTGTGTGTGTGTGTGTGTTTTATAACATTGATATATTAGAAGAATGCATGCTAGTTACCTTCAATTTTGAAGTCTTAAGTTTCCTCAAGATAGATAGCTCCAAGTGATACATTTTAGGCAGGAATACCACCAATGTGGGATTGTGCCCTTCTCAGAACATCATATCAGGAGGCATGTGATGTTGATATGTGATGTAAACTTTGTGAACTTTAATCTCTTGGTTAAAGTTGTCTCCATCTGGTAAAGTAGTATTCCTCTACTGTAAAGCTATTATTTTTCCCTTTGTACTTACTACCTTATGAATAGAAACTATGAAACTATATAAATTTCCTGTTACTCCCATAATTTTCACCTACTAACTTTAACATTCATGATTTTTGCCTGAGATGGTTATTACAGTGATGGCTGTCATAAGATAATGATTTTCTAATTTCATTATTCTTTCTGCATTTCTTAGTTGGCTTTCTACTTTGGGACAGAACTATCTCTTCTTCCCCATTTACTTATGTATTTAAATAAGTATGGACTTATGCATTCCTTTTTACCTTAATGAGTTATAATTCTTTACTAATATGACTTTGATGTTCAAATTGTCCCTGATCTGGCCAGTGAAAGCCCCCTTCAAGGTGGTTCCTGAGAATAAGATATGTTGTTTCCTCAAATAATTGCAGGACATTTTATTTCTTGAATATGGTGGGGAATGCCTTACCTATGGTTTTATTCAGGAAGAAGGAAAGCCCTAGCCTATCAGAGGGTCTAGCTTTTTGCTGTCACCCTAGTGAATATAATAGTTGCATCTACAGTAGTGTTCTGTGTCACCTTCAGCCATTTGCAAATGTACACCGAGAGAAAGTATTAATGTCAAGTCCTATTAATTCTCTTTCCCCATATATGTTTGTAATCATTTGAAGGACTCATCAACATGTTTGAATGGGAATTGTGTGAGGGAACAGTCAAACGACTGAGTTTATTTCAAGTTTAACACTAAACCAAAACAGACCAAAGCCAGAGTTCTCTGTTGGCCCTAGAAAGCCATCAGTACTAATCAAGGAGTGGTCCAGGGACCAGCAGCATCACCTGAAGGCTTGGTGCCACCCCCAAAAACTACATTACAGAGCACCACATAAGCTTAAAAAATATTTTATAGAGGAAATTTTACTGACATAAAAAGGCAGCATGTCAAAGACATAAAGAGAAAAAAACAGCAGAGGGGCACCTGGGTAGCTCAGATGGTAGGCGTCTGACTTTGGCTTAGGTCATGACCTCGGGGTCCTGGGATGGAACCCTATGTTGGGCTCTGCACTCAGCAGGGAGTCTGCTTGTCTCTCTTCCTCTACTTTTGATCCTGCCACCACTCGTGCTTTCTCTCTCTCTCTCTCCCAAATAAATAAATAAATAATATCTTAAAAAGTAAAACAGTATAAATAGTATGTAATTTCAGACCTGTAAATATGCAATACTCAAATAGTAGTTTTTCTGGGTTTTGGAATTCTGAATTGACTTTTGTTGTTTTAACTTATATTTACTATCCTTCTTTTTAACAATAAACATGTATTACTTTTCAATAAACAACAAAATTATTTCTTTGAAAAAAACAAGTTCATCCGGAAGTCCAGAATGCCTAAGTGATTTTATTAGTATTTGTCTGTTTTATTCCTTTATGTATATTGACCTCGTTATGATTCTCTCAGAGGGAGGCACTGAGCCAGGAATTCAGGAGCAGGTGATTTGTTGAGAAAATACTCTCTCGGGGAGGCCACTGGGGAGTGCAGGGTGTACAGGGGGTGGGGGTGAGCAGGACAGAGAAGTGAAGGAAACCAAATAAAGGTGAGTTTTCTGGTGAAGTCCAAGCTTCGTTTTAACTCACAGAGAGCCATAGAGAGCAGGCAAAAAGTACTGGGCTTTTGGGTTCCTGCATCTGTTAATAACTACAGCCTAGGGAACGCACTGGTGAGGCTATTCCAATGCTCAAGGCAATTCAATGAATTGAATTGTGGATGGAAAACATGCAGAAGCTCTCAGTGGGTACATTATGGGAAAAGGGACACCAACAGTGCTGCAGAAATGGAGATGTTTAGAAGGAAATACTCTCAGATGAAAAAAGGAAACACGCTCTTCCATGCATGTCCTTATCTTTAAATTGACACTGTGTAAAAATGGTTAAGAATGTGGCTTTTGATACAAACGTAGTGACCCCAAAGGTCACCTGCACCCCAATGTTTATAGCAGCAATGTCCACAGTAGCCAAACTATGGAAAGAGCCCAGATGTCTATTGACAGATGGATGGATAAAGAAGATGTGGCTTATATATATATATACAATGGAATATTACTCAACATAAAAAAAAAAGAAATCTTGCCATTTGCATCGACGTGTATAGAACTAGAGGATGTTATGCTAAGTGAAATAAGTCAGAGAAAGACATCATATGATCTCGCTGATATGTGGAATTTAAGAAACAAAACAGAGGCTCATAGGGGAAGAGAGGGAAAAATGAAACAAGACAAAACCAGAGAGGGAGACAAACCATAAGACACTCTTAATCCCAGGAAACAAACCGAAGGTTGTTGAAGGGGTAGGGGGTGGGGGATGGGGTACTGGGTGATGGGCATTAAGGATGGCATGTGGTGCAGTGAGCACTGGTTGTCATATAAGACTGATGAATCACAGACCTGTACCTCTGAAACCAGTAATACATTATGAGTTAGTTCAAAAAAAAAAAAATGAGGCTTTTGTAGTCAGCAGACCTGGGTTTGAATCCTCATTCTGCCATTTACTAGCTGCCTGTCCATGGATCAAATTACAAATGGTCTTTGAATCTCAATGTCATCCTCTATGAAGTAGGATAATAATCTGACCCTCAGTCTACTGTCATAAGAATCAAATGGAATTACATCTGTTAGGTTCTAGTTTTGTGTCTATGCTGTCAGTGCTTGGTAAGTGACTTGTTTTTTTTTTTTTTTAATAAAAGATTTTATTTATTTATTTGACAGAGAGAAAGGGATCACAAGTAGGCAGAGAGGCAAGCACAGAGAGAGAAGGAGAAGCAGGCTCCCCGCTGTGCAGAGAGCCCAATTCAGGGCTCGATTCCAGGACCCTGAGATCATGACCTGAGCCGAAGGCAGAGGCTTAACCCACTGAGCCACCCAGGTGCCCAAGCGACTTATTTTTAACCTTCCTTCAGTCTCTAGGGGCAAGGTAAACCAAAAGAAGGTGCAGGGATGGAGATCCAGACCTAGACCATCAGAAGGGTAAAGGTTTGTTGAAGCAGAATCACTTTCAGACTTTCAGTTGAAGTGATTTAAACGTAGAGACATTTTCTTTATCTAGTTTCTGATAATCAGAGAAAGATGAACATTACCCTTTTCACTATGAAAATAGTCACTTAATCCCAGCCCTATTAATTATAGTGCCCAAATGTTAACTTTTTTTGTTTCTAGAGCCTAACCCAACTTCTTCTAGAATTAAAATAGGTTACTAAAACAGAGTTGTAGTTGAGCTCCTTCGAAATAGAGCTTGAGATGGAAACTCTTACGTAAATGCTTTATTGCAGGAATGCTCCCAGAAGAGACTTTTCAGGACATGATGGATGCTGATAAATAGGAGGAGGACCTAAGGAAGAGAAAGTTAGGTTCAGCCTGACTTCAGGGGGGTAGTTGTACTCTGCATAGTCAACATTGGCCAGCCACCAGTGGGGACAGAAACCTCACAGATGCAAGGTGGCTCCCATCAGCCAATGGCAATCCTCCAGAGAAGGGGGGAGCTCTGAGCCACCAGCCACGGCCACGGAGCAATGCACATGCCAACTGGTAAGGGGAATTTGGTAGCATCTGCTATAAATGACATGTTTATGGTCACAAAGTTCAGGTGTAATGTTTCTGACGGTGATTTCTTGGGGCTCATTTTGTATAACAAATTCTCTTTTAAAAAGAGATGTAATTTTTACAAACTTCCAGACTTGTCTAAATCATTTTTTTTTAAGATTTTATTATTTATTTGACAGAGAGAGACAGTGAGAAAGGGAACACAAGCAGGGGGAATGGGAGAGGAAGAAGCAGGCTTCCCACTGAGCAGGGAGCCCAATGTGGGGCTCCGTTCCAGGACTCTGGGATCATGACCTGAGCCGAAGGCAGTCACTTAACTGACTGAGCCACCCAGGTACCCCTGTCTAAATCATTCTTAAGGATACAGAATGAGCAAGAACAGCAAAGAGAGCCAATTCAGTGGCTACATAAAAAGGAGAAAGTCATTTCTGTTTCTTCAAGCTTGAGTTGAGCATTATCAATCACTGAAAATTATAACCGTGAGAAAAAGACAGATGCATTCAAACCCCATGCTTAGGAGAAGGTCATGCCTAATTGGTACAAATGAATCACACACCTCCCCCCCACGGCCCCCCCCAACCCTGTGCCGTGTGGTTGATTTAGCAATTTTTATTGAATTCACAATGTAGCAAATTCCCTATGTAGCCATGAAGCTGCCCAAGAGAACCAATGAATCTGCAGTTTGTTTTTGAGGAGGTGCTATGACAGGAAAGGAAGGGAAGAATTTAGATGCCTTCTGCCCACAGCTATAAATTTGTAGTAAATAGTCATCTGCACTGCTATTATTTTCTAAATATTTGTACAGCAGATATATTTTTTCCTGGATTTGTGTTTCTTTAACAATGGATCCTGGAGGGAATTTATAAATGAGGGCAGACGAAGCATTTGTGCACATCAGATAAGCTCATGTTAACATTCTTAGGTCCTTAGGTAATTGTTACTACATCATGAATTTTATCTGGGCAATAAAGAAGAACGGAATAGTCTGTTAATATTCTGGAATTTACTGGAGATTTTTTTTTTTAATCCCAGATAAATAGTTGAGTATTATGTGATGCATATGTGTGTGTATTTTATTCAGGATTAATAATGATGGTCTTTTCCTTTTATCTTCAGTAAATAAGACTTTGAAGAACTAATACATAAAAGATGATTTGATTTCCACAGCTTTAGTGACTTTTTTATAAGATGGTTTGAAATATCTATGTATTTCCTTAAACCTGGGAGGTTATTATGTTCTTTGTTGTTGGGACACGCAGGCTCCAATGTGATGTTCCTCTCTTAAAGAAGTTGGAGGGACGCCTGGGTGGCTCAGTTGGTTGGACGACTGCCTTCCGCTCAGGTCATGATCCTGGAGTCCCGGGATCAAGTCCCGCATCGGGCTCCCAGCTCCATGGGGAGTCTGCTTCTCTCTCAGACCTTCTCCTCGCTCATGCTCTCTCTCACTTCTCTCTCTCAAATAAATAAGTAAAATCTTTAAAAAAAATAAAGAAGTTGGAAATAAGAGAAATAAATATTCTCTCCCCAAAAATTATATAATGAAATTAAGACAGGAAGAATGAAATGAACAAGAGACAAAGTATTCCTGATAAGTCTGAATGGATCCCAAACTAAAGCAACATATTGGTCAGCTAGGGAAAGAAGAGTGTCGGCCAGAAGGAGGATTGGTCAGTGATAGAATTATCGTGAAACGACAGCAGCCAGGCTGACTATGTTTCTCCAGATTCTGCCCTACCGAGGGATCTTTGTTCTCTGTAACGTGCATTTTTGTTGTAGAACTAGACCTTTCAAGACTGGTTCCATTAGAATTTTGAATCAACCAACAACACTTTTTCCACACAAAATTTGGTCTGATTCATTCATTCAGCATCTGTTTGTTGAGCACTGATAAGGACGATCCAGGAACTGTTTCTTACTTTGCCCATGTGTTGTATCATGGAAAGAAACCCAGGTTTCTGCTTCCCTGGCTTCCAGCTGGATTTAGGCAAGGGTAGACACTGGTAAAAAGATGGGAGAAGAGAGGAGGGAGAGGAGAAGCCAGGCTAGTTCTCTGGTTCTCTCCTTGCCTTAGGCAGCTACTGTGTAATAGCTGTGTCCATCTCCCCATGGCACCAGCTCTCCCCTGACCATCCACCATGGTTCCAGCTTCCACCAGGTGAACCTGGACCCTGGACTCCGGTAGCACCACCCCTTCCATCTGTCCCTCCAGCTTGGGGATGATGCCGGCTTGTTAATATCCGGGCTGACTCACTCAGCCTCTTCTACCAGCTGTATCACCAAATCCTTGCATTACCCTCCCTTCTGTAAGAACTCAGAGTGTTTTCTGTTTCCCTGGTTGGATCCTGGCTCGCCATGTATCAGGCATGATGGCATGTCAGGAGAAAATAAAATGCCAAAAATCAGGCTTGGTCCCTAAAAATCAGGCTTCCAGCTTGGTAGCAGAGACCTATTTTAATAGAAAAACCACAAAATCCATCTGTGACTATGGCACGAGTTTGGATAATTAATGATTATCATTAAGACAAGATTCCATAGGGTATACTCATGTAAATTTTTCTTTTTTAAACTCCAGTTAAGGGGCGCCTGGGTGGCTCAGTGGGTTGGGGCCTCTGCCTTTGGCTCAGGTCGTGTTCCCGGGGTTCTGGGATTGAGCTCCGCATCGGGGTCTCTGCTTGGCGGGGAGCCTTCTCCCCCCACCCATGGCCTGCCTCTCTGCCTACTTGTGATTTCTGTCTGTCAAATAAATAAAATCTCTAAAAAAAAATAAAATTTAAGCTCCAGTTAACATACAGTGTAATGTTAGTTTCAGATATACAATATAGTGATTCAACAATTCTCTATGTTACACAGTGCTCATTGTGCTAAGTATACCCTTAATCCTGGTCACATCTTTCACCCCCCCACCCCCCCCATAACCATCAGTTTGTTCTCTATAGTTAAGAGTCTGTTTCTTGGTTTGCTTCTCTTTTTCCCCCTTTGCTCATTTGTTTTGTTTCTTAAATTTCACATGAGTGAAATCATATGGTGTTCGTCTTTATCTTATTTTCCTTAGCATTATACTCTCTAGATCCCTCCATGCCATTGCAAATGGCAAGATTTCATTCTTTTTTAGGGTTCATATTCCCATTATGGATATAGATCACACCTTTATCTATTCATCAATCGATGGGCACTTGGGCTGTTTCCATAATTTGGCTATTGTAGATAATGCTGCTCTAAGCATCAGGGTGCATGTATCCCCTTGAATTTGTATATTTTTTAATTGTTTGAGAAAATACCTAGCAGTGTGATTGCTGCTTCTTAAGGTAGTTTTATTTTTAACTTCTTGAGGAACCTCCATACTGTTTCCCAGAGTGGCTGCACCAGTTCGCATTCCCAGCAACAGCACAAGAGCGTTCCCCTTTCTCCACATCCTCACCAATGCTTACATAAGGTTTTAATCTAGTTAGAGAGTACACTACAGCAAGACAGAGCATAAGGAATCAGAGTTGGCTCTAAGGTTCCAGGCATAGCACTCTTCCACCCCAAGGCCTTTCTTAGTTATTAGGATAGGTAGGACACACTTCATCTCCAGCTTATACACTATTAAGATAACTGGGGGCCCAGGGACTCCTGGGTGACTCAGTACGTTAAGCATCTGCCTTTGGCTCAGGTCATGATCTCGGGGTCCAGGGATCAAGCCCCAAGCCCACATCGGGCTCCCGACTCAGTGAAGAATCTGCTTCTCTCTCTGCCTCCCCACATCATCCTGCTCATGGGCACTCTCTCTAATAAATAAATAAAATCTTAAAAAAAAAAGATAATTAACTATGGGCCCAGACACCTGTTTATTGAGGTAGCCTCGCACCGCTGCAAGCTACCCTGTCCTGAGGACACATGTAAAGTCACAGAGTCCCTACAAAATCAGGGGACTTCACACTGATGAAATGCCATTTTAGCCGTGATCTGAAGGAGGAGTAAGCAATTCAGTTGGTCTTGATGGAAGGGAAGAGTCTGATGGAAGGAACAGCATTTTGCAGGGCAGATAGGCTCCAAGAAATGAAACAAAGGCAGTATAATGAGAACAGAAACAGAAGCTGGGTGGAGGAAGAAGCCCAAACCAGATCCATGGAGAACCCAACCGGGGTTTTTACTGAACTGACTGGGAGAGAGTACCTCTCTTCATTTGGGATTCTAACGGGTTGTGTGCCTGGAGCTGTGGGCGGTCATTGTGCCATGTGGTGGGGACGTTCTGGCTGAGACCAGAGCTCACACGAGTTTAAGCAGAGCTGAAGGAGTCAGGGAGCCGGAGAGTGAGTGCCCACAAGCTCAGGAAAGAGACACGCTTTCTCAAGGGTTCTGAGCAGTCTTGCTAGGTCCACCCCTGCAGATTCTAACCTTCCTGGGCCATCACTTCTCTTTTGATTAAATTGGTTGGTGTGGAGAGCCTTCATACAAAAAGAACCGCCCTTCAAAGGATATCGAAAAGTACCAGAAAATGGTGTTACTAAAGTGAAGGAAATGTCTAGGGTGAGGGAAGAATCGGCAGAATTAAACAGAAATCAATTTCTTCCCCAAATCCGTCTGGTTGTCTTGGCAATATCTGAAGGGATATTCCTACCACATCGAAAATGCAAGGAAAACTACACTTAAGTTATTTTAAAATGAGTCATGGTAAGCAACTAAAAGTCATGCATGTACCTCCTTAGTGCCTAGTTCCCTGGAGAGAGGTTCCTTCTGATGCTAATTCATCCCAGATGGTTATGTAAGGACCTATTTAGCCAGAGCGACTCCATCTTGGTTAAAAGCCATTTTGTTGTTTGGGCAGTAAAACTTAAACTGACCCTGCCCCTCTCTCCCCAGAGAAACTTACTTAGAAGCAAGTCTGGGAAGCCAGTAAAATATGGTCAGCTTGTTCCTAATAACAGAGCCCAGAATACAAGGCCAGGTTGGCCAGTTCCTGATAACAGAGCCCAGAATACAAGGACGAGTCGGGCCAGGTGGAGACATCCAATCGGTAAAAGTACACATATTGTCTCCCTAACCACCGAAGAATGTAAACTCCGCCTTTTGGGCGCCAACCTTGAGCACCAGTTCTGACCAGAGTAATAGGTTAGTTCAAACAGCTACTAAAGGGTAAATTGTAATTCAATTGGCCACCTGCGGATGACCAAACATGACTACAATCTCATTGGCCACCTATGTGTGGCCAGACTTTTGCTCTATAAAAGGTAGTCGGTAAGATGGGGAGGGGTCGCCCTCTTCAGAGGCGGCCCTGACCGGTCGGACAGTCAATTCTTGAGCCTGTAAGCCGGGGGTGGTCGCTCTCTTCGGAGACGGCCCCGACCGGTCAGTCTGATTTCTAATGCTTAGCATAGAATAGAGCTTTGCATAACTTTCACCTTGTCTCAGTCTCATTCCCCTGTCCGATCAGTCTAACTTCTAATACTTATCATAAAATAAAGCTTTAAATAACTTTCACTTTGTCTCAGTCTAGTTTCGTTTAATAATGGGCCTAACAGTTACACTCCTGAGTTCCCGCGCCTGTTTCTTCCGCTTCCCTTGTTTCTTTCTGTGGGACCACATCAGCTCTCCCTTTTGCCCTTCTTAGCTTTTTGTCTGGAGCTGGTCTTTTTCTGTTTAGCTAGAGTGGACCCACCTTGGTTGAAGAGCCATTTTGTTGTTTATGCAGTAAAACTTAAATTGACTCTGCCCGCCCAGGGGAACTTACTTAAAAGTAAGTCGGGAAAACCAGACCCAGGTAACAAAGCCCAAATACAAGGGTGGGTCAGGTCAGGTGGAGATAACAGCCCAAATGCAGGGATGAGTCCGGTCAGGTGGAGACATCCAATCAGTGGGGCGTGCATATTGTCTCCCTAGCTACCAAGGAGTATGGGCCCTGCCCTTGGGGTGCCTTTTCGGCACCCATTCTGACTAAGGTGATAGGCTAATTCAAATAGCTACTATGGGGTGAATTGTAGTACAATTGGCCACCCATGTGTGACCTAGCATGACTGTGCAGCTTTCTCTGTGGATTGCAATCTCATTGACCACCTGTGTGTGGCCAGGCTCAACCACATGGCCTTTGCTCTATAAAAGTTAGTCCGTGAGGTAGGGAGGGGTCATGCTCTCTGTAAGAGGCATGGCCCCGGCTGGTTGGTTTGATTCTCGATGCTTGGCGCAAAATAAAGCTTTGCTTGACCTTCTCTTGTATCAGTCTCGCTCCTTTAATCATGGACCCATTATTGTGGGACCCAACATTGGGGACCCAACATTCTAAAGGGCTGCTTCTCATCAGTGCCCACTGATGGTTAGGCATCAGTGGTTAGGGGCTCCCCCTTACTCCACCGCCCTCCTATCGGGGTCTCAGTTCCACCCCAGGCTCCAGGATGCATAAAAAGTGTTATTATCGGGGTGCCTGGGTGGCTCAGTAGATTAAAGCCTCTGCCTTCGGCTCAGGTCATGATCTCGGGGTCCTGGGATCGCCCCACATCAGGCTTTCTGCTCGGCAGGGAGCCTGCTTCCTCCCTCTCTCTCTGCCTGCTTGTCATCTGTCTGTTAAATAAATAAATAAATAAATAAAATATTTTAAAAAAGTGTTATTATCATTCTGAAGAAGTGAAGGAATTGCACATAAGCAGGGAGTAAGTGGTCTCAAAAACTCTACACATGATTTGGCAAGAGCATTTCTTTTTTGGAAGGCAGGGTGGGAGGCGGAACTGTTAGGCTAAGAACACTGCCTAGACCACACGTCAGCAGATTGATGTGTGCTGTAGCATTGATGTTGCCCTTGAGGTGCCAATTTCAAAATGTGCCCTGTGCTTTATGATACAAATGCGAGCACCTCGCCTCAGGCTTTTCTTCATTGGATATGTGTGAGTAGGAATGCACAGAAAAAAAAAAAACAAGAACAGATGATATTCTCTAAGCCATTTGGGGAGAAGAGTCTGACCAAAAAAAAAAATGTTAAGATGTACTCATCGATTTGAACACAGTAATTGATTTGGGGCTTTTCTAGATCTCCTTTCTACTTATGGAAATCATCTTGGTTAGAACAGAATGTTCTTAATTTTTTTTTTCTACGTCATTTTCAAAATCAATAAGTCCAAAAAAGTTCATCTTTTTTAGGCTTTGGGGTGGGGAGGAAGATCAGCAGAAGAGAGAACAATTTTCATTTTTATCTAAACGTTGGTTGTGTTAGGTTTCCCCCTCTCTATTTTCTGATCGCCAGCATTAGAATTGTTGGCAAAGCTTAAAAGAAGAGAGACGTACATTGATATCGGGGGAGTTCAAGCGAAATCCTCACTTAAAGACTACAAGTCATTCATTCATTCATTCATTCATTCATTGCTTTCAGTAAATATTAAGGATCCCCTACTTTCCCGTGAGCATCCTAGGAACCTGGTGTGGAACCTGAACAAAGCTCATTCACTGCTCCCAGGGTCCCTGCTGCCATGGTTGGGGGAGATAATAAGTAAATAAATACAAAATAAATAAATAGATAAATAAGAATTGTGATGAATGTTACTAGGTGAAGCTTTAGGTTGGGAGACAGGGCTTCTCTGAGAAAGTATCTAATTCGCTATCTAAAGAATGAGCAGAAGCTACCAAATTGGGAGGAGAGAAGGAGGCAATCTGTACACAAAGTAACCACCTCCAAGGCTCTGAAGTGAGAGGGAGCTGGGCAGGGAAGGAGCATGCTGCAAGGAAGACCAGACTGGCTGGAACAAAGACAGCGGTGGTGAGGGAGCTGCGGACCAGGTTGAGAGGGAGGCTAGACCCAGATGCTGAGGACTTGCAGGGAAGGTTGAGGTATGTAAGACTTTCTAAGTTCAATATAATGGCATTTAAAGGATGCAAGCTGACAGATGACGTGATCCAATTCTCTTTATTAAAAGGTCATTGTGGGGGGAAAAAAATAGATGATTGTAGCTGCTTTATGGCAAAGGCTGAAATGAGGCCAAAGTTAGAAGTGATCAGTTGGGGTCTTTTAATATTCTTGGTGAGAAATGATTGTAGCATGGCTTGGAGTATTGGCAGTTGTGCTTGCCAGTCTCCAAATCAGCCCCCTCGATCCTCTCCTCCTGGGTTTCACATTCTGGTGTGGTTCCCTAGAACAATCAACAGGGGTGATCTGGGTAAGCAATAAGGCCACACCAAAATGATGGTGTGTGACTATAGAAAGTCAGTCCAAAGAGACATTGCAGCCTCCTGTTTGTTCTCTCAAGGATCACTCCCTTTGGAGGCATCCAGCCACCATGTCCTGAGAACACTCAAGTAGCCCTATGGATAATTCCATGTGGGGGGAGGAACTGAAGCCTCCTACCAAATGCTAGCACAAACCTCCCCAACCATGTAGGTGTGCTACCATCGGAAGCAGATCTTCCAGGGCTGGTCACGCTTTCAGAAGACTGCAGCCCTGGCCATCATCTCATGTTGGAATCACGAGAGTCCCCCCTAGCCAGAATCATCCAGCTAAGCCACTTCCATATCCTGGACCTCCAAAAACTGTATGTAATAGAAAACATTCACTGTTTTAAGACATTAAGTTTTAGGGCAACATATGATGCAATAAGAAATGCCTAATGCATTATGCAGGCAGAGAGAAGACTGCGGCTTTGAAGTGGGTTTGGAGGTAGGCAAGATGGGATGTGACCAAGGGTTGGGTCTGTGGGTGAGGTTTGAAGAGGGACAGCATTGAGATCATCTTCCAGATTTCTGGCTTGTGTAACTGGAGAGATTGCATTGCACGGTGAGAGCAAAGACATCAAAAGAGCACACATCTGAGATCAAGTGTCTGGTTTAGGATACGTTATGTTTAGTTAAAGATGTCTATAAAACATCCCAGGGGATAAACAAACTCCAAAAAGAAATCTGGGTTACTGAGTCACCGAGGCGCCCATGTTCGTTCACTCCTTAAACATTTATTAAATACCTGTTTTGCAAACCATAAGAGACTCTTAATCTCAGAAAACAAACTGAGGGTTGCTGGGGGTTGGGGTAGGGATGGGGTGGCTGGGTGATGGACATTGGGGAGCGTATGTGCTATGATGAGTGCTACGAATCATGTAAGACTGATGAATCACAGGCCTGTATCCCTGAGACAAATAATACATTATATGTTAATTAAAAAAAAATACCTGTTTTGCAGCTGGCATTTGGGCTAGGTGTTAGGGATATAAAGAACAAGATAGCAGTCAAGGAAATTGCAGATTTGAAAAAAATAAATAAATGCACTTCAGTGTTTATATATAAAAAAAGAAATCTGGGTTACTGACATAAATTTGGGAGCTTTTAGCTTTATGATGGTGATTAGAGGCATAGGAATAAATTACAACAACTAGACCCAGGGGATGATTTTGCCTTAAGAGCTGAAGTCGGAAAATTTCCATAATGTAGAAATCTAGAAGAGATGAGAATGAAAGAGAAAAACAGAGGAATTGGAAGAAAAGAGGAAAACAAGAGAGTGTGGAGTCATGGAAGCCAAGCTCACTGCTTCCCAAGAACGGGGAGGAGCCAATATCAAAAGTTGCTGTGAAGTTTAGTACAATATTGACTAAAAGGAGCTTGCCATTCCTGACCTTGGGTGTATTTTGGAATCAACTAGAGAACATCAAAAAGCAGCAAAAAAAAAAAAAAACCCCACAGGTACCTGTCCTCTACCCATAAAGACTGCCTTAATTAGGCCTAGATAGGGACAAGGTATCTGGATTTAAAAAAATATATTTTATTTATTTATTTGACATATATCACAAGTAGGCAGAGAGGCAGGCAGGGTCGGGGGTGGGGAAGCAGGCTCAATCCCAGGACCCTGGGATCATGACCTGAGCTGAAGGCAGAAGCTTTAACCCACTGAGCCACACAGGCACCCTTGGTATCTGGATTTTTAAAAGCTTTGCAAGGACCGCCTTAAGTACAAAGTTGAGAACAGATCTAACAGATTTGGTGATACGGCTGGATTTGTGGGTCTTGGCAAAATTGTTGGCCAGACACCAGATTGACAGGTGCAGGAATCAAATCTATTACAGTTTATCTTTGTTCTTTCTCCCATGGTCCTCATCTAGTAAGCTGAGCTTTGTGGTAGTAACCCTGTTTTGGGATACTTACTAACTCTTTCTTAGGTCGGTCCTTCTTAACATAGGCTACTATTAAAACCATGGGAGGAGCTTTGTAAAACATTCATGGCCCTATCCAGGGGCAGTCAAATCAGATCCCGAGGGTGGGAAAAGGGCAAGGGGATTTTTTTTGAAAACACCCTGGGGTATCAGGGTGCAGCCTGGGTGGAGACCACTTGCCAGGGATTCTGTAGAAGCAAGGAAAATGTGTTGTTTGCTTGGAGCTGCTCTATCTAGGCAACAGAGGTTCTTCAGTACCTAGGAGTAGGGGCTGAAGGTCACAAGATGTCAGATGTTAAAAGGGAAAGGACAGTGGTGCCTGGGTGGCTCAGTTATAACTCCTACTTACAAGAAGGGAAATACTACAGAGGAAAGGGGTTGAAATTGGAGGGCGAGTAGGACACGTGCCCCCTAGGAGGACAGACGTGTTCTTCGGACAACGCATTGCACAGCTCCGGGAGGGTCCAGGACCGTGGAATATTTTGTGGACAATGCCCCTGGAGTTACAGCGTACAACAGGCCTGTCTCTAAGTCACCTTAATGAGAAATGCACACTCCTGAAGCAGGTTGGAAGGACAGCGTTGACTCTTCTGAGGGTTATTTGGCTTTATCTTGCTAACGACATCGTCCAAGTCATTGCAAGTCACATTGGTCCTGATAGTCACGAAATTACCCAAGAACTCCACAGGCCAGAACATTTTGTTTTTTTAATAAAGATTTTTATTTATTTATTTGACAGAGAGAGATCACAAGTAGGCAGAGAGGCAGGCAGAGAGAGAGAGGGAAGCAGGCTCCCTGCTGAGCAGAGAGCCCGATGTGGGGCTTGATCCCAGGATCCCGGGATCATGACCTGAGCCGAAGGCAGAGGCTTAACCCACTGAGCCACCCAGGCACCCCCAGGCCAGAACATTTTTAAAAGGAACTCAGCTCTGGTCACAAGGTCACTACTTTTGGTCTCCAGCTTTTGAGGTGGGCTGTTGGAAATACAGCTAAGGGATTTCAGAGTTTACGAAACTGAGACCAAGATATACCTGCACATCTCTGTTCAGTTTCTAATATTCACGTGTCTTTCTAGATGCCACAGAATTGGTAGGCTCAGAATTTTCTAAAGATTCAGGCTTAAGTCTTTATTTTTATTTTTTTTAAGATTTTATTTATTTATTTGACAGACAGAGATCACAAGTAGGCAGAGAGGCAGGCAGAGAGAGAGAGGAGGAAGCAGGCTCCCTGCCAAGCAGAAAGCCCGATGTGGGGCTCGATCCCAGGACCCTGGGATCATGACCTGAGCTGAAGGCAGAGGCTTTAACCCACTGAGCCACCCAGGTGCCCCAGGCTTAAGTCTTTAAAAGCATCTTCGCTCTCTCACTTACCAGCTATGTGACTTGGCAAACTGACCTCTCTCAGATTGTTTCCTCGTGTGTAAGATAGGAACCCTCGCTCACTATAACAGTGGTTAGTACTGTTCGCCAAGTATTTCCTGTCTGTCCCCACACGCTGTAGGACTGCACTTCCTGTCCTGTCCCCTTCTGTGGGGTGGTTCCAGGCAACTAGTTGTGAACAATGAGTTGTGAGAAGAGATGTTTGTCATTTCCAGGCTGGAGCTTTGAATGGAAGGTTTGACAGTCACTTCCCTCTGCTGCTGCCCAGGAGATACGGAGCTAGGTCCAGAGCTGCCTGTCAAGGGACATGACAGGGAGAGGTTCTGTCACGATAGGTCATAAGCAGCTGGGATTACAGGTTGTCAACTACTCTAACAGACTTTCTTCCTAGATTTGTGTTGAGGACAGAGTGGGACAATATATACTAGGCAATTTCTCTATTTATTATCTATGATACTATAAAGTGCTAAGTACATGTATGTTTCCATCATTCAGTCATTGCTGGCCTTCTGCTTCTAAGTATTAGCATTTGTGTAGCTCTCAGGTTAGGAGTTAGAGGCCTAGGATTGGAGGACTTTAGAAATCGCCATGCTGACATTTAGTCATTCATGAAAGTTATTGATCAAGTTTGTAGATCATATTTTCAGTTCGTGGTAATTGATAATATACAAGAACCTTAAGAACAACTCATAATGGCTAAAAACCAATACCTAATCTCCTTTTCAATAAATAACAACAAGCAACTGATTTTTACTCAGCTCTCACCAAAGGCAATTGAGAAAAGTCTTAACTGTTTGATAAATATTGAAGGAGTGTTTAGTTTTAACTCATAATAAATGCAAAGCATATGGGTTTAAAGAAGAAAATAGAATATTATTCTAAAATAATATTGGTTCCTACCTTTCTCTTTGCCTTTTTTCAAATATTTATGCTCTACTTATAAATATGCACCTGTATAAATTATGACTAAAGCTGTTCTTACTGCCTCACAGTAAATCTTTTACTGAATATATGAAGCCTTAATCTCCGGTGTATTACGTACCAAAGGACAATAGATTTGGCAACAGAAATAGTTACATTCCATTAAAAACCAACTCTAGGGCTGCCTGGGTGGCTCAGTGGGTTAAGCCTCTGCCTTCAGCTCAGGTCATGATCTCAGGGTCCTGGGATTGAGTCCCGCATCAGACTCTCTGCTAGGCAGGGAGCCTGCTTCCTCCTCCCTCTCTCTCTCTCTCTCTCTGCTTGCCTCTCTGCCTACTTGTGATCTCTCTCCGTAAAACAACAACAACAACAACAACAACTCTATAATTCACAACTGGACTTAGATTCTCTTCCTAGCCCAATGATACACTTAACGTCCAAAAGGTCTGAAACAAATTTTTAGTTTTATAATTTGCAGGGTCATATATTTTCCATTTCAAGTGATAGATTCTTATATTTATGTTGTTTTCCATGGGCTCAGAATAGGAGCTAAATGGCTTGACACTAAGTACGATTTGAGTAAATTCAGTAATCTCTTGTTAGGAGGTGGTTTGATTATTTGACTATTCCAATGATTAGTCATGTTATTTAATTTTTAAATACTTAAATACCATTTTTCTTGTAAAAGGAACACATAATCATCCAGGAAAAAAATGGCAAATTAGAAGGAATAAGAAACAATGTCACCTATTATTCCAGCTCTAGAGAAAACCACAGCTCACCCCTTGAGGACTTTATCTCAGTCCTTTTGCTCCGCACACATTTGCCATAGAGGTAAATGCAAATACAAAATAATATATAATGTTTCTTAACATTTGTTTCTGATTACAAATGTAATCCACATGGCTCCTTGTAGAGAATTTTGAGAATATGAAAACTAAGACAAAAACATAATCCAGGGGGAAACCACCAGAGATCACTACTATTAATATTTTAGGGTTTCCATTAAAAGCCATCATTACTTAGCTACTTCAGAGTTCTCTCAAAAGGTGTATTCCGGAGAACAGTCGTCAGCAGCAGGATTAGATTTTTCAGAGTGCTGAATCTTTATTCACTTCTGAGTGGGAGCACCTGCATTCACCACGCGTTTGGGATACGGGGCAACTACACTACATTACATCCTGATGTTAGAGATAAAGATCCAGCCTGTTCTCACAAAAAGCTTCAGGTTTGGGGAGGATGTAGAGTAGAAAATAATTACAATACAGAGTGATTAGTGCTAGCAATTGAGATAAGCTCAAGATGCGAGGGAGCACAAAGCTATCCTGCTGGGGAAGAAAGGAGAACGCAAAACCAGCTTTCTGGAAGCTCTGCAGTAGGGCTTTGTTCTCAGGGGTGGGTGTAGCCAAAGACTGGAGGCTGCAGGGTAGGAGGCGGTGGAGGAATCTGGCTGGAAAGATTTCCCTGTGGGTCTGTGGGGGCTGAGCCCTGTGCATGGCTCTTACAACGGGAACCAGCAGGGAGCACAGGCTACCCAAGAACAAAGGTGATCCTGTACACTGTTGGAAGAGGGAAAGATCAAGACAAGAGGTGCGGTGGGAGAAGTTAGCATAGGCTTTGCATTTTCCTCGTAAGGAGTCTGAGTTTTATGCAGATGGCAATGAGGCAATTAAGCAACAGTGACCTAATCAGGTGTGCACGAAAGAGAGAGCACTCCAGTGGGAAGGGATGAGAGACCTGGCAAGGCGGAGCCTGAGCAAGACCACAAAATATGGCACCATTCAGACTAGAACTGGAGAGGGCCTGTGTGAAGGCACATGTGACAATGACTACTGGGTACATCAAGGAGGCCTAGGAAGTCCCTTACTCCTTCACATGCCACTCGGGGACCAACCTTAGATATTGACTATAATTGAAGTCAGAACACAGAGACCTGTGCTAGATCACATATGGAGAGCAAATGACTCAGGTTGGTTACTTCAAAGACCCTTCTAGGGCAATGTGACCCTGGCAGAACTAGAAACATACTCCTTCAGGCCATGATGATTTTATCTGAGGTACAGGTTGAAAGAAGAGTGACTCTATTCAACACAGTTATGGAATCATAGTCATTTACAGTACACCCATGAGACAGTGACCCAAATGGGCACACACTTGCAGGATAAATAAATACGTTGCTTAGGGGATGAGGAATTTACAGATGTCAGGAGACATTGAGGTTCAATATAAATTGTTTTCTTTTCCCACATGGGCTGGTTACATGGTTTATTTTGCAGAGTTCCGTTAATTAAGATGACCAACCCAGAAAGCTATCACTTTTTTTTTTTTTTTTTAAGAGGGCTGAAAAACCACTGGAGGAGAAGTTTTAGGTGAATTAAAATACTGGTTTAAAAAAAAAATACCGGTTTACACTTTGAGGTGAGGATTTTTTTTCTGTTGCAGTTATGTAAAGATATGCTTATGTATTACTTTTTTCCCTTCCTGCTATCCAGCATCACAAAGTCAATGAAATTGGTATGAGATTTCAGATAGAAGATCAGAAACCCAGATACCTAGAATTCCTTTAAGACATATATTTGAAGTCTGCATACAGCTTAGCTAGGTTGGATCTTCTTATAAAGCCATGACTTAAATGTTTTATTCATTCAGCCTTAATTGAGAGCTAACTTTGGGTTGCTAGCTATGGAAAAAATAGGTCACAGGAAAGGGCTATTGAAAATGGAATCAAATTACAGACAGAGTACAGGTGCCTATTCCCATTGTAAAGCTTTTTTAATGAAAGAAAAGTTGATGAAAACAATCCATAATTATATGGAAAAACAAAGTTTTCCATCAGAGAAACAAACACTGTGAAGAGTCTCTGAGAAGCAGAAAAACATCACGTGCGGAGAACGTGACAAGACCAAATACAAATGGGATAGCATAATTCTTCCAAAAGTCAGAAACATCAGAGAAAGCCCAAGGAAAGGCGATACCATCTGTGGCAGAATATGATGGAAGGGGACATGCCATTATTTGATGACAAGTGATGATGTTTCTACTGGAAGACTTCAGGAAATCTTTTAAGAAATGAGGTCTGAGCTGGCTTTATAATTCTTTGAAGTTCTTAGTATTCCCTCCAATACCACTGACTGAACTTGTTCAGGATGAAGCCACAAGTCCCTTGGGAAGGTGTTACACTGGAAGGAAGTAATGTGTGACTCAGGCAATTTGACAGTGACTCCCCTTGCAAGAAAGAAATCTGCGATGCAAGGTCTTTGGGGAAGACATCCCTTCTCATACTCATTTAAGTCCCTTTCACTGTGCCACAATTACTTACAGAATGTCAAGAACCTAAGACAAGCTTCAGGATTACTTTCTGAAAGATATGGAATTACCTTTACGCTGAGGGGCAAGACAAAGTGGGGAAGTTTGTAACCGGACAAATTGGAGCAATTCCAGTCCCAGGTATTGGAATTGTCACCATCACCATGTTGAGAAGGGATTGAGCATTTCCGTGTCTCCAGTGAGATTTTTTATTTTTTCTTAAGAAACTAGATTAAAGAAACCTAGGATGGAAAATGGGAACTGTCAAAGCAGTGATTGGTGAAAATGAAACTGGGAAATGTGACTACTGGGTGGGCACAGAGAAATGAGAAGCATGATGTTAAAGTAGGATCAAATGAAAAATCTGAAATTTTATCCTGCAGGAGTTGGCTGAAAACAAAATAATTTCATTCTGAGTGAGAACAGAGAGCTAAGAATCACTCTTGAAGTAATCTGGGATTTAAATCTCCACGTTCTAGACTCAGAATTTACATGGGCAAATGGATGCAGAAGACTTTAGGACCACACTTCTTGGGGCGCCTAGGTGGCTCAGTGGGTTTAGCCTCTGCCTTCGGCTCAGGTCATGATCCCAAGGTCCTGGGATCGAGCCCCGCATCAGGCTCTCTGCTCAGCAAGGAGCCTGCTTCCCCCTCTCTCTCTGCCTGCCCCTCTGTCTACTTGTGATCTCCATCTGTCAAATAAATAAATAAATAAATAACTTAAAAAAAAAAAAAGCCCTGTGCTCACCATTTCATCCCTAATAACACCTTAAAAAAAAAAAAAAAAAAAAAAAGGACCACGCTCCTTTCTTCATATGTCTGGCTTCTTCCCGTCCTCCCAGTTCTAACATTAAGATTATATCCTTACACAAAGTTTTCCGTGATTACTAAGCAATGTGGGCTTATGTAGTTCTTTGGAATGCAACACATTCAAAATCAAGTGATTAGAAAACTATGGGCCCTGATACTGTTTGTGAAAATATCCATCCATAGCACAGCTTCTGCTGGCCCTCTCTTCTGATTCTTCTCTTTACCGAACAGCCTCTTACAAAGCACCTGCAACTCTCCCTGAGAACTTCCTCTCCCTGCAGGAGCCTGATCCAGTGTGCTAGGAAGGCTAGAAGTATCTGTGAGTTGATGTCTCCAGAAGCAGCCCTCAATATCTGGCCAGTGGGAAATGGTGGGTAAGTTCTGGTGGGGAAACACTGAGGCATGTTATGCAAAATCTCCAAAGGCTTGAACTCCTGCTGCCCATGACCACAGTAATTCTGTTCAGTAGCACACCTTTAACACCTTTAATGGCTTTTCTCCCTTCCTTGGCTTACCTCCTCACTCAGCTTTGCCTCCAAATGGTTCCTGGGGATCACCCTCCATATAAACTACATGCACTCACATCCTTATCTCATCTTCTACGTCTGGGGAGACCCAAGCAGAAGCAGCATTTTCCCACATGAGAAAATGAAGCAAATATGAAAGAAAGTAGATTGAGAAGAGTTTGAGCCAACAGTGGCTGATGATTAAGAATCAAGCATAGCTGTGATTAAGAACTCTAGATGACCCCACTGGGGAGGCACTGCTCAGGGTTTTCCCAAGCCTTGTGGAAATTCCTCCTACCCACCTGTGCACAGCTGTGAAATAGTGAAGTTTTCACTGGAATCCAGAATTACTGTTCTCAGTAAACTCCAATAACGTACTAGCTAAAATGTATGAATACCAAAGTTCAGTAATAGTGAATTCTTCATAAGTAGTTTACTAGTACATAGCACTTGCTTATATATTAAAAAAAAATGATATATGGTGTATTATTTGCTCATAATAAAGAAAAAGCCTCTCAACCTTTCATCAGTTTGAGCCTTTAAGACTCCTGAAAGCCTCATGAATGCTGCTCCACACTTTTGACAATTCCTGCCCTAAGCAGAGGTCACATAGGGTGAGAACCCCACTATTTCAACCAAATGTCCTCTGCTTTCTTGGCAGCCTGACCCTTGGACCAAAAATACTTTAAACAGTGTGTTCCTAGTCTTTGAAAGAGCAAATACACCTTTAGGGAAAAGAGGAAAAGAAAAGCACACGGCAGTCTTATCGATGTTGGGTTTGATATTTACTCTCCTCTTTGTTGGGTCAAGGCTGCTGAGTATAAACTGGGATCCCTTCAACAGCCATTCTTCAGGAAGTTCTGCTTTCTAGAGGGAAAAACCAAAAGCACCTGGGAGGAAATCACCCACACTTATGCTGTTCAGTGGTTCTCTGTTTGGGGTGGGTGGGGGTGGGAGTAATACATGGCATATAAATGTTAAAACATTCACTGAAGAGAACTTCCTTTGGGTCTAGATTTCCTCTATCACCTGGAAGCCATTTTTCTAGTTGCCTATATGTGTTTTGCAAGTTCGTCTCCCCCTACTAGGTTGTAAAGAAGTTGAGGGCAAGAGTTTTGCCTAAAACCTACCTCCACATTCCTGGGACAGTGCAGAGCAAAAACCCTGCTCCCTTGCCTGCGTTTAAGGAGGAAAGCAAACCTGAGACCAGACTTCCACTGCAGCGCCCCCTGCAGGCTCCACCGACTCAGTCTGAATTCACCCCCTGCTTGACTTCCCTTCCCTCTTGCTTCCGCTGTTCCTTATACTGTCTCCCTTGGAGCCCTTCCTTAAGAAACGATTTGCACATGATTCTCATCTACAGGTTTTCTTCGGTGGATCATCAGCTATGAGGTAAACCCTGAGGACCAAAAATTGGAGCACTAGCAATATGCAAACTAATGGCTACCATTTTGTCTTAGATAAGTGTCCTTGACTTCCAAGGAGAAACCCCCTCAAAGTAGTATGAATGGGGAGTTTACAGAAGTATACCATGCCGTGGGGGAATTAGAAAGTTACCTGTAACTTGTTGGTACCACATAGTCTCCCTTCTCTGATTCTCTCAGTGCATGAGCTCATTTATTTTGCTGCAATTCCATATTTCCCGTGATGCTTTACTCTAATGTAGGTGCTTGCACATGGCTGTGGCCTACTAAGGAAACAAAATGCTTGCCCTGGTTCTACAAAAAACCAGCTTATTCGAACTCTTAGTCCCCTAGGTCCAAATGCCAAATATCAAGGGGGAAAAAACAAACAAAACCCAAATGCCAGAATCTGATTAGCCCATCTAGGGTCAGGAATCTTCCCCATCCTAATCAGATGCAGCTGTGGAGCAGAGTCCTTTTCTGAGACACAGCCCATGGCATGGGTGGACTTTTTCACAAGGGATTATAGGCTTGAGGCAAGACATCTCTAGGAGAATAATAAGCCAAGACTGTTTGCTCTGCCTTAAAACCTCTCAGGTTAGCCCTGCCCTGCCCAATTCATCATGAAGATTCTCACTCTTGAACCTGTCTCATCTACTCCAATCTCATGGGCTTATTCACGGTCTACCAACATGCTGTGCTAACTTTGTCTTCATGCTGACGTTTTTTTCCCACTTCTCCAGCTGTACGGGCTTTGTCTCTGTTTCTGCAAGCATCCTACTTCCTCCATGAAGCTTTTCCCATCCTTCCCTAATGCCTACAGCACCATTCGATTTTGTTCGTTTGCTCAGGTTACATGATAAAGTGAGGGCTGTCCTCCCTACTTAGGAAGCACCTCAAAATCAGGGAAAGACCATGCTTCCTACTTCTGCTGCTTCTTTCCCAGCATCTTGCATCCTTCTGAGCACTCAGTAAAACAGCTGCTTTTGCTTAATGGAGTAGATCCAGTTAGAGTCAGTTGGAGTAGATCAACCTTTTCTCCAATACTTACTTCAATGCCTTACTCATAGGCTGAAACACAGAGTTGTTTGTATGATCATTTTGGACCTTACCACTGCAGTGTGAGCCTGCTCTACTTCCAGTGGCCAATATCTGCATTTCTTTCACAGAAGGCTTTCTTCCAAACAGCAGAAAGCCAGTCTGGACTCAGCACAGTTGACCAGACAGTCTGGAAAATTACTCAGCTCCCCTGCCCTCCACAGATCAACTTGGGGTCTTCTACATGGCTCCCAGATTTCCCCAGTGGGCCTGAACTCCAGCTGCCCACAGAGGTAGCTTAACTTGATAAGCACTCCGTATGGTTTCCTTCCACTTCCCGCTTCCTCTCTAGTGATTCCTGGGGTCACCTCTCAAATAAACTGCTTACCTTATCTTACCTCAGGGTCTACTTTTGAGGGAACCTAAGCTAAGACAACATTGAACAAATATGAAATGAATGAAAAGGCCATTTTTACCTTCTCCTTACAGGCAGAGAAGCCAGGCCAGGGACAGGGTTGGACTTCTCAAGACTGGGAATATAGAAGACTCAACTCCCACTCTGCCCCTCAAAAGTGGAAGCATCCATAAAAGGGAAGCTGCATGAAAATCTCTTTAAAGCAAAAAGTGTTGCATCCTGGGGGCAGTTACAAAGCTCACAGCATCCAGCTAGGCCTGAGAAAGCAGGTGTTGACAATATAGCTGCCCATAATTTACTGGTCCACTTTGGGAGGGGTAACATATCTTGGGAGCCCAATTGCCATACCCGTACTTGTCTTGTTTTTCATTAGTCCAAGAAAAAGAAAAGCAGCCAGGAAAAAAAGACAACACAAAACTATGATTAGACATTTTGCTAACCTTCACAAACATTTGACTTGAGCTATGAAATCAGAGAAATGTCCCCTTCCTTGCATCTTAAATTTTGGAACAATGTCTAGCTGCTGAAATCATTTTTCAGAAATGAAGCATACAAAAACCCTACAAAAGAATGACAGGAAAAAACAGTTAACCTCCGATGAGCTAGAAGAGCAAGCAGCTTGAGTATTTCTAATGACTGATTACATAATTCAACTTCTTGAACATTCAGTGTGTTATTCCTTTGTTTGCTGGAGGAATGCAATTGCTCAATGAAATGTGAAAAGACTTGACAAGGACTGTTTTCATGATTATCTACCAAGTTCTTAGTTTAACTTGTTTGCTTAATCCAATGTCTACTTCTGATCTCTTTGCAAGTTTCTGAATTTCATTACCTCTTTCCTTAAAGAGAAGTTAATCGGCTTGGGAAGGAAGGCTTGCTCATCATAGGTCAGTGAACATTAGCACTTTCTAATGATTAGTCCCCAGCCCTGGTTGCTAGACAACTAACCAGTTCAGCAAAATTCTACTTCATAAGAAATTGGCCTATTTTCAGCAGAACCTCTGCAACCAGTGCAAAACGTAATATCTCATAGAACTGTGTTAGTTTATCATTATAGCCAAAATGATTTGCGACAGCAAAGCAACAATTAGAGCAAATGATGCTTGTCTCTTCATTGGGGGAAATCTACAAGACAGCTCTGTCATAACTTTAATTTGAGATCTGCCTGACTGTTCTGATGAAAACCACTGTAATGAACTTGTGAAATTCTCATTGTCTTCTATTGTAAAAATGTATATAGCAAGTTTCCTGCTCAGCCATACATAATCAGATGAGGAACACCATTACCTCTGTAGACTTGAACTTCAATAAACATTTTGCCTTCTCAGAAAAATAGCATGCTAAATGGAGAAGGGGTCTACATCCAAGCTAGAGAGATGGAGAGAGCCTTTAGTTTAACAGATGAAGGGTAGCTTCCTACTGTAAATCATCATGGTAGCCAGAATAATGGGCCCTTCCCCCAAAATGTGCATATCGTAATCCCTGGAACCTGTGAATATGTTAATCTACATAGCAAAATGAGGCTTTGCAGATGTGATTAAGTTAAGGTCTTGAGATGTGCTGTTATCCTGAATTATCTGGGTAGGTCCAACCTGATTATAAGGATCCTTAAAATCATACAAACCTTCCCTGCTGCAGTCAGAGAGAGGGAAATGGGTCTGCAAAAGAATGGTCAAAGATGCACAATCTCGCTGGCTTTGAAAATGGAGAAAGGGGCCAAAAGGAATGTGGCTGGTTTCTAGAAGCTGGAAGAGACAGAAAAACAAACAAACAAACAAACAAAAAAAAAAAAACCCCACCAGGTTCTCTCCTAGAGCCTCCAAAAACAGGATGGCTACACTGCTGACACCTTAATTTTAGCCCCATAAGACCTTGGTCAGAGTTCAGACTTCCAGAACGGTAAGATAATAAGTTTGTGTTATTTTAAGCCACCAAATTCACGGTGATTTGTTGCAGCAGCAACAGAAAGCTAATAATTATGATATTTAAATAATTCCTGAAAAAAACCCTATGTATGAAAAAAATATATGAGAATAAAGTTTATTTCATAACCGCAAAAATGTCCAGAAGTGTGCTTTTTCTTTTTTCTTTTCTCCTTCACAGTACAGCCTTTCGTTCTTTCTGTAAAAGGATAAAATATTCATGATTGTTGAACATCAGGTCAATCTTTAATCTTAACCCCCAGGGGCATGCCCTGATCTACTCCATCAACCATAATCCTATTTCAATGTGTATAAGTATCCATTTTAAAACATTAATTATAAGTCCATAATAATTTACAGCATTATTTTATGTGCACTTTCTGAATGTTTATGTATGAAGTCATAGAATGAAGGATTGCTTGAAAAGAGCTGGAAGACAAAGGACACAAAGCCACTACCAAAGGTGACACATCTTCAGAAAGAAAGAGTGGGGAGATAAGCTTCCCTTTGCTGTCCTACCTCCTATCCCTTTCCTATCCATGCCTCCCATGGGCTTAACTGAGCCAGAAGCCAGCTGGCTGGAAAGACTGAGAAATGCAGCTTGCAGGATGAGGCTTCTGCAATGCAAAGGAGAGCAGGGGAGGTGTGGAGAGTGGATCAGAGAGCAAGCAGGCAAACGTATGACACATGTTTTGCAGGGTGTATTCAGATTTATAATGAAGTCCTTAAAAAAAAAAAAGTTTTGCTTTTTAGGTTTGCAGGGTGAAGAACATAGCATTTCTTTGTTGTTTCTTCCAACCTTTGAATGCTTAAAAGGAAAATCCAAAGGGAGTCCCTATCATGCAGAAGGGGACCTACTGGGCCAGGAACCCCCCACTTGGCAGGTACCTTACAGTATGAACCCTCATTCACCATTCTGCTTTTATTCCAGCTTCTGAGTGGAAAGAAGCACTCTAGAACCATGATCTCTTGAAAGTGCATGAAATGAAGCCGAGTTTTCCCAGGGTTGCCAAACGATTTCAATAAAAATATCAGATACGTAGGAGTAAACAATTAACAAAATGGCAACCAAAGCAATGCAATAAGAGAAGATTTCTGGAAATAATCTACAACACCATTTAGTATTTCGCATTAAATGGGATATTACCCCATTTTTAAATTTTTTTAGGAACTTATGTTTTATACCCTCAACTATAAGACTATCCCATAGAGGACAAGCAGAGGGATTGTCCATTGATCAAATAATGACACGAAAAATAATAAATAAAAACTACTTAATTAGATTGTTTCAGGCTTTTTTTTTAAATTTTATTTTTTATAAACATATATTTTTATCCCCAGGGGTACAGGTCTGTGAATCGCCAGGTTTACACACTTCACAGCACTCACCATAGCACATACCCTCCCCAATGTCCATGACCCCATCCCCCCCAAACCCCTCCCCCCATCAACCCTCAGTTTGTTTTCCAGGCTTTCCAGGCTTTTTTAAGAAGACTAACATAAGAGAAATGACACATTTCTTCAATGCGTTTTCCAGAGTAAAAGTGCAAATCCTGAACACTGTCAGAACAAATCACCATGACCATTGGTTTGGTGAACTTGCCCTACAGAGTACCAGTAGGGTCTTCAAATCACTGGTTAGATAGTAACTGTGGAGCAGCACTGTCCAGTAGAAATAGAGTGTGAGCCATGTTTGAAACAGTAAAAGGAAACAGGTAAAATTCTAAGGATACTTGTAGGGGTGCCTGGGTGGCTGAGTGGGTTGAGCATCGGACTCTTGGTTTTGGCTCAGGTCATGATCTCAGGGTCGTGAGATCGAGTCCCGTGCCTGGCTGCACACTCAGCGTGAAGTCAGCTTGTGGTTCTCTCTTTCCTTCTTCCCCGGCCCCTCCCCCCACTCTGTCTAATCTTTAAAACAAACACTTTTAACTCAATATATCAAAAATATTTCAGGGATGCCTGGGTGGCTCAGGCGGTTAAGCCGCTGCCTTCGCCAAGGTCATGATCCCAGGGTCCTCGGATGGAGTCCCACATTGCGCTCCTTGCTCAGCGGGGAGCCCGCTTCTCTTTCTGCCTCTGTCTGCCACTCTGTCTGCTTGTGCTCTCTCTCTCTCTGACAAACAAGTAAATAAAATCTTAAAAAAAAATTTCAACATGTGATCAACATAACAATTAATAGACTATTTTTGCTTCTTTTCAAATCTAATATTTGAAATCTCATGTGTATTTTATGCTTATACCATGTGTCAATTCAGATACCAAATTTTTATCAGCAATACTGACCTGTATTTAGATTTACAAAATGTACAGTTGTTAAGAAAAATTCATATACTCGAGTTGTTCCAAGCATGCATAAAAACATCTTCCAATAACTATACATTTTAAAATTTAATTTTAATTAAAATTAAATAAAATTTAAAATTCCGTTTCCAACTCACAGTGGCCGCATTTGCTATGCTCAGTGGGCAGCTGTGGTTCATAGCTACCACAGTGAACAGCAAAACACTAGATCAGAGACCATGACTATCAGAACATGTGAGTTTTTTCCACTTTGAAACTTGTGTGTGCTAATTTTCTATGTGACCTGTTTTCTCTTCATAATGATGAGCCTGAAGCCTTTGAATGAAAAGAGCCTGTGTTCTTGTTATTGGTGTCAATAAGGACATGAAGGTTCAAGGAGCCAATCTTCATGTAAGACTGGGTGGATGCTGGTAGAAGCTTCAGAGACAGGCAATCAACCTCACTGTCCAAGATTTGTTACAGAAAGGATGGAGGTCCCCAGGGCAGCAGAAGGGGCCTGGAAAGTGATCTGTACACGTTCAGACAGGGCTCTTTGGTACAAATGACAGAACTTTGATTCAAACTGGCTTTGACAGTGAAGGTTCTCTATTGTCTCAAATAACTAAAAAGCCTGGAGGCTCTGTAATGAGAAGCTAAAGCATGGCTAAATCCAGGGGCTGGGGGAGGGGGCACTGGGTAGCTCATTGGGTTAAGGGTTTGCCTTCGGCTCAGGTCATGATCCCAAGGTCCTGGAGTTGAGCCCCTAGTCAGGATTGCCGCTCAGTGGGGAGTCAGCTGCTCCCCCTGCTTGTGCTCTCTCACACATGCTCTCTCTGTCAAATTGATAAATAAAACCTTAAAAAAAAAAAAATCCAGGGGCTCAAATAACATCATTAGGAATTTCCTTTTCTTAGTCCCCCAGCATCTGTGCCCCCTGGGTTGCTTTTAATCTCAGATTTTTCTCCAACCGTGGCAAGATGGCCACACAGTTAGCTATCCCAGCATGAAGTCCCACCCTTAACATCCCTACCAGAAAAAGCATGCTTCTTTCCTAAAAGTCTGAACAAAAGTCCTAGAGTGGATGCTCATTTCTCCCAGGCTCCCCAGACTTGACTTATTTCCTAGCCTTGGAGATGAAGGGTCAGATCTGCCTATTCAAACCAGATGCTGTAGCTGAGGAACAGGGTTTCTCCCAAGGGAAAGTCAGGTTGCCGTTGCTAGGAGGGGAAAGAAGAGCTACCGAGCAGGAAAAATCTGTTGTGTGTCAAATCAAAACACTTAGCAATGAGGCTTTTTGGTTCTCCAAAACTGATAATGGTCATTCAGAATTCATGTGGTTTCACGAAAGATGGCATCGTCTGCCAAGTGCCTCACCTCCTTTTGCTATTAGTTAGTCATGTGGAAATCCATACCTTTTTCAAGCTACCCAACCTTGAAGTTGCTTAAACTCCCTCTGCTTTTGGGTTTCCATCTGTGAAACAGGATCAAGAATAGGACCTACCTCATACATTTATAATAAAAATTAAATACTAATACTGTGAAGTTCTACCAAGAGTCTGGCACATGACAAGTGCTAAAAAAAAAAAAAAAAACCCACAAAACACTAAGTACGCAAAAATGTATGTTTTTCTTAGAAAATTCATTGATTTCTTTTTTTTTTAATTTTTATTTATTTATTTGACAGAAAGAGATCACAAGTAGGCAGAGAGGCAGGCAGAGAGAGAGGAAGGGAAGCAGGCTCCCTGCTGAGCAGAGAGCCCAATGCGGGGCTCAATCCCAGGACCCCAGGATCATGACCTGAGCGGAAGGCAGAGGCTTAACCCACTGAGCCACCCAGGCGCCCCAATTCATTGATTTCTCACATGAGCTCATATATGCTTCTTCCATCAACAGGGCCTCCAGAAAGAGGAGAAACTGGAGATGTTTATTGAATGAGTGAATTCCATTTTCAAAGAATATGTATATGTTTTTTCAGAGACACAACCCTGTTCTTTTTTTTTTTTTTAACTTTATTTATTTATCTGACTGACAGAGATCATAAGTAGGCAGAGAGGCAGGCAGAGAGAGAGGGAGAGGCAGGCTCCCCTCCAAGCAGAGAGCCCTATGCAGGGCTCGATCCCAGAACCCTGGGATCACAACCTGAGTGGAAGGCAGAGGCTTAAACCAGCACATATCAGACTTTTAGTAACTAGTAGAAACAATGAATTAAATAAAATGAACACGATCTTGCGGGATAGCATACCTAGCCTTACATCCAGGTTCATGGCTGTATGTGGAAATATAATTAGGGATTGGCAGCAAAAATAGTTCAGATTAGGATGCATTCTACCACAGAGGAAGCAGATTAAGAGAGAAATGAGGGGACAAACAAGAGGAGAAAGAAGGAACAATCCAAAGTCACCTCCAAAGAAACCAGAGTCTCCGTACAATTGATTCTCTCTCGGGAGCATTGCTATCAGATGTTCTGATGATAAGGAGTCAGCCATCTGGCATGGTTTTGCATTTTTACCCTGTTCCTTAAAATACGTATTGGATCATTCAGACTTTTAGCTTCCACTTCAGTCAAAAAGAAGAGGAACTCTCTTAGCTGGGAGGTGCCAGAACTCATAATTAAGAAGTGGGGGTACCTTAGACTGGGTCCCCCAGAAGTGGGCCCTGAAAGAAGGATTTGAATCTGAACGGTTTATTTGTGAGATGATTTCAGGAAGCACAGAAGAAGAATATGGTAATGAGGCAGTGAAGGAAAAGAACCTAATACAGGCGTGTTAATGAGAAAATCATACCTATGGGAAACTGCAACTCAGCCCTGGTGGGGAGCTCTGTGTAGAGCACACCCCCAAATTTTTCCTCACAGATGATGAGGAGCTGGGATATTATCTGCTAATTCCCATTTATCATTGGGTGAGGGATGTTTGGGGGCATTAATGCTTTGACACTCCCAGCCCACCTCACTCATGACTGAGTATGCTCTTGCAGTCAAGAAAATCCTTAAGCAGAGAATCCACGGTGCTTGCGGTAAAAAGCCATTGACATGTACAGGAATGCTGAGCGTTGACAGTATATGGACAGAGCATCAATAGTACTTACTACATGGGGAGAAGTAGGAGATGGAGGAGCAGGGGACTGGGGGTGAAGGTGCCAGGGCTGAAGAGCACTCACTTGTGTAGGCTGAGATCTGGATAGCCTGGGTGATATGCCAATGAATCAAGGTGGGTGTCACATTGAAACCCCTGGAGAAATGTGTCATACATCTTCTCTTTTATCGTCTTGAGATTCTACAATGTCTTCAAAATCATGGGGGTCAAAACTCACATTTATCAACCCTCACATCCTATATTGGGGAATGATAGAGTATATTCATACAGTGGAATATTCTGGAACTATCTAAAATTATAATGCTATTCGATGACCTATTAAAATCCAACCCAAAGAGTTTTCAATAACAAAGAAAAATATTTATTATTTAATGTTAAATGATTAAAAAGAAAGCAAGATTCAACATTGTATATTCAGCAGGGTTTCCAATATGTTAAAAAAAAAAGGTACTTATTCAGTGTTGGAAGAAAATAATATTTTTTGAAAAGCCTTTGAGGGATGGACTTATGGTTACTTTCCTATGCTTTCTTATAATTTTTTAAACTTTACATATTTTCCACAATAAATATGTATTACTTTCATAACTTGATCATAAAATCTTTAAGAAAATAGTATGTTACTCTTTGTCAATAATGACCCTAAAATGATTTTGCTGATTTTACCCATTTGAGCCTCTGCTGTTAGATTCTTTTTAGAACTGTGGTCAAGGATACCAGCTCCCAGGAGATGAACATCTTTCAACTCTGTTCTTCTCATTCTGCAAGAAGTCCATGTCACATTCCAGTCCAGCCATCCAACCAACATGTATTCATTCATTTAGATAAATATTTACAGAGAGTACCCATTGTGTACCAGACAAAGCCAGACATAGACCCAGCCCTCATGGAGGGAACTGAGTAATGAAATAAAACAAATAAATAAAAATTTCTATTTTTGAAGAGTGCTATCTGGAAGAGACACATGGTTCTCTGGGAAACTACAGGAGGAGATTTGGATCTATTGGGAGAGGCTATGTTTCGGAACTGAGGTTCAATCTAGGATCCTAAGGATACATAGGAGTTAACCAGGCAAATATGAATTGTGTTTCTAATGTGTGCATGGGGTCACCATGCCAGGGTCTTGAGATGTTATATTCAAACCCCTGCCCTCAAAAACCTATCAATAAAATTATCGGGTCACAATCAAGTTTCCTAGAGTAAGATAACAAAGAGGAAAGAAACAGTATTGGATTGAATTCCTCATTGTCTGTAGGAAAATATGGGAGTTCAAAGGAAGAGGCAGTCAATAAAGATCTAGTCAAGAAAGACTCTTTGAAGGAAATGTAGCTTGTTTCTGTGCCAGAAAGAAGGAAGGGTGTCCAAACAAGGGGAAGAGCAAGCATGAACACTCAGAGGGGTCAATGTCAAGGATCCTTTATCGACAGTGAGTAAAGGATGGTATTATGTGAAAAGGGTGGCCTGTCCTTGGTAGCCAGGTAAGGATGCTTGACTTAATATGGTGGAACTAAGGAGCAAAGAGCAATAAGACTAAGAGAGTATCTACAGTACTCACGTGTCCAACTGAGCCACCTGGAGAGAGCAGCGAGAGGGCTGGCCACAGTGATCCAGACAGCAACAGAGTCTCACAGGGAAAACAGCCCTTTTTTTCATCCAAGGGAAACTGGGATAAAAGAGGCTTGCTGGGTTTTTAGCCTCTAAAAAGGAAATTTCTATTAAAAGGGAAACAACTATATTGCTTAATATAATCTGATTCATCTCACTTCTTTTACCCATCTGTCTCCCATAACCAAGGAAATATACTGAAACTCAACCAATTTCTTTCCTTTTCCAGAAGCTCTCTGCAACAGGGGAGGCCATATTTCCAAGTCATCTAGGACTCTGCTCTCCCAGAGCAAACCCATGGACTGGGAGACCCTTTAACTTTCGGGAACCCTTGTTTCTTACTCAGTTAAGTTGCTGCTGCTGTGCTGAACGGGAGTGAGGGTGGCAGGTGTAGGTTATGTTGGAAAAGGGCTTCCTTAGCCAAAATGCTCTGTTGGGGGCAATGTAGAGCCTTGAGGCTGAGGGAGAGGAGTCTCTTCCCCAGCAGATGCTGGCAGATAAAGCAATGCAGATTTTGCCCTCTGCTCTGTCCTCCTGGCTCCTCTGGCTGGAGCACACATTGGTAGGTCATCTTCTAGATTTTTTAGATCTCTTCAGGAAAGATGAGTTTCTAAACTTTCCCGGTGTTCTTACTGTACACTCTAAAGACCTTTGAACAGTAATAGAGAAGACAACTTCTTCTCTGCTTCAATGTACATTGCAAAGTGCCAATCGGGACAGAGCTAGGAGTTCTATCCTGGAGGGACCAACGTGTGGCAATCTTGTTACCCAGAGGGAATTCACTTGAGGCTATATTTGCATAGCAAAATGCCATCTTGGTTTTGATTCAATTTAATGGGAAGCACATGAAAGTCAAGGGGTACTAGATCCACACCTTCCAATCCTGTCCTTGATACCAGTACTGAGCCCTAAAACTAGGTTTCTTTTGAGCTAGACTCTCTTATGAAAGTCCAATACTTTCATCTTTACTTTCAGTCCAAGGACAGAAGAGTGGATAAACTGATCAGTTAACTACCTAACCTAACTAACAGGGCTGGCTACTTCTTTCTCATGGGAAGCTGAGCACCTGCTAAGAAGGTTCTCAGGAATCAGGTCCACCCTCATCAACCCCCCCAAGACCAGACCTGCCAACTGGCTTTCAGGGCCTCCTCCTTGGAAACACTGGAAAAGGTTTCCTGGATCTCTGAGGCCCTCTAGTGGCCATTTTAGGATGTTATTCTGCCTAACTGGGGCCCTTCCCACCTTCAAAAAATTCCTCCAACCCCAAGAAAGAAAAAGAAAGAGAATCCTTTTCCTCCGCTTCTCCGAAAAAAAAAACAAAAAACAAAAAAACAAAAAACAAACAAACAAACAAACAAAAAAAAACTTAGGGATGTCTCGTTTCTGACACCACCAAGATTAGTCTGACCTCTCAATGTTGCCCTGGTTGGTTTGTTATCGATGAGCTTTGGAAGCATCTCACTGCCTGCTCTGTACCCAGAATGGCTCTCCCCTCACCCCTGTCCCCAAATCCGGACTTTAATTTGGTTTTATGGTTTGCTTCAGAGCATTCCTGACTGTCTTTTCCTCATAAAAATACAGGGTCTAGCTGGGTCCTTCCCATGGCAGAGGACCAATTTCCCCGCCTGGTTGGTTAAGGTGCCCTCGCCAAGCTTCTACACGATTCCAGGGGCACAGCATAGAGCCCTGCCACATCCAGGAACTGCTTACTGTCTTTTGTGACTTTGGTAGGTGAACCTGGGGTGCGGTTTGAAATTGGCCACGCTGGCCATTTTTATGAATCGATTTGTACAAACAAACCCAAGAGAGGTGTTCCTAATAGAAACAGCCTGAGTTACTGCTGTCTCACCTTCATCTGACCCCTGGGAACTCTAAAGAAAAGCCCATCATTCTCACCTGACCTTCAGCCCGAACCAGGCAACTAGGCCACTAGCCAGGATGAACTGAAAGAGAAGGAGCCTCCAAGTCTGATGACACCTGCTGTTCCCGTGGCTTGAGCTGTATGCTGACCATTGAATCTCTCCTATAGTGGGTGGTAGGTATGATCCTCTGCATCTGGTAGACAAGAAAATTGAAATGCAGAGTTCTATGTATTTCCCAAAATCCCATAACTATGGAAGCCACAGTGTTAGAATTCAAACCCACTCTTTAGCCAGCCCCTACCTCTTCTTGTACTTAGCTTTGGGGTTCAGGTTCTTGACTCATAGCCTATGTGAACTCCCCCCTTCTAGACTTGGGCAGTGCACAGCCTGCACATCTGTAGAGAGGCTCAAACCAACTTTGGTTGATTTGAAACCATCCTGAGGCCAAGAGTTTAAGCCTGGCTTCAGATCTAGAGCCTAGCTGCTCAAAGTATGATCCCTGCCCTGAAGGGATCATAATGCCATTGGAAAACTCTGGAAGTGTTGGGAGCATTGTAGAAAGGTAAATTTGGGGGCCCCACCCCAGATATAGTGACTCACAATCTTCAAGTCTATACCCAGGGCTTCTCAACTTTGATGTGCACTGAGATCACCTGGGGATTTTATTAAATTCAGATTCTGAGTCAGGAGGGCTAAGGAGAGAGCACTGAGCTTCTGCTCCTCTACCAGCTCCCAGATGATGCCAACGCCCAGAACCACATTTGGAATAACATGGCTCTAGATCAGCCATTCTCAAACTTGAGTCTGCATTCAAATCACTTGGAGGGCTTGTTAATACACAGATTGTTGGGCCCAAACCCAGGAGAATCTGATTCAGAGGGTCTGGGATGAGGCCCAAGACTTAAGATTTCTAACAAGTTCTCAGGTGATGCTGATGCCACAGGTACAAGGACCCCTTACCAGAACTTCCTTCAATTAGTGAACCTCATGCTTTCTGGCTTGGCATTTGCATGAGCTCTACTCAGTTCCTGAGTCCTCCTTCAGACTTCAGATACCAGAGGCAAAGCCAGGATGAAGCATGCTGACTCTCGATTCAAGATTGTTTACTCTGCTTCCCGCTGCCTCTGGAGTGCCATAAATTCTCCAGTAACCAGCAACTGCAGTATTTTTGGTGTGCTCTCCCTCCTGGGCCAGCTTTGCAGGCACTTGAATCCCTATCCGACACATATGTCATCAGCACAATCCGTGAAAACACAGTGGCCTCCTACTTCACAGATCTGTGAAAAGAGAGCTTTGGAAAAAACCAGCAACCAGGGATGGTAGCCATGGTGGGGAGAAAAATGCAGCAGCGTGCAGGCAAACCCAGACGCCAAGGTGATTCAGCACAGAAGGCCTGGAGCAAAGTAATGAACCAGGAGACCGACAGCAACTGCTAGCTCCATTCTGCTGGGCAACTGTGAGAAGGTCATTGAGCCTCTCTGTGCCTGAAAAATTGCCTTTTTTTTTCTTAAAGGAAAACCATACTCTCCTTCAAGGAAATACACATAAAAGAGGACTTCATATATAGACTTGGCTCAGGGGTCAGAACAGTTTGTTTCTGTCCTGTGAGAAGTCACTCAACACTCAGTGGCTTAAAAAAGCAACAATTTATTATTGCTTATGAGTTTTGAGGAAAAAGTAGAAGGGTGCAAGGTTCCTGCTATCACTTCTGCCATGTTCTGGTGGTGAAAAGCAAGACCCACAGCTGGCCCACCGATTGATGGGAGGGGCTGTAACATCCCTGGGGTAAAGAACTAGAGGGAGAGGTGGCCATTTTTGCAGCGTACCACAGAGAGGTTTCGTTTGGTTAGGAGATCCTGAGACAAAGATTCCAAAGCAAATGGTTTACTTGTTTACTTGGGAAATGAAGGAAATCCTGGCAGGGAAGTAGGGGATTGAGACACAGAGAAAAGTAGCCAGTAAAGGATCCCTAACTGGGCCAACTAACGCTCTGGGCAATTGGAGCTTAATGCCATTGGAAAACTCTGGAAGTGTTGGACACAGGCTTTTTTTGTTATCCTACCTGAGTGAGCGAGCTGGAATATTTATGCTATACATCCATTCACATCTGTCCTTTGTTGAGGGCTGCTCTCAAAGGAGACACTAATTCACATCAGCTTCCTACACTGGGCATACTGGCCCAAGAGGTATGCAGGTCCTGGTGGCTGGTGGTCTGGCCGCTGTGCACTGAAGAAGTAAGGGTAGGGAGACACAGGCAGGACACTTATAGTAACTCCTGCAGGACAGTGGTCATAAAAAAGAAGAAAACCCCTCATGCTTCAGTTTTGAGTTAGTCAAACATCTATCTTCATCTTCTCTCCTCCCCTCTCCTCTTCTTTCTTTTTATCTATTTATTTTATTTTGGGTAATGCCTCATTTCTGTTGTTGGCAAAGGTTGGGACACTAGATGGCATCCTATCAAGTTGTCCTGCAGCTCAGGAAACAGATGTCAGGTAGTGTTAGTAGTTGTCCTTGGAACAGAAAAATACCAGTCTGAGCGGGTCACGGTGTCTGCAGCCAGTCACCGTGGTGGCCACTTGGGAACCGCTCTGTCTGAGCTCACTGTGGGCAGCAACTTCACAAACCACTGGAGAAGGGTGGGGAGCAGACAGGGCGCAGAGGGGTAAGCGGTGGTCGCTGGCACTTTCTAAGGAGTGAGATTCACAAAATCTTGGAAGGCAAGAGTAAGGAGGATGACCTTTCTACCCCCAGAAAGATCTTTGAAGTGTCTAAAAAATGGGCTGGAAGGAAAAAAAAAAAAGAGGACTTACAGTAAAGATTTATTCTTGGGGGTGGGAGTGGAAAGAAGACAGTAAGATGAGGTTGAAAGTAAGAGTCAAAGTGATTTAATATTTTATTTAAAATATTTGAAACAAATAAGACAAATGTCAGGAATGACCCAATTCTTCATAATGGATATTAGGTGGTTATCATATTATTATCTCTACATTTTCTTAAAGAAAAAAAGAGGTGTTGTGGGAGGTGGATACGATGTTCTGTAATTAGCAAGGTCTAGGAGGGTCCAAGAAGGAACGTGGATCTCTTTCTTGAGTAACCTTTGCCAAATACTTCCCCATCTGAGCCTCTGTTTCGTTATTTAGAAAATGAAAATACTAAGAGTAGCTGTGTCAGGGATTTGTCGCAAGCCTCAAATGAGGAAATGTACCCACAGTAGTTAGTACAATGCCCCAAGCAAGATGGTCCATCCAAAAACGCTCGCTGCTCCTTTGCCCCCACCCCCTGGACACTTAGCACTAAGGATACTAAGGAGTTAGGCTCTTCTGTCGCACTGAATCAAAAACCAGACCATTCGCTAGTTGTCTAGAAGTGGCAAGAAACAGAAGAATCTTAGTGAAAGCCTATCCTGACTCCTCTGAATCCAGAGACGGAGTTGATCTTAAAGACAGAAAATATTTCATCCTCCCTTGTGTAAAAAGGGATTCTGGAATTTATCAACTCTTGACTTTTCTCAAAGCCCTAAGGTTTTCTACCTTCCAAGAGCACTAACCTTTTCCAGAACAGACCTAGGTGTTTTTGTGTGGATTGTGAAACAGCTACTGCCTTTCTCTGAGTGGAATTGAAAGCTCTTGATTCCTTATACAAATTAGAGAAGGCCCATGGCTAGCCTGGACAGCACAAAATGCCACGAGGGTTAGAGGCAGAGGGGAATAAATGGACCTGTAAGAGTAGCAGGTATGGAATGAAGTCTATGGCATGGTGGAATTAGAACTTGACCTCCAGGAGAGAAGGCATTTCTGGCCTCTCTCCATCTTGCCAGGGAAGCTGAGGGTAGCCTCAGAAAGAAACAGAATATTCCTCAGGGCTTCTTTTTTTATCTGAGATTCTCTGAATCAGGAAGAGATTGTCCCTAAACAAAGACTGAGAAGGCAGAACCAAGAGCCACGGGGCTGGACTTGCTCTATGCAGGGATTACAAACAATCTCAGTCTTCTCCACACTCCAGGGTCCATGGGATGGGGTGTGTTTGCCTGTGTTTGTGTGTGTCTGTGCAGGGCTTCCCAATCATTTTGTATCAGTTACCTGTTGTCATACAATGTTGCATAATAAACCACCCCAAAACTTAGTGACTTGAAACAACAGCTATTTCTTTAGCTCCCGTTTCTGAGGCTAAGCCATTGGGACTGAGCTCGGCGGGGAAGTTGTGGGCTCAGTTGGGCTCTCCTGGGTGTAGGGTCAGCAGCAGGTGTGGGAGTCCGCTCTGTAATCTGCGCTGGGCTTCCTCACAGATCAGGGACTGCGGTATCTATCTCTTCTTTCTGCCCATCTGCTCTACCTTCCTTTCTCTGCAGAACTGCTCCATTTACTTGCAGATTTCCTCATAGCCCTTACTGGCAGGCACGCTTCTAAGGCTACAAGAATTTATATCTCTGTCCTCCACTGCTAGCTGGCTGCCAGTAGTCCCTGTGTGTGTGGTGTGTGTGTGTGTTTCAAATTTCCAAAGAAAGGAAATTTATTAGTTCAGCCAAACCTTTACATGGCTACCCTTAGGCCAGATGTCCATTCCTGGAGGATTAACCAGTCATGCTGAGGGATGCTCTGAAGGGAATAGGAAAATCAGATTTCCCCTGTAAAATGAAGGGTAGGGATTAACAAGATCCACAATCCCCTTATCAGCTCTAACATTCAATGAAAACAGGAGAAAAAGAGAATGAATGAAGAAAAATTAAAAGCATTATGCTGGGTCCATCAAAGGGAGAGGCTGTGCTGTTGCTTGCTTTGTATTCGAATGCTGTGCATGATTTTCATGATGGCAATAATAATTTATTGACAAAATGCTTTTATTGAATTGCCTTTACAGAAGAGGCCCTGCATGCTTTTTCACCAGCTTGTTACAATTAAAAGCAGCAGTAAACAGAGCCTTTCTATTTAGACTGAAAAGCAACAATTAAGCTTGCTCAGCTATAAATAGGAGGCAGCTTCCCATCTATGGCCCTAACTGCACACATTATAGACTCCAGCCCCAGATGCCCCCAATTTATTTCTGCAGGGCAAACCAATAAATTATCAAACTCTGACCTTAAAACTGACAGTTTCTTAGAAAATGGAAGTAGGTAAATTATGCATAATTCTAGATAATTACTGGGATGTCCATGAGGCCAGGAAATGAGTACACACGCTGGAAATCTAAATTTACAAGCTTCTAGCTTTTTCATTTTACCATTATCAGACCATTTTGCCTGTCAGAGCGGCTGTCAGACCTCACTCTCCTTTGCCTGGGAGGCATCAAAGAAAATAATAAATTTAAAAATTAGGAAAGGGAAAATGGAAGATACGAAGTTCTTTCTCAAACTTCCCACTGATTTAGTAAAGAGAACAGAACATGGACAGTCAGTGCTAAATATTTTTTAATTAAGAAAGAAAAAGACCATTCATCCCATTGATAAGCCATACATGCTGAATTTTCCAAGTTGTAAAGGCATTTATTTCAACCTTCTCATTTTCTGCAGGAGGAAACCAGAGGCTCAGAAGCCACAGGAATCGTCCAAGGTCACAGAACTTGACAGTGGCAGAGCTGGAACTCAATAGCTTTCCTGACTACCACTCCAGTATCAATTGAATGGAAAAATTTGCCTTCTCCTTCTTTCCAGTACAAAAGACTAGGTTAATGGGACCTAAGTAGTAAAAAGCCCAAAGGATGAAATATTTCTTTGAGTGCAAGACAAGTTTTCAAAGGTGACAGGATTTTCCCACCTAGAGATATGGGATTCCCCTCTGCCTCTGTATCCCCCATCTGAACTGAAAGCCATCAGTTTCCAAAAACCCCCCAAAGAGTGATTTTCCAAAATGTGTCTTGGGTAATAATATCTTTTTGAGACTCTCAAGTCTTGGTTTTCTATTTGAGCATGCCCTATGTCTCCCAGTGATTTTCCACCTGCCTCTGACTCTCCTTGGGTCATGTGCTAGGATAGTCTCTGAAGTCCTTTCCATCTTCTCTATCATCTCTGTGCCCCAGAGGACGGATATTTATGGGTTCCTCAATGGTACCCCAGTCCTTTGGCCCATTGAGTTTGGCTAATGTTGGGTAGGTAACTAACAGGAGACTGGATAGAAAGCGATTAAAAAGCCAAAATTTTCATTCCTTCATTTCCTGCAGAGTAAAGTAGAGTTGCCCAGATGAGCTCATGCCAGATTAGCCAAACCCAAGCCAAAACTCAGACACAAAAGTGAGAATAAATGACTGCTATAGTAAACCACTTAATTTTCAGGGATGGTGTGTTGTGAAGCAATAATTGATACAAAATATGACATGGAGAAAGAACAGTTTAAGACAAGACCACCATTCTAGAAACTGAGATGAACCACTTGGGAGATCAGAAATGGAAGTGAATGCAGAGGAGTAACTGGGATTGAGTTTTCAGACTCACTTAACTCCAGATCCAGAAACAAATGGAGAAATCTGGGTTCCTGTGGGGTAACAAGAGCAAAAATGTCCCATGGGAAGGAAGAGACTGACTTTTCAAACTCACTGCTTGAAATTGGAAAAAAGTTTGAGGTTTCTCGCCCATGAAATACATTCTTAAAACATGTCCCAACTAGCATTTATATAAAGCTGTGTGGCAGGGAAACTTTAAGAAATAAAGTCTTTCATTCTCAGTTGCTGAATATGTAATAACTCTAGTATCAGTGAAGTTTGGGAGCCCTGAGCTACCCATATAAGACCTGATTTTACAGATAATCATGTCAAAAAATGGGCAGAAGACATGAACAGGCACTTCTCCAGTGAAGACATACAAATGGCTAACAGACGCATGAAAAGATGTTCATCTTCACTAGCCATCAGGGAGATTTAAATCAAAACCACATTGAGATACCACCTTACACCAGTTAGAATGGCCAAAATTAACAAGACAGTAAACAACGTGTGTTGGAGAGGATGTGGAGAAAGGGGAACCTTCTTTCACTGTTGGTGGGAATGTAAGTTGGTGCAGCCACTTTGGAGAACAGTGTGGAGATTCCTTAAGAAATTAAAAATAGAGCTTCCCTATGACACTTCGATTGCACTCACTGTTGGGTATTTATCCCAAAGATACAGATGTAGTGAAAAGAAGGGCCATCTGTACCCCCAATGTTCATAGCAGCAATGGCTACAGTCACCAAACTGCAGAAAGAACCAAGACGCCCTTCAATGGACACATGGATAAGGAAGATGTGGTCCATATATACAATGGGGTATTATGCCTCCATCAGAAAGGATGAATACCCAACTTTTGTATCAACATGGACAGGACTGAAAGAGATTATGCTGAGTGAAATAAGTTAAGCAGAGAGAGTCAATTATCATATGGTTTCGCTTACTTGTGGAGCATAAGGAATAACACAGAGGACATGGGGAGTTGGAGAGGAGAAGGGAATTGGGGGAAATCGGAGGGGGAGACAAACCGTGAGAGACTGTGGACTCTGAGAAACAATCTGAGGGTGTTGGAGGGGAGGAGGGTGAGAGGTTGGGTGAGCCCGGTGGTGGTTTTTATGGAGGGCACGTATTGCCTGGAACACTGGGTGTGGTGCATAAACAATGAATTCTGGAAAGAAATTTTTAAAAAATGAAAAAAAAAAAAAAGACCTGGTTTTATATTGAATGTTCTTAGGAGGTGGTGGAAGAAGAAACCAGATATAAATCTGCAAAACTGTGAGACGTGGGTGTTGAGGTAGAGGAGTGGGGGAACATCCATTCAATAATAAAATTCCAAAGCACATGAAGAAATAGCACTAAGACAGCAACAAAATCAACAACTGGAAGTGAATTTTCTCAAGATGAAGTCAAAATAATAAGAGATTATTTTCCACAGATCTTCACTTAAATAGCTACTAAAGAATATATTTCAGGCAGAAGAAGAAAGCACCCCAAGAAACAGAGAGGGATGAAATGGAGTACATAAACAATAGCACAGAATTCCATAAAATATGATCAACGTAGTTTGCTAGTGACTCAAAAAGAGAGTGATATTTTTCTCATAACAAGGTATAATTCAAATACTACCAAGGAAAAGATGAAGAAGATATTCAGTGAATAATTAAAGTATACTAAGTTCTTGGGTTATTTGGGAGGAGGGTAGAGACACAGAATAATTTAAACTTTGTTAATTTTTTTATGCTTTAAGCCTTAAGAACAAGGTTATCAGACTTTTAAAAATCCAGCCACATATGGTTTATAATAGAAACTCCTAAAATAGAATCACCTAGAAAGGCTGAAAATAAAGGAATGGAAAAAGCCAAAAAGGCAGTTACTAACTAATAGAAAGCTATATAGCTATGTCAATATCAGATGAAATTGAACACAGACCAAAAAGCATAGAAAGAGACACATCGTGATAAAATAAACAATTCTGTATTTGAATAGGTAACACCTGGCTTGAAATATAAAGAAAAAAAAAACACTGATGAAATTAAAGACAAAATAGAAGATCTACCATCCTATGCAAGGTTTTAAAAAATATATATCAAAATCTGTGCAACCAGCAGAAAATATCAATGTATATTTAAAAAGCTAAATAGGAGCACCTAGCTGACTCGGTCAGTAGAGCATGCAACTCTTGATCTTGGGGTCTACACTTCGGGTGTAGAGTCTACTTTAAAAAATAAAATATATGGGGCACCTGGGTGGCTCAGTGGTTTAAGCCTCTGCCTTCGGCTTAGGTCATGATCTCAGGGTTCTGGGATCGAGCCCCACATCGGGCTCTCTGCTCAGCAGGGAGTCTGCTTCCCTCTCTCTCTCTGCCTGCCTCTCTGCCTACTTGTGATCTCTCTCTCTCAAATAAATAAATTCTTTAAAAAAAATAAATAAAAATAAAATAAAATAAAATAAAATATAAATAAAATATAAATATTTTAAATAAAAATAATAAATAAATTTTTACTTATATATATTTTTATAAAAAATAAAATCCAAATAAAATATTAAAATTTTAAATAAAAATAATAATAAATTTATATATATAAATTTATATATTTATATATAAGTAAAATATAAATACTTTAAAAATAAAAATAATAAATAAATTTTTAAATTAAAAAAATAAAAATAAAAATAAAATAATAACCCATTTTATAGTTGTAGAAACTGAGGCATGGGGAAGTTGAGTGACTCCCTCAAGATCACGATTTATATGAGTCAGAGCCAGGATTAAAACATCTTCTAATGCTAAATCCTATTTTATAATACTAGAACGTATAGAATAAACTGCATATTTGCAAAACTGACCAGCCTGTTTCAAGACCCTTAAAATAATTTTAAGTATGCATAAGTTAGCATCTCTGTTAGCACATCTTAAGTTAGCATATACGTTGGTGTTTTACTCACATTTCCTTGGGTCCCTTTGACCTTTTCAGTTTGCCTTCATTTGCCTTCTAAGTGTTTTGCTTCTAATTGTCCAACTCTGTGATTCTCTATAAAGAACCACCTTTGGGCCACTGGGGTGGCCAGTGAGAGACCGAAATTCCTCAGATTTTATGTCCTCAAGAGTGGTCTTTATTCAGTAAGGAACTGGGGTGGAAAAATGAAAGCCCAGCTCCCTGGCCTTGGGATTAAGCCAAAATCAGTGGTGTGATTTACTCTTCCAACCTCCCCTGTGGGGTCATGCTGAGGCTGGAACTCTGCTTTGCTTCTTTCCTTTTCTGTGCTGCTTTCTTTCCACATCTAGTTTTTCCCAAGAGGACCTCTTCAATAAGCCATATTACACATGAATTATCATCTGGAGATCTGCTTCTTGGAACCCTTTCCTAAAATAAGGACCACACAACTCTGTACTGAAAGTGTAGAGAGAGTAGAAAGTGATCCTGCTGAAAGAACATTTGAGTGCCTCAGGGTTCCTGATGCTGTCTTTTAGAATTTCCAGTTTTATTTAGGCACTAGGAATCTGGCATTGTGATTGTAGTGTCTGCCAAAGTAGAGAAAAACTCTTTTGCAATTTCAGACTCAGGGTCAATAACTATTGACTGGCCAGCTTTCCCTTACAGACCCTCTTGGGTCCAATTCTGGATGAATGATGGTCAAAACTAGAGGATTCTTGATTTATAACCATCTCTTTCTTTCCTTTTCTCTCTCTCCCTCTTCCATTCCTTCTTCATCCCTAAGACTGGCTCTGAAGATGTAAATCAGGACTCTGGGCTTTAAGATGCAAAACCACTGATAGTCATAAACATCATTATGACCTTTCAGGTTGGTCTGGCTGTTATTTCAACCCCTACCTTGTATTACATAGCTTTGCATTTCTTTACTTCCCAAGTTTGGAACCACACGTGGGCCCAAAGTAGAAATCCAGGACCATTGCATAGTAGGCAATAATTCCATTACTCACTGTGGCTTAGAATATTATTTCTATAATAAAATAGTTTCTATTTTCTGAATGTATGCTGTATGCCATTTTACAAATGAAGAAACTGAGGTTGGCAAGAGAAAACTAACTTGTCCAGATTCACATGGCCAACATGTAGTTAGGTCTTGCCACCAACAGACCAAGGATTTGGTAGTCTCATAAAATCCCTGAACCTCCATATATACTACAAGTCATAGCATTTCTTACCCCTGGTTTTGCTGACCTGGGCTCTAGCACTGGGTTTGTCTCTGGTTTTCTTGCCAAGTACTTGTATTTTCTTGGTTAAGAACCTGACATCCATCCTTGGCCCACTTATTTTCTTTCCCTGGGAGCTGACACCCGCTCCTCAAAATATATCTTTAATCTCTACCAGGGATCCCCTACATATACACTTAGCTGGAGGATTTGCCTGAATCCACATCTGTGGGGACTGCCTGTTTCAAAACCCCGCTCACCTCCTGCCAAACTTAGCTGTGGCAATGAGCACTTAAAACCCTCAGTGCCATGTTAGGTCATTCCCCAGAAGCAGAACCCAGAACAGGGAAAATCAAGTGCCTGTAGTACGTTGAGAAAGGACCTTTAGGAAGAGCATCTAAGGGAGGAAAGCAGACAGGATAGGGCAAGAAGACAGACAAAGATGTGTGTTCAGGTAAAATCTAAACTTGGCCTGATTCCATGAAAGGCTCTGGAGCATAAATCACAAGGTGGACATGATCGTCCTCTCCTTAAGGTAAGGGGGCTGGCCTTCTGTACACCTTTATCAGTCAGTCATTACTATAGGCTTCTCCTGGTGGGGGCTTAGAGATGTAACCTCCTAGACATCATCTAAAGGCAATTCTTGGGGAAGGGGGCCTTTGTGAGCCCTTAGCAGCCAATACTTACAGTAGCCAGGGCCTGGAATCTTCTGCCCATCCAACAGCATCTACCTCAAGTGCCTAAGCCACGGGCCCTGAACATGGGGGTTTCAGCAATCAAATCCCTTTTTCTCTCACTCCCTGTTCTTGGCCTCTTCCTGCTCCCCACCAGCCCAAATGGCTGGGGTCCCCCAGCTTACTTGCTTTTAGTATCTGCACAGAGTCAACCACGTCGGCGCCCGACACTTTATTAGTGTTCTAAATCTTTGTTTACAGTTACCAAGACTCCCCAGGTGGCAGCAAAAAAGTCAACAAGGAAATAAAACTCCACCAGCTGGCGTATTAGTTGGGGATAAAACCATCACACAGGTAACAGCTGGGTATGCACCCACAAGCCCTGTAGCACTGCTGGCCCTAAAGGCTCATCTGGAGTTGTGTGTTTTAATCCCCCTCTCCAAGCCAGCCTGTTTATCCTCCACATCTTCCAGTTCCTTTGCACCCTGTGAGCCTCAGGAAGCTGAGGCAGTTATGAGCTTTGAAGCTGTTCCACTGCCTTTGACAGCCCCTGACAGCTGTTGGATCCAATTGCTGACTGTTACCTCCAGCAATCTCTTGGCAAAATCTGTGCCATGATGCCCCATTTCTCTGTTTACTAAAACTCCTGTCTTCTGATGCTAAATCCTATGTGCTTCCTAGTATGTGAAATTAACACTTTAATGTAGCTCTGAAAACACTCTCCAGCCTTTTTTATCTGGGACTAAAGAAATTAGGGTGGGGGCACCTGGGTGGTTCAGTCGGTTAAGCCTCTGTCTTTGGCTCAGGTCACCATCTCGGCGTGCCTGGACCACGTGCATGTACCCCATGGGGTAGAGACCCCATGAGGACTGCAGCGAGCTTGGGCTTGAGAGCTTGTGCTTGAAGCTTGGTTCCAACAAGTCAGAGCTGGTGATCTGGGGCAAGAGACTTATAATCTTCATGCATCAAATTTTTTCTCTGCAATATAATAGAAACCATTACACAACTGCTGTGAGGATAACATTTGAAAATACATATTAAACATTCTGCTTCAAGACTGTATCTAGATTTGGTGGGGTCTGAAGTTTCTACAAATATGCCCTCCCACACATTAAAACAATGAAAACATTTACATTTGCAAATTTTATGAAAACATGACCATGTGAATATGCTCAGTCCCCTTCCAGACCCTTAGGAAGGGTCTTGCATGTGAGGGGCTCCAAACTTCAGCTTCATTGGCTATACTATAAATCTGCCTTTGCTTAACACAATGATTAGCTTTTGGCTAGTATTCACTAAAGGTTAACGGTCATGGATTTGGTCTGGGAAAGAGGGCTTTCTGCTTCTTATACATGTGCTCCTACTTAGTCCCAGTGCCTCTTAGAAGTGACCTGAAGACCTGTCTTGGTGGTCTGGGATCTAGAGGGAATTTAGGCTTTTTTTTTTTTAAGATTTTATTTATTTATTTGACAGAAATCACAAGTACACAGAGAGGCAGGCAGAGAGAGAGAGGAAGGGAAGCAGGCTCCCTGCTGAGCAGAGAGCCTGATGTGGGGCTTGATCCCAGAAGCCTGGGCAGAGGCTTTAACCCACTGAGACACCCAGGCGCCCCAGCTGAGGCTTTTTTAAAAAAAAGATTTTTTTTTTTTATTTATTTGGCAGAGAGAGTGAGAGATCACAGATGAGGGAGCAGCAGGCAGAAGGAGAAGCAGGCTCCCTGCTGAGCAACAAGCCTCATGTGGGACTCGATCCCAAGATCCTAGGATCCTGACCTGAGCTGAAGGCAGGCACTTAACCATCTGAGCCACAAGGCAACCTTGGGTTGGGGGGGTGGGGTGGTTAGGAGAATGTATGTGTGTCCGTGTGGAGTAGTACCCTAGGAAAGAGACATGACCAACTGTATTACTTAAGGTGAGTAATGTTAGTGCTGTACCAAACAACCTCTGCAATTTCAGCAACCCAGCAATATAAAAGTGTATTTCTTATTCATATATATTCCACCAGATTCTTCCGGTTTGGTTAAGGCTCAGACTTCTTCATCTCATGACTCCTCATCTTGTTGGTTAGAATCCTCTCCCTTCACCTGGTAGATAGGAAAAACAAAATGGTCGAGAGCCCATGGGAAATTTTCATGGGCCACATTCTGTTGGACCAAACTCAGGTATATGGTTAAACTAACTCCAGAGGAGTCTAGGAAATGTAATCTAGCTGTGTAGCCAGGAAGAAAGGGAAGTGGATTTGGTGAGCCAAGTTAACGTTCCCTTAAGCTTAACTAAGGGTCATAAGGCTGGGGTGAAGTAGTTTACCAGAGCCTGATAATGGGCAGACTACTGTCCATAGACTGAGTAGACAAGAGTTATGGGGAACATGGGAGATTAAAAAGGAACCATGAGAGGCAGGTCTATAGCTTTATAATTCATTGAAGTCTTTTGTTGACCTTCTGTTGATGCTCCTGAAAGAAACAATCAGGGGCAACTGGCTGGCTCAGTTGGAGGAATATGTGACTTTGATCTCAGGGTCATGAGTTTGAGCCACACATGGGGTATAGACATTACTTAAATAAATAAACTTTAAAAAAAAATGGAAGACACAGTCCATGGAAAGATCAAGAGAAAATCTCCCTACTTCTAAGATACCCATGAAGATGGGGGTCTGCTGAAATACTGGAAAAATGGACCAGACCAGGTCCAGACCTGGACCAGACCATGTAGACCAGCTAGAGATAGCAGCAAAGGATGAGGAATAGTCCCCACTCCTGAGAGGTAGAAACAATTCATGCTCAAGGAAAATTCCACAGTTTGGGAGAATAGACCAAAGGAAGAGGAAGCAAAGAGAGGTATCAGAGAGGAAGCAAAAACATCATAATCTTTGTAGGGAATATGGCAGAACCTGCAGTAGAAAAGAGAGTCACCTCTAACTCTTGACCATAGCATCTCAGGAAAGAAGGAAACATGAAGGCATTCCACATCCACAGAAAGCAGTAAGCAGGGGCGCCTGGGTGGCTGGATTAATAGTCTCCATCATGTGAGGATGTACAGCAGTTTCCTCCAACAATCCCTCCAACCAATCCCTACAGCAACCTCAGGAGCCAAAAGCAAAAAGATCTTGGTTTCATGATGTAGTAGGGGGAATTAAGGTGATTTGGGGTGAATTAAGTGATTTGGGGATTTCTGTGTGTTATGAGGCTCCAAGAGACTTTGGGTTATTCCCACCTGCCTACTGCAGAACAGAAAACATTGGATCCTTTATCTTTTTTTTTTCTTTTTAATGTTTAATTCCATCCAGACACACTGTAGTTAAAGTTTATACAAAGTCCAGTACACTTCCAAGATGGCAGATAAAGTCAAGAAGGAAGCATCACCATCCACCTTCACCCCATAGAATGAGGTCCCCTGACCCTCAATTCTGAAAATTGGTGGACTCCACAGTTAAACTTGTGAGAACCTTTCTGCTTCAGGGCCTCCACCTCTCTTCTCAGCAGCTACTGAATCTCACCAGTCAGCTTAGTTTTACCCAAATCTCAAAGGTCAATCTCTACCCGTGAAGGTAGAATTTACCTAGCTTTCATGGTATCAGTTTTTCCTCAGTGCTCTGGCTCTGAGCTGTCTGTAATCCTGTTTAAATAGCCAGATCATTTCTTCCAGATACAGCCCACTACCAGATGGCTCAGCACCAACTGGGTATGTGCTACTGCAAGTTCCCCTGCTCCTTGTACCTCTCTTCTACTGGATCACTTGCTTGGTCTCATGCTACTGTGTCTGCCTGATACCTTCCTATAGATCCCTGCATGATTCACTCCTGCATACTTTTTAGATCTAGCTTAAATCTCAACTCCTTAGAGTATTATCTTGTGATTCATTTATCTCAAACACAGCCTACCTCTATCATTCTCTTTCACCTTACTCAGCAATTACAGAATTTATTTATTAATATTCATTTTTTTCCGTTTCCCCTACTAGAATACAACACACATAAGGGAGTGACTTTGTCCTGTTTCCCACAATGATCCTAGGACCTGTGGGAAATTAATAAATATTTGTGGATTAAATGAATACTGTATTCTACCTGCCCTTTGATTTTTTTTTTTTTCCCAGCAACAGCACCTTGGTTTTTCCCCTTCAGCTTAGCCCTAAGTTAATGAGTCTAGTCCAGCTCTGTCCCAAGCTACAAAATTTCACATTGATAGAGAATGACAAACATGCACTTTGAACAAGTGTTTGTGATTTTCTATCTTAGGGAAATTTAACTAATAGATTCAGTCTTCTGGAAAACATTTGCTATTGTATCAGCCACGTCTGGGGTTCTCTGTATTTTCTCTAAAAAGTATTATAGGACTGGGGGGAAAGGAAGAGCATCACTCAATTGTAAAATTGGCTTTACAGTAGAAACGAATAATGTATAGAAGTCCCCCCCCCTTACCCTGCTGCCAGTTGCTTCTCCAGAAAGACATGGTGCTAAACTATAAGTTCCATACATCAAAACTATGACTGCCTTGTTCATTTTGTAAGCCAAGTACCTAGAACAACTGCTGGCATGCGGTGGTGCTCAATAGATGCACGTTGAATGCCTGTGGAAGGAACCCCAGTGGCCACCATCGTAAACATTTACCAGTTAACTAGAGTCCCAAGCCTCGGGAAGAAAGAGGTTGACTGTACCACTCCCACATTAGTTCTGCCAGAGTCACTATTAAGAGGATGGATTTTGCAGGCCCAAATGTTAGCACACTAAGGGGTAGAAACCTAAAGACCTTCTTTGCTGGTTTCATCATTTTACCAAGTTCTCTTCACTCAGCAGAACTTAGCTCCTAATGACAAGCCAATTCTATAATGGCGAATTTTATTCCACTGTTTCAAAGGCATTTAAGGTCCAATGAAAGGGGTTAGCCCTGGGCTAGGTGTCAGAAATTAAAAGGAAGATAATCTACATATCTTTCCCCTACGCAATTCCTTCTTTTTTTTTTTTTTAAGATTTTATTTATTCATTTGATGGACAGAGAGCACAAGTAGGCAGAGAGGCAGGAAGGGAGAGAGGAGGAAGCAGACTCCCCACTGAGCAGAGAGCCTGATGCGGGGCTCGATCCCAAGACCCTGGGATCATGACATGAGCTGAAGGCAGAGGCTTTAACCCACTGAGACACCCAGGTGCTCCTATGCAATTCCTTCTTAAACACCCTCACAAACATGTGAGAATGAGGATTCCCTAAGTCACTTTTAAGTGGTTTCCTTTGAAGAGTTAGGTAGATGCTTTCTTATCTTGCTTTCTCCCTGCCTTCTGATTTTGCACACATGCTGGGTCATCACCACAAAGATGGAAAGGTTGCAGAAAGCAGAGCTTTGAGCCTTGGTGCAGTCAGGTGTTCTTGTAGTTTCCCTTTTACTCTCAATGTGAAGACTGCCAAAGTTTTCAATTAACACTAGAACTCACCTTAAAGATAACATTGTGAGTTCTTTTGGAAAATGATGAAATTCCAAGTAATAACAGATTGTATCATAGTCCCTCCAGAGTGCCTGTCTACTATTTTTCTCGAGTTTAGCTGTATTCTATAGAAAAAGCCCAGATTACTGGGGTGATGTATTGCAATAATTTCATAAGTGTTGAAAAGGATGCTAACTATCAAAAATATGTCAGTGTGCCCAGATGGAGACCACTGCATTTGCATGTGATGTCTAATCCTCTCTTCTGGCACACGGTTGTTTAAGAAACCTCTTTTCTTGCTGTGCCCTGATAATCTCACCTTATTTCCACCAAGAGCAAGACAGAATCAGAGCAGCATGATATGACCAGGGATAATCCCTACAATGTGATTTTAAAGTTGTGAAGGGGTTTCTTGGAGACCTGGAAACCACACAGTGTTTAGGTTGACGCAAAGTCATCCCCAGGGGGTAAGATGGTTTTAAGAGGGCTGTACATTCTTTGAAACACTTCCCACTAAGAGATAGAATCTATGTTCCTACCCCCTTGAAATTGGACGGGCTTTGTCATTGCCTCAACTGAAAAGAGTGCAACAGAAGTATCACTGTGTGACTTCCAAGGCCAGGTATGAAAAGGGGCATATAGGTTCCTCCTTGTTTTCTTGGAACACTCACTCTTGGTGTCTTCATCTGCCCTATAAGAAATCTGACAACCTGGAGGCTTCCCTGCCGGGGTACCATGTGGAGACACAACTGCGATGGGGAAAGAGAGAAAAGAAAGAGAAAGAGATGAACAGTGAGCCCCAGATGTTCTAGCTCCTGCCATTTGATCTTCTCAACCTAGGGAATACAGTACATATATGAATGAAGAAGTCTTCAAGAGGAATCTAGCCCTAGCTGCTGTCTGTAACCACTAAGAGCTGGAAGCTAGAAATGCCCAGAGGAACATAGTTGACTCCAGAACCATATGAGATACTAATAAATTAGTATTGTTTTAAGCTGCACTAAATAACTGGAACAGGAGACACATGGCACAGAGTGTGGTGTAGAACTTAACCCAAATGATTCTCCTACCTATTATTGTGCATAGGTTTGTGATCGACAGCACTGATGAGGACACATAGAGACAAGGCAATGCCTTATGGGAGGGTAGAGCTGGTAGTTGTCAGCCTGCTATGATTTGAGAGACACTCAATGGAACCTCCCTCAATGGACTGCTCAGGCCCCTGACTGCTCCTATGGTTAATTGCTCTGATAAGATCTGCAAGCTGGCAAACTTGCAGAATGTAGAGATCCCCACATTCAATGGGCTTCGAACTAGGAACAATTGGGATTTTGAGAAGGGGCTGCCAAGGAGATAGGGTGCAATGCAAGCCTGGTGGGTATAGCTTACTCCATTTGTCTCTTCTCAGGGATGGGGCTTCTTGCTTTTTCCCAGCCTCACTGGTGGAACATGTGACTCAAGTAGCCAATCAGCACAACACATTCTTCTGACCTTCATGAATGGTGTAGGCTCAGACACATGGTCCATGCCAGGTCAATCAAAATGAAAGTTGGGACATTCACAGAGAATGCTACAGAAAAGATTCTCTTTCTTTTTCAGTATATTAGAATTTAGAAGAATATTGTTCTGGGACCTGCTAGCAGCTGTCCTGTGATAAGGAGGGACAGGTGATTCAGGTGATGGAGCAGAAAGAGGGAAAGCAGAGGGAAAGAGGAGACAGAAACAAGCAAACAAAACTGATCTTGATAACTTTGTTTGTACCTATGCATCTGGCTATTCTTGAAGCTGGGTCTTCCTGGGCTATTTTGTAGCGTGAGCCCACAGATTTCTTTTTCTTGTTGATTTAAGCAACTAGAATCAAAGAACATCCATGAATACATATATGCTAAGACCCTTTTGAATTTTATGTTTGAAAATTATTTTTGGTGCTAAACGTGTATTTAGAAATGGCCAATCTTGGTCCAGTTTATTTATTACTTTTTGTCTTGCAAAAGGAATGGAGTAAAATCAAATTAATACCCTAGTCAACTGGACATCCATGGAATAATAACCATGATGATGATGATGATGATGATGATGATACTAACATTCACTGAGCCCTAATCCTCAGCAAGACAGTGTTCCAGGTATGAATATATTAGCTCATTTAATCATCTCACTAATATTATAGAGTACTCCATTATTATCCCATATACAAATGATGGGACTGAGGTACAAAGAGGTTAAATAACATTTTGCAGATCACACAGTTAGTTAAGTGGTGAAACTCAGATGGAACCCAGCTTATTCTCTTAGCTATCCTCTACATCACCTCTGACAAGGTAGACTGCCTTTGGTCAACAAAAAGTTCTGGAACCTTTGTCTTACATGACACAAAGTACCTGCCTGATTCATGTCTACTTTTGACATCTTTACCAGAGATAAGAAGACGCAGAGATCAAAGAGAAGAATTTTAACCTAAGTTGTCAACTTGCCTCTGCTTCCCAAAATTCTCATGCTTAAAAATATGGCACAGTGCTTTATTCTTCATTAGGAAAAAAAATCAAATTGTAGCTGACTCCAAGTTCTCATTTCACTTGTATTAGGGAGAGTTCAATCACAGTGAGTATGTGGGTTCTTCTCCCCCACCCCTCAGCTCACAGAAATTTCCAGGAAGTTGTATACAGAATAGAATTGGGGTTTGGGGGTGCAGTCAGGATTCTCCCTGGTATTTGGTTACCCTGTATGCTCATTGTTCAGACTTGTGCAATCCTTGGATGGAAGGTGGCTCTGACAGTTCTCTATCATTCCTTGGATACAGGATACTTACTTTTCTGAGACAGTTTCCCAGAGAAGAGTGTCAAGCTTCCCTTTGTGGCCCTCACATCCATTTAATTCTGAGATGCTAGGGTACAAGATCAGAAGCCACCATCCCTTTCATTGTCTCCACTAATTTCCACCTATCCCTTCCCTTTGATGAAGAACACAAATGCCCATACTGCCCCCACTCTGTTCTTTGTAGGACTATTTATACTGCATAGATTTCAGCCTGAATTAAAGTAGGCCTTTAAAAGAATTGTGAGGCTCTTAACCATTCAAGCATCATTTACTTTCATATCCCCTTAACTACCTTTTGAAAAATCTCTTAGAAGTCCAGTTAATTTAGGGGTTAGTTACTGTGTATTTTAATTGACCATTCAATTCAAATAAATGTGAGGAAATTATAACCCTCTTCAACAGCTCAACGACAATTTAAGGAGAATGAGACTTTGACTGAAACCATTAGGAACTTAGGAACCAGACTCGGATGTGGTTGGATGTGGTAAAAGAAAACAGCCCAAGAACATTTAAATCCTGTCTTACTTTGCTTTTAAGAAAAACTTTAAAAACCACAAAACTAGGAGAGATACTACCTCAAATTTTGAAACCATTTAATAAACAGATTGAGTGCAATTATTATACTTGGCATTGGAAAATACTGATAACCAAAATTTTATCTTTTAAAAATAAAAATGATGGTTCCCACCTAGCCTATAGGCTTAAAGCTGGGAAAGAAAACATTTCAATATCCTGTCATCTGTTACATATGTTGATCAACCCACGTAATCAAACTCCTGATCAGATGGTCCATCTGCAGACTCCTAAGAACACTCTTCTCTATCAGCTGCATTTTATTTATTCCCTTTTTAAATCTGTGAACAGAGGTAGTGATGCTCCAAACTTGTCCAAGGTCTGCAAACAGGCTAAGGTTGGAAGACCACCCTGACAGGCAATCAACTGAACTACAAATAAGAATGAAGAAACAAGGGGCACCTGGATGGCTCAGTTGGTTGAGCTTCTGATGACCCTCAATGTCAGGGTCATGAGTTCAAGCTCCATGCTGGGCTCCATGCTCGGCATGGAGCCTGCTTTAAAAAAAGAAGAAGAAGAAGAAGGAGAAGGAGAAGGAGAAGGAGAAGGAGAAGGAGAAGAAGAAGAAGAAGAAGAAAAGAAGAAGAAGAAGAAGAAAAACAAGAAAAAAGGAATCTATTATGTGTTAGATAATGTGCAGGAGCTTCTTTATAAGCCTTTACATTTTCTCCTCCCAACTCTAGGAGAGGAGGTGAGCATATTACAGATGAGAATCACAAGGTTAAGTGACCTGGTAAAGATTACACGATGAGCCGTATAGTTAGGACTTGTGCATTTATTTGTTGACTGACCATCTACCAGTAGCCAGGCACCTGACTGTATAAATGTTTCTTAAAACTTTGCACTCATCAAAATCACCTGGAAAGTTGGTGAAACACAGATTCCTGGGTCTCACCTTCCAGAGGTTCTGTCTCAGTAGGCCTGAGGTGAGGCCCAAGAGTTTGCATATCTAACATACTCTCTGCTGCTGTTCCTGCTGCTGCTGGGTGAGGACACCATTTTGAGTGGTGAACAACATGCATCACCTCTACCTTCTCAGAGCCCACAACCATCAACAAGCAATAATTTAGCTCATATGTGAGGGGTAGATGGGGAAATAGGGGGCAGTGGAAGCACATGAGAGGGACCTCTACCTGAAAGTTTGGGGATCAGGTTTCCTGGGAGAAATTTCAGGCTAAGCTGACAACTTTAGATTGAGAGGACATTTTGCCATGTGAAGGCAGCTTGGGAGGTGGAGAAGAGGAGTAAGGGGAGGGCTCTGAGAGGAGGGGACAGCATTCGCAAAAACTCCATGATGAAAAGGCATATTTAAAGAAGGGAGAAGTCATTGAATAGGATGGAGTGGCAAGAGGAGAGACAGGATATGCAAAAGATGTTATAAACTATTTAAGGAATTTGAGGTTTATGCTGGGGATAAAGAGAATGCTTGAAGGGCTTGAAGCAAAACAGTGTCAAAATCAGATCTTTGTTTCACAAGAACATTACAGCTAATATTCAAATCCACAGGTGAAGAGGATGTTGAAGTCATTTCACCTTTAAGTTCAGATCTGTCAGTCTCTACATCTTAGAGTCCAGCATTGGTACCACAAGCATCCTCTGGCCTTTCCCCGGAGAGAACCCTCTGTCTATAGAGAAGATGTGCCTCTGGTCTATAGGAGGAAGTCTCTATGCCAGTCCTACATGACTGTTCCCATCTCTGCATGACTGTTCAACCTCACACTGTGTTGGTGTACTTACTTCTGAGTGGGGCAAACCCTCTTCCATTCCCAGTAGGTTTAGTACCAGCTCTGCCATGAGGAAGCATCTCCCTGACCTTCCCCTGCCTTTAGTCTCCTCACCCCCAGCTCTCTTCCTCCTCTGACTCTAGATCACATGTCTCCCCTGATCCTGCCTCACAAAGGGCTATTATTTAGCTAACATGTGAGCATATTTATGCCCCCTGCAGTTAAAATTTTCAGCCCTTTATGAAGTAACCTTCCAAGTCACTTAGGTCAAAGTGAATCCCCCCACAGTAGCAGCAAAAATCCAACCCCACCCCCATAGCAAATATTGACTCCACAAATAAGCACTATTGGCTACTAGAGAAATGGTCATAATATTTTATTAAACCAATTATCAAGATGACTACTATTTATTGAGTACTTACTATGTGCCAGATAGTAAAATTTTTTAGATATCTCATTTCATCTTCACAACAACCTAAGGGAATAGAGGTATATTCTACTGTTATCTCCATTTTACAGTTGACACAAAGATTGGGGAGATAACTTGCTTAAGGTCACACAATTAGTGTAGATGCCAGAGGCTATATTTGTATATAGACAGGTCTATTTAACTCCTGAGACTTAATTATATTTCATAATGAAAATATTATATGTTCCAGAAAACTGAATCCACAATATATAGAAAGGAATATACACCATGATCTACTGGGATTTCTTCCAGCAATGCAAGGCTGGTTTGATACCTCCAAATCAAATAATGTAATGCCCCATATTGATAGAACAAAGGCCACAAACCACACGATAATCTCAATAGATATAGAATGAACATTTGACAAAATTCAACACCTTTCATGATAAAAATATTCAATAAACTAGGAAAGAAAGGAACTTCCTCAATCTGACAAGGCCATCTCAAAAAGCCCACAGCTAACGTCATACCAATATAAGATTGGAACATTTTCCCCAAGAATAGGAACAGGATGGTCTGCTCTCCCCACTCCTATCCAACATTTTCCTGGAGATTCTAGCCAGAACAATTGGACATTAATTAATTAATTAAACAAATGGCATTCATACTGGAAAGAAATAATTAAGACTATCTTATTCACAGATGACAACATCTTACATGTAGAAAACTAGAAAGAATCTAAAAAAAAACCTATTAGAACTAATTAAAAAATTCATGAGTTTGCAAACTAGATCAATATATGTAAAACAATTGTATTTCTATATACTAGCAATTAATAATCCAAAAATGAATTAAGAATAACATGCCATATGTAATAACATCAAAAAGAACAAAATATGTAGGAAAAAAATTTAAGCAAAAAACTACGAGACTTGAATGCTGAAAATAATAAAATATTGCTGGAAGAATTGAAAGAGTACCTAACTAAGTAGAAAGACATCTCATGTTTAGGCACTGAGGGATTAATATTGCTATGGTAGCAATACCCAAATTCATCTACAAATTAAAAACAAGTCACATCAAAATCCCAGCTGCATTTTTGTAGAAACTGACAAGTTTATTCTAAAATTCACACAGAAATGCAAAGAATTGAAAATAGCCAAAACAGTCCTAAAAAAGGAGGAGTAAACCTGGAGAACTTACACTTCCTCATTTTAAAACTTGCTGCAGAGCTTCAGTAATCATCTTGAATACAAGCATAAGGATAAAGATATAGATCAATAGAAGCCAATTTAGAGTCCAGAAATAAATTCTTACATTTGTGGTCAATAGATTTTTGGAAAGAATGCCAACACAATTCAATAGGGAAAGAATAGTGTTTTCAATAAATGATGCTGGGACAACTGGATATCCACATGCAAAAGAATAAAGCTGGATATGTGCTTCACATCATATGCAAAAGTTAGCTAAAAATAGACCCAATATCTAAATGTAAGAACTAAAATAATCAAAATCTTGGCAGAGAAACTAACCGTCAATATTTACAATACTGTATTAAGCAATGACTTCTTCAATATGGCACCAAAAACACAAGTGACAAAAGAAAAAAATAAATAAATTTGACTTCATCGAAATTAAAAATGTTTGTGTTTCAAAGGAAACCACAAAGTGAGAAGACAACTGTAGAAAGGAAGAAATATTTACAAATCGTGTATCTGATAAGGGACTAGACTGTATACACAACACTTACAAGTCAACAACAAAAAGACCAAAACAAATTAACTTAAAAATTTGCAAAGTATCTGACAAAACATTGCCCTAAAAAAGAAATACAGAAGGCCAGTAGCACAAGAAAAGATGCTTGACATCATTAGTCACTACCTAAATGTAAACCAAAACTACAATGAGATACCACTTCACACCCACGAAGATGACTAAAATAAAAAAGACATACAATAAATGTTGATAAGGGTAGAGAGTTTGGAACTCTCACATTTTGCTGATGGGATTGTAAAGCAGTGCAGCCACTTCTGAAAAACAGCCTGGCAGATCCTTAAAAGTTAGACAGAGTTACCGTATGATTCAGCAATCCCATACCTACATATATACCCAAGCAACTTGAAAACATGTTCATATGAAAACTTGTACATGAATGCTAATAGCATCATGACTTACAATCACCAAAAAGTGGAAACCACCAAATGTCCATCGCCTGATGAACAGATGTAGTGTATCCATGCAATGGACTATTATTTGGCCATAAAAAGAATAACATACGGACACATTATGAAACATGGAGGAACCTGGAAAACACAATGTTAAGTGAAAGAAGTCCATTACAGAAGACAGCATACTGTGTGATTTCATTTATATGGACTACCCAAAATGGACAACTCCACAAAGAAAGAAAGTAGATGAGTTGTTGCCAGGCACTGAGGGGAGGGAGGAATAGTGAGTGACTGCTAATGGTTATGGAGTTTCTTTTTGGGGTGATGAAAATGTTCTGGAATTAATGGTGATGGTTGCACAACTCTGTGACTATACTACAAACTATTGAAATGTATGCTTTAAATTACTGAATGTTATGGTATGTGAATAATATCTTAACAAAACAGTTCCAAAAACTATATATGTTAATATCACACATTATATAAGCCATGATAATCAATATAGTGTGTATTATACATATATATTACATATATATTATGTATTGTTAATTACATATTATATAAATACATATGTAATTATAATGTATAAAATGATAAGTAATTGGACATGTTATAATTGTTAATGAGCCCTATACCTCTCCTGATCTAGTTTTGAAGACACCTAAATTCTTTCAACCCCCATAAAACGTCCTACTTACATAAATAAGCCATCCCAACTTCCTTTACAGGGGATTTTTTATTTGTTGATTTGGTTTGGTTTGGTTTGGTTTGGTTTGGTTTGGTTTGGTTTGGGTTGGTTTGGGTTGGGTTGGATTGGTACATTATGCGGTTAAGAGTTCTAAGGTCAGCCTGTTGGGCCACTAATCCTTGGCTTTACCACTTTACTAGTTATGGTTTAGGTAAAGTTAGCTGCCTCTCTTTGCCCCCTCTGTCAAATGGGATGAATAATTGAATTCATTACACGAGGTCATTAGGAGGCCTAAATGACTTCCTAAAAATTCAGGGTTCAGTCATTAAAACAAGGATTTATGCTCAATACATGATAAGAGCAGTAGTATTTTTATAGTTACTGTCCTATTTTGCAGATTCTCAAAAACATCTTAAATTTTAAACTACTTAACCTTCTTATTGGAGCAGACTCAACCTCATCCCTAATGGGGGGAAATACAGAGAATGTGAAGAGCAAAAAAAGAAAAAAGAAAAAGAAAAAAAAAGGAAAAGATGAAACCAACCAAAAAACAAAGAACATGAAAGATAAAGGCTCAATAGTCATAACCTGAGGACAGTGCCCAAGAACCCAAAATTGGGGCATCCCTTTTTGCTCTTCTGCAAATGATCTCTGTTTGCGTTGCCTATCTAACTTCAAGATTAATTACTGAGTTTAGGGGGAGGACCTTGAAGTTTGTCCATAAATTTTCAGTGTTTAAAAGGAAGATTTTTGTCACTGAATATTTGGCAGTGAGCATGAGTCCAGGAAAGTGACTCAGGCCATCTTCTTAGAGGAGGCTGGCTATAAATCAGCTTTTGCAGAAAATTAATCTCCCTGGAATCCTTTGGAAAGTTAGCAATTATTAGTAGCTACTGAGAGAGAGAGTCTTCAAAAGAGGAATGGTAAGACAATGTCACCTTGAGTTTCTTCTAAACTCACTGATATTAGAGAAAAGTTGTTCCCTCAAGTAAGCTGTTGACAGGAGTGGTTCCTGCGGGCAGATGCAACCAAAGGAAGTTGTTGGTGCCTGAAATTCACTGCATATGTGAACTGGATCCCAAGAAATCCTTGGTATGTTAAGGAAAAGATAAGATTTCATGAAGCTATTCGACCCAACCATGGATTGTTTTTAGCCAGTGCTAAATACCTAGGATGTCTTGAAAACATTTCACCAACCATTTTGACAGTTTGATTACCAGCATCCAACAGCTGAATATGGAGAGGATTCAGGTCTTTTGGCCAGTGTAGACAGAATTACAGAACTAGGGGATTCAAGAAACAGACACTGAAGTGTCACTCATTTCAAGCTCTCAACTTGAGGCAGGTTTCCACTGAAACCATCAGAGATAGGTTTGCCTCCTTTCTGAGCATCTCTATCAATGAGTTCTTAAAGTGTGATTCCCAGATCAACAACACTGGCATCTCCTGGCAACATTTTACAAATGCATATTCCTAGGCTTCTCCCCAGATTTACTGAATCAGAATATCTGGGGCTGGGACTCAGACGTTTGTATTTCAACAAGCCCTCTTGCTGATTCTGATGCACGCTCAAGTCTGAGAATTACTACTCTACTATTGCCAGTAACAGAGCTACTTTAAAGAAGAGTAGATATACCAGTTGGGATTGTTTGGGGCTGCAAGACGCAGAAAGTCACCCATCGTGGTCTCTCTAAATGAGGATTTCTCTCTTGTCACAAGAAGACTGGAGGTCAGCACCCCTGGGTTGATGCTGCAAATCCCACATTCTTATCATCATCCCAGCTCCTTCTACCTTCACTCTGCCAGTTTTGGTAAGTGGCTTTTGTCTTCAGGTACAACACTTCAAGGCCACAGGATGGCCTCTCCTCCATGTCAGGAAGGATGAAATAAAAAGGATGATTGATGAAGAGCAGGAGGTAAAAGGTACAAGCAAGCTGGGTCTCTCTCCACTTCTGAAAGTCTTCCTGGAAGCTTCAGCTAGTGATTGCCACTAATGTTTTGCTGGCCAGGACTGCAGCTGCAAAGGAGGGTGGAGTGGTAGGCATTTTTAGCTGGGTACTTTGCTGCTCTGAAAAAGAATCAGGGTTTGGATAGTGAGGCAGGGTGGAGAAAGGACATGGATGCCTAATTAGCAAAGTGCTAAGTGGGCTTGGTAAAGAAAGGTTTAATGATTCAGGTCAATATAAATACTAATTGTGGAGACTGAATCATCAGGGCTGAAAGAGACATTAAGAAAGCACAGAATGTTTAAAAAGTGTGGCTAAAAACTTTATGGAATGAGATCAAGTTCTGGCAAAATATCTATAAAACGTTTGATTTTAATTTGGAAATTCCTCCTCTTATAATCAGAAAATGCAACTGTAGTTGAGACTTCATTATTTCTTCATCCCTGGGTGGTTTTCAACCTTGGAGACATTTCAGAAGTTGAATGACTAACATCAAGTATAACATTTGCCTGTAAGTCTGGGTCACTGTACTTGAGCAAGATGGCTTACGTTGTCTTTCTTAACTAACTTCAGTTCACTTATTTGTGGAATTTGTTTCATATCATACTGTTATTTCCTGGTCACAAATTTTTTTACTTTGCAAATAACCCAAATAAAATATCTTTATCACAGGGAAGTATTTCTTAAATCCACTTACTCAGAAGTATACAACTTTGTATACTCTGAAGTATACAACTTTCATCAGTGACTTTTTTCCCCCCTGGCAGCAGAGGTTTAAATTAATTGAGAAAATACTCCATTCGTACTTACAATAGCACCCCCTTCTCACCAGCTCCTTTTCTAGTGCCAAATAAAGCCACTTAATACTTCTCACTGCCTATCATGCATCCCAATGTATTCAACTCCCCTCCACCCACCCCCAACACCTAGGTCCTAGCCAGGAGAAAGTTAAAAACCCCCAATGAGCACAGGTGGGATGAGATGGGGGTGGTGCTAAATCGAGGAACCTAGACTCAAAGTATGGTGTTCCCACCAGCAGCAGCACCACCACCATCACCAGGAAGCCTGATAAAAACACTGAGTCTCAGGCTCATCCCACATGTGTTGAATCTGACACCCTATGGGTGGAGCCCAGTAACGTGTTTTAACAAGTCCTCTGGGTGATTCTGCTGTAAACTAAGGTCTGAGAAATGCTGTCTCTAGACCAATGGTCTTCAGCCTTAATTACACAACGAAATTAAAAATTACTTTGTCCCCCACCTTCAGAAATTCTGATTTTATTGGTCTAGAGAGCCACTGGACAGTAGGATTTTTTAAAAGTCCCCAAGTAGGTTTATTGTGCAGCCAGTCTAGAAGCATGAGAAAATTCTAAGCAGAAGACCCATGTATCTGAAGGTACATCTCCAGTAGGACTCAGAGCCAGAACTGAACCATAGAGCTTTGACAGGGATGTATCTAGTGAACCTTCTTCTTAGGTTCTGTCTTGATCTTTCTTTTAGGGCCCACCTTTCTTTCTCCTTTGTAGCTGGAGCTGTATATACCCCATGGCTCACTCATATTAACAGAAGAAGTGTATTTGCCCTGAATCAATGTCTCCATTGTATACCTTCTTCTTAAATCTCTGGACAGAACTTCAAGAACTCCTAGTCAGCATCTCTGTCTTTCTTTGAGGAACCTAACTAATGTCCTATACTATCTTCTTGTCAAACTGTATCCAGCCACTTTTTGGGAAACTCACTACTTCTAGGATAGGCCTTTTCATGCACAAATCTGCTTTCATGGAGGGTCCAATTATGGATCCTAGATCTGCCTACAGAAAAGTGTTCTCTACATGACATTATGAATCATCAAATATTTAGACAGTTGTCAAACCTTATGATATTGTGATCTATAATAAGAAATATATACTTGGTCTTGTCCCTGTTTCTGGCATAGAGCTCCTGAAACCCTTGGAATTTCCTCAGTGATGAGAGCAATAAAAGAGTCTTTGTGTTAATGGATGGCTTTTGGACTGCACTAAAGGTGGGGGCTGTTTGGCAGGAGAACCAACAAGGTGATTAGAAGGTTTCAGTCCCATCCCCCTAAAACTCTGCGGACTAGGGGAGGGCTGGAGGTTGAATCAATTGCCAATGACCAAGGATTTAATCAGTCTTGCCTATGTAATGAAGCCCCCATAAAAACCCAAAAGGACAGGGCTGGGAGAGATTCTGGTTTGGTAAATATGTGGAGATTGGGGTAGAGTGGCATATTCGGAGAAGACATGGACACTCCTTGCCCATTTCCCACAACTCCTTTTTATAAAAAACAAACAAACAAACAAACTCATAACCTAGTAAGTAAATGTTTCTCTAAATTTTGTCAGCCATGCTAGTAAATTACTCAAACACAAGGTGGGAGTCATTGGAACCTCTAAACTATATCTAGTAGGTCAGAAGTACAGTTAACAACCAGGACTTGCAACTGGCTAGCTTGTGAAGTAGAGGGCAGTCTTGTAGGGCTGCGTGCATAGCCTGTAGGATCTCAAGTAGACAGTATCAATTGAATGAATGTTGAATATCCAGCTGGGTCCTGAGAATTGCTTCATTCTGTGGGAACCCCAGCCCCTTCCCCCATATTGGAATTAGTATCAGAAACTTTAAGCCTCTTCTATACTTTCTCTAGTTCTGCTTTGAGTTCAAAGTTCACTTTCTAGGGGCACCTGAATGGATCAGTCCGATAAGCATCTGACTCTTGATTATTAAAAGTCAGCTTTCACCTTTCAGAGTCAGCTTTCAGCTCAGGTCATGATGTCAGGGTCTTGAGATTGAGTCCCACATCAGGCTCTAGGCTCAGCATGGAGTCTGCTTGAGATTCTCTCTCTCTGCCCCTTCCCCTGCCAACTCCCGCTCATAGGCAATAAATAAATAAACAAATAAACAAATAAATAAATAAATAATCTTTTTTAAAGATTCACTTTCAAAATAGTGCCTCTCCATAGTAGATAGAATTGGGGTCTGCTCCAGACCCCCTTTCCTGGCTACACTCCCATTCCCACCTGCTCTGAGAGCTCACAGCTATATCCCCTGGAAAACTGCCTGAGGCTGATGGGAGCCACAGCAATAGAGATGTGTGCCACCCCTTACCCAGGTATAGCTGCAGCCAATGGCTGACAGACATGTGAAGAAGAAAGCCCAGCTTCCTTCTCTCAAGGTGGAACAATTCTGATCTCGAGGGGTGACCATGTCCATGACTCCCCTTTTCCTGATAAACTTCCCTCAACAAATCACTCAAAAGAAACCCCATTTCAGTCTTTTCTAGGGAATTTGACCTAAAGTGGCTTCTCATGAGCAGGAACATTTAAGACTGCTCCTTTTATGTGATCACCCACATTGGCACACATTTGTTTGACCAGTCAGGATTAAAACAGCCTGCTGAGCTCCAAAGGAATAATGCATAAAAGAGAGTTGGAGAACAGATTTGACTGTTTTTGTGGGGCGGGGGTCAAGGCGGTTGCCTGGGAAGCCTGAATAGCAGCTGCTACCCCATAAATGCTTTGCAGAAAGGTAAAGACTCTATTCTCAATGCCACTGTCTTGATGCCCCAGCTACGGGGATCAGATTGATTACCAAAAATGGCCCTGATTTTCCACCCCTCTCTATATGTACACTTCTTGCAATGTGATTTTGCGGTTCCTCCGATATAGAGGTAGAGTGTGTCTCTCACTTCTTGAACCTGGGCTGGACTGGTTTTAACCAACAGAGTCAAGGAGAGCAGCAGTTTGTCAGTTCCAAGCCTGACCTCCAGAGCCCTTGAACACCTCTCTTCTCTCTTTTGGACCCTCTAGCCACCACCATGTGGCAATGAACGCCCAGACCAGTCTGCTGGAGGATGGGAGATGTGTGATATAGTCAAGCCCATTTCCCCAGACAGCAGCCAGCTGACCACCAACCATTGGGTGAGGCCATCCTCTAGCAGTCATCCTCTAACTGATCACCAACTCACAAGCAACCCTAGCTGAGATCAGCAGAGCCTGGCCCTGAGCAGAAAGACCACCCAACTGACTCATAACCTTGAGGCCTAATTATGGTTGTAGCTTGAAGATGTTGAGTTTTGGGGTGGTTTGTTAAGCAGCATTGTGATAACAGTTTACAGATACCCCACAGCTTTCAGACCCCTCTTGAAGAAACCCAAATATGGGACAGAAACATTGAACTACAAACTACAAACAGCTCTGCATGCCTGATTCTTGTCTGGGGAGACAGATTTGCAGCTGACAACCATGGAGGGAGCAGGGGTTCTGGTGGCTAGAGAAAAACATGGGAGGCAGGAGCAGGTTTTGAGCTCAGAGGGGAACCTGTGAGCAGCAAACTCCACAGTCTGAGCCCTCCCGTGCAGTCACAGGGGAAGTGATGAGAAAGCATGTTCTATTTTTGTTCCAAGGTCTAGCAAAAGTACCTGGAAATTCAGCAGGGAGCAAAGCAGGGAAGTTGACTGATACAGCCAACAGGGGCTTCCATTTTATGAAAGATGTGGGTTGGAAGGAGAGGGGAACAGAGCCCAGAAATGTGAAAATCGGGGATGAAATTAGAAACAGACTTTCTCTTTTTGTAGCTTTAAAGTGTCTCCATTGGAATGTAACAAATATTCAGTAATTAGTACAAATCTTAAAAGTCCATAGCAGTGAATTAGTGGTGTAAGCACCCAGACCTGGATGAAGGATCTTTCCAACACCCAGAAGGCTCCCTTATGCCCATTCCCAGTCAACACCACCCCTTCATACAGAATTAACCCTGTTACTTACTTTTGCCTGGTTTTGAACTTCATATAAATGGAATCATGTGGCACATGTTCTTATGTCTTGCTTTTTCTGCCCACCCTTTCATTTGTAAGATCCGTAAATGAGGGGTACATGATGTAGTATTTTGTTCTTCCCTTTTTTTTAATAATTCTGTAGTATTCCATTACATGAATACACCATGATTTATTTATTCTACTGCTATTAGACATTTGAGTTCTTTCCAGCTTTGACTTTATGAATAGTGCTGCTATGAACAGTTTTGTACATGTGCGTTTTGGTGCACACACATTCTCTTTCTCTTGAGAAAACAATGGCTTTCCATCAACCTCTCTTTTGTCCTCTATCTGGTCCAGGTAAGGACCCAAAACCCTTGGTCACCTGTTGAAACACAGGCTTAGGTAAGAATCTGTATTTGAATCCAGATTCAATCTTCTTTCTGGGAGGAGGGAAAGAGAAGAAAAAGGGAAAAGAAAGGAGGAGGCAGCTCCAACGACAAGAGAAATGATAATCAGTCCCTCTTAACTTTACATTTTCTTTCTGGTAGCCATCTGAGATGCCTAAAATAATGACATTCATTTGAATTAAAGATGTGAAAGTCCCTTTAAGATGCAAATACACTTTTTTGGGAGGGCAAATACGTAAAATAATTAAAATGTTACAGTTTCCCAGTGTTTTGTGATGTTTACATTGATCTCTTCTTTGCTAGCCCATCTTACACAGAGTGACCCCAGCCCAGCAGCATCCATTAACCTGGACCTTTGTTAGACATGCAGACTGTCCTCACCCCACGCCTATGGAATCAGGATCTGTATTTTAATAAGATCCCTGGGTAATTTCCATGTACATTAAAGTTTATGAAGCCCTCTACTATCCCTTTTGATACCCACAAGACCCTATAAAACAGAGATGAGAGGGGTATTTGTTCTCATTTTACAGATGGGGAAAATCAAGACACAGAAAGGAGAACTTGATGTACCAAGGGCACCCCGCTGGTTCCGTGCCAGGGCAAGTCCTCTAGATGGAAACTGCTCATTTTCCATTACTTCCCCCTGATACCCACTGACATGCCTAGCATGTCATTAGGCCAAACCAGCCTGTTTCTCGCTAGAAAGCACTGTCCCAATGGGAGGCACTATGGTCTGGGTCACTTTCTCTGGAGGTAGGCCTGAAGAGTCACCAGAAGGACACAAGATGTGGCAGCATGGGGGGTGGGGGCGGAGAGGGGCAGGATAGAGGGAAAGAAAGGGAATGCGGAAATGCATGAAACAGCAGAGAGGCATGGAAAGCATTCAAAGCAGCACCAGAGAAACACTGAAAGTCCCTGGCATTGCTGTTTTCCTCCTTCCTTGCTTGTAAGCAAGAGGTCTGTGCTGTGACGCAGTTTGCAAGAGACTGTTGGCAGGCAGCCCGGAGCTGGCCCGGGCCCTCACTGCAGTGAGACTGGAGCCTACCAGGTTTACCTTTGCTGGGCCCCGCAGAGCATCAACACCACCTCCGCCAGAGGGGACACGGCTCTGCAGCAAACAAAACCAGCCAGACTGCAGAGCTGTCTGGAAAGCTGGGTGCAGTAACCCAACACAGGTGCAGCTCAGAGCATGCCTGTATACACTTGCAGAGTCTAAGGACCCTGGAGTTTCACCTTCCTGTTCCGCCCCTCCAGGAAGCAGCTCCAGGCTACAGACTTGCTCCACCTGGCCTGGAGACATCTGAATGTTCCCTCTTGACCCTGACCCTGTGCTGACTCAGTAAGGCTCAGAGTTCAGACTGGTACAACTTATCTAAACCCTATGGTCTTCCCTCAAATACAGCTGGAGGGGGCTGGAAAATACCCAGGGCTCTGTCGGTCTGGGTGCTGACATAGGAATACTTCAAGGAAACCTATAGCCTCCTCCTCACCATCAAAAGTACAGTTAACAGTGGCCTTCCAAAGCCAATGTCTGATTTGTTTCCTAACCCAAAAGGATGGCACTAATAGCAGAGGTTCCAGAACAGGCGAAGGGAGGGAGTCACCATGGGTTGGAGAGAGCTACTTAGGGACGGTGACAAAGCTTATGGGAGTTAGAATGGGGGCCCAAAGGTCTCTCTAAGTCTAAAGAGCAGAATTCTAGCTATCGCTTTGACCTGCAGCCTCCTGAGATCTTCCCACTGCCAATTTCTATAACCTTCACTCTTCCATCAACGGCTTTCTTTCCCCCATGTTGGGAGATGACAGCCCCCTTCTCTATGAACAGCTATGGCCTGTTTATTCAGTCAGGGTCCAGTTGTATGGCAAGGACACTGATCCAACCTCCTAACTGATAAATATATGCAAGAATGAAGATAGGTCTCCAGGCCAAGGTCAAAAATTGGTCTGTGCATTGTACGTGTTGGTGGATGGTCAGAAATGGAGAAAGAAGGAGATGAAGGTCACTGGAAAGAATCCATCAGAAATCACTATTTGAGGATGAACAGTTTTTCATGCAGCCAAGGTCTTCCTTCCCACTAAGCTCCTCCAGAGTAAATGTTCTCCTCCCTCACCCCCCAACTACTGCGGACCTCCACACAGTTCCCAAAATAGGACATATCCGTGAATTCACTCAAACCTTCTTGCGACAGTGGAAATACATTTAAAAATCTTCATGACAGAAACGGTCTGTCAGCATATGTGTCAGATATCCCATGACTAGAGTATAAACCAGTTAATTCCAGACACTGTGTTTCCTAAATTTGCATCCATGATTTTCCTACCCATTTGATTCAAGCAGCCAGAGCTTAGATTTTTGACTTCTCTCTGTTGTTACTCTCCCACCAGCCTCCTAGGTACTGGTAGTTCATTCAGTCATTCAATTAATTATTGAGCACTTGTGTATAAGTCATTGTGCTAATGAAGAATATAGTTTCTGCCACATAGGAGTTTCTCCATTCTACAAATATTTATTAGCACTGTCTGCTCATATCACACTGTGCAAGGTGCTAGAGAGGGTGAAAGGGAAGAGAGTATATAAGCCCTCATGATGATTCAGACGCATCTGGAGAAATGTGCAAGACCACAGACAGCCCATATCTATTGTCAGAGAAGTGGCTCCTTGCTACAGAAGTGTGGATTCAATGAAAATGTGTGTGAGATACAGAGTCTCAGCCCAGCCCCCCACCATGCCCCACTCCCCAGACCTGCTGAATAAGAACCTGTATTTTAACTGAATCCCCAGGGGACTCCAAGCACAGTAAAATTTGAGATGACTGATGTGGACAATTGAAGCTGTTAGAGTTCAGGGGAGAGAGAGATTATCCCATACTTCAGTGGTCAAAAATATACCCATGCATCAGTTTGGCTTTCAAGAGTGACTAGACTTTGGCTGGGTACAGAGGGCACAGGGAATAGTAATGTCCCACTTCCACCAAATTCATATATATATCTGTCTGCAAACTGCAGAAAGTAAAATTTTGCAGACACATTTTCTACAACAGCAAAAGCTTTGAGTCAGGTAGGATGAGTCGGCAAATTCTTGTGGCTGTCAGGGTCAGGATCCCCAAATGGCAAATTTCCCGGTTTGGACTGCCTCAAGGTCAGACGGCCTTGTGTCCTGGAATGGACCAGCCCACACAAGACTCCTGGCCTTGCCTAACCTGCCTGATAGTAAAACAGATGACCAATGAGAAGCTGGCTCATCATTTTCCAGCAGTTACTCAGCCAATCGGCAGCTCCCAGCAAATTGAGTCCTGGCGTGGCATCCTATGAACATCTGTGGGGTGGCTGCTTTATCAGGCCAGTCCAGGAGAGCAGATAAATCACGTGAAGTTACTGTTAAAGGCAGTTTCTACCGTGACTATTGCTCTGTATCAGATCAGCTGAAGTGGGTGCCTCAATTTTCTTGCACTCACCCTTCCTACATCCAATTTAAAAATTAAGCTTTTTGGTCTAAATATAAAAATTGAAACAAACAGATCAAAACATGACTGCCTTAGGGCGCCAGAGGGGCATAGTCAGCTAAGCATCGGACTCCTGGTTTAGGCTCAGGTCCTGATCTCAGGGTTGTGAGATCCAGCCCCACATCAGGCTCTGTGCTCAGTGTAGAATCTGCTTTGGGATACTTTCTCCTTCTCCCCCAAACCTTTCTCTCTCTCTCCTTTCCCAAATAAATTAATTAAAAAAAAAAAAACAAAGCAAAACAAAACATGACTACCTTTAATGTTATCTCCCGTTTCTACCTATCGCCCCTAATGTCTATGTGTGTCCATTAATTTAATCATAAAGAGATGATACAGAACTTCACAAGGCCATCAAAGGCATTACTTAAAATTCAGGCCTGCCCTCCACAGTGATAAAACCTGTGCATCTTTTGAGAAGTCACACCAAGGAGAATCTGCTCTAAAGCAGGTAAGTTCTAAAGATAATGTGGCCTGATTCATCTACCACCAGGCAGATTTCTCCTTGGAATTCTTCTTTAGCAGCAGGGTTGGGTTTGTTCTGAGTGCTGCATCCTCCATACCTTCTAAGCTTTGGAGCTATGGTTTGTTTTATGAGATAGCTGGCAAGGTAAGGAGCTGAGCAGACACTGAGTAGCAGGTCCCAGCTGGCTGGACACAGGAAATGGAATCTCAGGTCTTTGACTCATTAGCTCTATTCTAATCCCATTGATCTGACACTTAATAACATGGCAATAACACCTGTCCTGAGCCCACCACCCCTCATGACCACTCTCTTCTGTCCTCTGCTCCAGTCTCCAGGACACTGGAAGCAGGGGTTGGTCTGCTTCTCTTAACCATTACCATGGATGTGATTTCAAATTGGTGCAGGCTGGGTTTATGCCTGGGCAAGATGGCAGGTAGGGGCAGCCACAGACCAAGAAGGGTAGACCAAGTCCTCTTTATTTAGGGACTGTGCTTTTAGGAAAGAACTTTTGAGTGGGGAAGTTTGAGTGTCAAATGCTAATCTCATCATTTTGCCTCCTTATTTGAGACCAAGCCTATTGTACCGTGTTTTTTAAAAAGATCAAATGAAAATATGAGAAATCTGGGAGCCATATAGATTAAGAAATGGTTGAAGGTACTGATGGTGCTCAGATGACAGTTATTTTCAAACTTTGGAGATGTTGTGTGAAAGAGGAAGCAAGTAATTTTTTTGTGTGTCCCTCGATAGTGTGTAAGTTCAGTGGAAGGAAGCACTTCCTCACAAAGGAAAGCCACCCATCAATGGAGGCAAGACCTTGCTTCTTGAGGTAGGGCTCCTCATCATGACAGGTACTTAAGTTCCATGACTATTTTAGGAAATATCTGCACTCTACAAGAAAAGTTGGAATAGAACCTGATCATTCTTCCAATTCTGATTCTAAGATATACGCAGAGCTAACCTTCACAGAGTAGTTCCTATGGTCTCATTTCATATGCGTTATCCCATGTAACTCCCACAACACTCCCATAAGGTGAGTCCAGTTGTTATGTTTTGTTTTACATTCCTGCTCCCTCTGTGTGGAATATTCTTGCCTCTGGTATTGTGTGGCACCCTCCCTTCACAATACTCTGGTCTTTTGTCTCCTCCAAGAGCCTTTCTTCCCTGTTCATTGTAATATGGCCATCCCTTCCCTCAACTCCCCTTCCCTTTCTCTACTTCATTTGACTCTATGGCACTTAGCATTATCTAAAATTATGTTACAAATAGATCCATGTATCTACTGTCTCCTCTATGAGAACAGAAGGACTTGGCTGGTTTTGTGTAGTGCTCCATCCCTAGCATATGGAATCAATGTTGTGGTACATGGCAGAACATATGTTTGGAATGAATAAATGAGTCTGTTTTACAGATGAAGAAACTGAGGCATTGAAGAGGTGAAGCTAAATCCCCAAGATCACACAGTGAATAAATAGCCAGTGAGTGCTCAAGGATTTGAAAAATATGGTTCAAGAGTTCACACTTGTAACTGTTATACTCCATTTGATTCTTTGAAGGAACCATGTTTTCTTGAAGAAAGGCTTAAACCCTTAAAAATTCAATGGCTGGCTCTGGCCAGTTAATTCTTGTTTTATTACTTCAAATGACTAGTGCCTATAAGCAGGTGGCCACGGGTTTGCTCCAACATGGTATCAAAAAGCCCAGTGAGAAGGCATAAAGCAAAAGTCAGAAGGCACAAGGACAACTTTGCTTCACTGATCTTTTGCCTGCACAAAGATTTGGTGAGCAGAGCAGGTGGGTCAAAAGGGGACAGCGAGTAGCTTGACAGTCACCTGGTTCTAATCTGCCCATGGGCAGATATATTGACTCTGACACCGGACCCATGCCCGGAGTCCTCAAAATCAAATTTGCAAACTCATACCAGATTCCTTGCCACTCCATGTGATTTGAAGGGGTTGAATTTATGTTCCCTGCTTCCTCCTTTTGGGTAGGACTTGGATTTTTCCATGACAAAAATCATATTGATTTGAATATTAACAGGTCATAAAAGAGAGTCAACATTAGCTTTTGCAGTTAATGAAAAAGAATACAGACCTGAAGATCAGACATGCCTCAATTAAAATTCAAGTTAGTTATCCTCTGGGCGCTTCCGTTTTCTTACCTGAAAAATAGGAACTAAGCCTTCCCACATGGTTTTTGTAAGGATTATCTGAGAAAACATAGAGGAGGATATCTGCCATTGATTTTCTCTTTAAGTGTCAGGCCATTGTTTTCCTGCAAGGTGCCTTCTACTCCTTCTGTGACTGGGTATAGAAAAGAGCTTTATCAGAAGGAGATACTGGTTGAATCCAAAACAGCAAAATCAAATTGGGGGAGGGGGGAAGGACATTTCAGTTCATTGAGGTGAGAAAAGTACTACATTTGTGTGTTGTCTACGTCTTCAGCTCTTTGGATCAGGCTCTGCACCACCTTCCTGCTTGAGTCCTCAGCTCTCCGTATCCTGGCTCACAGAGATTTAGCTCACTGTGGCTTCAAAATGGTGTACCTAAGAGAGGGCTGGAGCAGGAGCTTTCATAACCAGAGCCTGCCATTGGTCACGCTTTCTCCTGGAGCCTGCAGTGGGAGGTGAGGACATTTTTGCTAGGGTGGACATTTCCAAGGACCCAACTGGGCCAGTGGATCTGTCAGAAAATTCCTTCTGTTTCAGGTGGATAAAAGCCCAGTGCCCAGCACTTTTAGGCTCAACCTATTAAGTTTTCTTTTGGGGTCACCACTGTTCTTCAGCTTAAAAATCATCCTCACTCACCCAGTAGTATCAGATTCTGCTGGATGCCTCTTACTAACAAAGCATATGAAATATTTGCTCATAAAGTATGATACTAACATAAAATATATTGAGAAATATATCTATAAAGTGAGCTGTGCTTATATCATTACCACTAAAATTTTTGTACCTATCTCTGGCCATTACTGGGACCCACTGGAGTCTAATACAAGGTCCTATGCAGTTGTGTTGGGTTGTTCCTAAGGGAGGTAAGAAAATACATCTCTAGTGAGAGGCGGGCTCCACCCCTTTTTGAGGTTCATAACACTAAGAAAGGGCATTCAAAGTACAGGGTGAGCAGAAAGATTATGTTCACTCTTGGGGTGCTTTTAAATGTGAACTTCCTTACAGTCTTATATACTGAGTTCCAATCAAAACAAAATATACAGAATTAAACCTGACATCTTGGAATGAGAAATCTTAAGATTGCCTGGCACAAGGTAGGTTCTCCATAAATAATTTGAGTGGATGAGAGAGTAAATGAATAATTAAGTCATGAGGCCTCTGATGTTTGAGTGATTCAGAAATATCCCAAGGTTCTGGTGAAAAAGGAAAGCCTTTTTAAATCCAATTAAAGAATTTTAAATCTCAAAAAGGGAGCAGATAATTACTTTTGCTGTATGTTTTTCAATGGGTTAATGAAAGAATTCTGGGGGCGCCTGGGTGGCTCAGTGGGTTAAAGCCTCTGCCTTCGGCTCTGGTCATGATCTCAGGGTCCTGGGATCGAGTCCCGAGTCGGGCTCTCTGCTCAGCAGGGAGCCTGCTTCCCCCCTCTCTCTGCCTGCCTCTCTGCCTACTTGTGATCTCTCTTTCTGTCCAATAAATAAATAAAATCTTTTTAAAAAAAATTCTGGTCTCTTCTCAGGAGGCTATCTGGATTGATACCATAGACTTGGCCAAATTTTCCTATTTGTTCCTAGTGAATGATATCAGTTTTAATGCTGTGCTGCCCAAAGATAAATTTGATATGCCCTGAGAGAAAGAAATATGTAGTTGGGCCAACTTTTGTCAACCTTGACGCTGTTGACATTTGGGACTGGATAATTCTTTGTTGCAAGGAGCTATACGTTGTAAGATGCTTAACAGCATCACTGGCCTCTACTCACTAGATACCAGTGGCACCACACCCTGAGTCATGACAGTCAAAATGCATCCAGACATTGCTAAATATCCCTAAGAGGAAAAATTGCTTTTACTTGAGATTTAGACCTTAAAAATGGTCAACTGTTAGAGATGTAAAACTGACTCCTAAGCTTTAAAAAATTGTAAACCAACTGGGCTAAGTGCAGCTCTGTGTTAATTTCTGCTCCAAGTCAATTAAGCCCTGAATAGAGTAGTTACAGAGACCAGAGATCTCACAGGGGGTTAAATCTACAAGACATGTTGTTAGGCCAAATGATACTGTCTCAGTTAACTATTGACATAATCATATCACATACCACACCAATGTGGAATTCAGAGATTTCAAACAACAGTCATTATTTTTAATGCTTTAGGGTCTACCAGTTGGCTTGGGCCACTCTGAGTCTGTAGGTACACTGGGGCAGTTCTGCTCCATGAATCTAATTTTGAGACTCAGGCTGAAAAGGGAGCAACTACTAGGCAGAAGCCCTTCTCATGATAGAAGAAGTTTCCAGAAGCACTAGCAAAAACATGCATTATCTCCTTCAGGATAAGGTACCATTTCAAAGAGGGAGAAGCTGAAAGTATGTCAGAAAGATATCAAGGAGCAGTAACACTGTCACTTCCGCACATATTCTATCCATCCGAACAAGGCACACGATCAAGGCCAGCATGAGTTGAACAGGCAAGTACACACTTCACACTTCCCTCGGAGGTTGAGGGTGGAGGGAGAAAGGAATTGAGATAAGCTAAATAATAATATACTACAGTTACACTCATGAACGTCAAAGACCGCATTCAACACCACCATGCTTTCTTCAGTTCTCACTGGTTTCATTTTTTTGAGAGACAAAGTGGGGGAGGTACCTTTGGCATTTGAGTCATGTTTGCAAAAAATATTAAGATCTTAGCTGGGAAAGCACACAACATAAATACCAAAATTTTCTCAGTTACTTTTAAGAAATCTTACTACTAAATCAGTAGATGGGCAGTTTTTGTTTTTTTTTTTTATTGTGCTTTGTTTTCAGGACATTTGGTGAATATTGTCTTAATTTGGTTAATTACTTTTAAAGAAAACCTAAAATATCAATGCAAATGGTTTAGCCCTGCTTCTTTGTAACCAGAATGCTAAATAAATCACTAGCAGCTTGACAACAGCCAGCAGCCTACGACAGAGGTATAGTCTGTATTTTCTTCCACCTTCTTATGTACTCTGCTACATTAGTCATGACCATACTAGAGAGCTCTGTGTATTGTTTAGGCTTCTGTATGTTTTAAAGAATATAAAGAGGAACTGGAATGGGTCCAGAAACAAAATTATTGTTGTAATGGGATAGAAATTGGATGCTCTATAAGATAGTTAATAAATATCTACTCTGGATTTCATTATTTAATCACTCGAACGCTCCTGACTCAACTTCCCAGGGACCTCATGGAGGCTAATCCTATAATTTTACGAATGAGGAAATGAACTGAAAGAAAAATTCATGTGTTGTTCAAGGTCACCCTTTAGCTGTAGCAGATATTAAGCTAGATCAGCTCAGGTGTTCTGGCTCCCAAAGCCAGAACTATCTAGCACACCATTTTTCTTAATAAAATAAAAGACGTGGGCTGGCTCAGTTTGTTGGCTCAGTTGGTTAAGCATCTGACTCTTGATTTCAGCTCAGCCCATGATCTCATCGTCATGAGATCAAGCCCTGTGCATGGGGCTTCTTGCTCAGTGGGGATTATGCTTGAGATTCTCTCCCCTTCTCTCCTTCCCTTTCCACCTCTTCCCACAAACTCTCTCTCTTTCTATCTCTTTCTCTCTCAAATAAATCAATCCTTTTAAAAAATAATAAAAATAAAATAAAAGGAAAAAAAAGTTGAGTATTTGCCCTGAAGGAGACTATAGTAGTCTTGGATTTTAAGTACATGATAGTCTTTTCCATCATCCATGGTGCGGAACTCTGGGATCTCAAATGAAATAGATGAAAAGTGAATTTTTGAGAATAAATTCTTGAGACCACCTCCCCAGTGGTCTCATCTGTGGAGAGGTGAGATAAGAATATTTATCCCAGGGGCACCTGGGTGGCTCAGTGGGTTAAGCCGCTGCCTTCGGCTCAGGTCGTTATCTCAGAGTCCTGGGATCGAGCCCCGCATCGGGCTCTCTGCTCTCTAGGGGAGCCTGCTTCCTCCTCTCTCTCTGCCTGCTTGTGATCTCTCTGTCAAATAAATAAATAAAATCTTTAAAAAAAAAAAAAAAGAAAAAGAAAAAAAAGAAAAAAGAATATTTATCCCAAATGATGGTGTCTTGCTGTCCCTCCCCTATCCTTACTTGGCATATTGTCCCTGGAGCCTAGGATTATGGCTCTCAAATCTTTTTCCCCAGCCTAAATTTCCCTTCTAAACCCAGAACCATAGGGGTATCTAGGTGGCTCAGTCGGTTAAGTGTCTTACTCTTGACTTCAGCTTAGGTCCTGATCTCAACATCATGAAATCGAGCCCTAGGTCTATCCTCACCTCTGACTCCATGCTCAGCTGAAAGTCTGCTTCAGATTCTCTCTCTCTCTCTCCTTCACTGTCTAAAAGAAATGAATAAGTTTTTAAAAAAAAAGTTTTCGGGGTGCCTGGGTCGCTCAGTGTGTTAAAGCCTCTGCCTTTGGCTCAGGTCATGGTCCCAGGGTCCTGGGATCGAGCCCCGCATTGGGCTTTCTGCTCAGTGGGGAGCCTCCTTCCTCCTCTCTCTCTGCCTGCCTCTCTTCCTACTTATGATCTCTCTCTCTGCCAAATAAATTTTAAAAGTTTCCTTTAAATAGATAGATAGATAGATAGATAGATAGATAGATAGTAGATAGATAAGCAAGCCAGCCAGCCAGACAGCCCAGAGCTTACTTCAACCTCTGGGTGAATATCTGTTGGCCCATACTCACCCGACAATAAATTCTCTCCTCCTGCCTGTCCTTCAAACAACCATATCCTTCTCTAGTCTCTCCAGCTCAGTGAGCATCATTTTTATCCACCCAGTTGCCCAGCCCAGAAACTAGGAATTCAATGTAGATTTCACTTTACCCCACTATGCCTCACATCTAAGGAGCCAAACCCTATAATTCTGTATCCTCAATATTTTCCAATTGTCTCCTTCCTTTCACTCATTGACATTGTCTTTAGTTCAGTTCCTTTGTTATTTCTTGCCTGGATTATATGCTGGCCTCCTAATTGCTCCTTCAGTGCAACTCCAGCCCTCTGTATAAGCCATCTGTATAGAACACATATTCTTTGGTGAGTTTTCTCTGTAAAAAATAAATTTGAGTTTTATGTGGTAGCCTGGTTGATATCAGCATTTGTAATCTGAGCATGGGACATTTGTTTATTTATTTATTTAGTGCCCATTATGGGCCAGGTCCTAGGAAGACAATAGCAAGAAAAAAAGGAAAAAAAAAAACCCAATAAAAAAAAAAAATCCCTCTCAGGGAACTTAAAACTTAGTAGGGGGAGACACAAAATACAAATTAAATAGATACTTAAAATTAATAATATAAATCAATAAAATATCTATTAAGTTAAACAATGAAAGCATTTGTAGGAGAAATAAAGCAGAGAGGAGAATTAGTGGTGTTGGAAAATCAGGGCTGAAATGTTACATGAGGGGATTAAGAAGATGACATTTAAGAGACTTGTACATAGTAGGCACTCAGAAAACTACTTTTTAAATGATGAAGCACATGGGTAAATGCCTAATTTCATGTGACCCCATACAACAAGCAGTGAATTAATCAAAAATCCTCCCCGATTTTGGAGTTAGGGAAGCAGGGGCTCAGAAAATGAAAGTGACTTGCCATCCAGGAGATGGTTGAGTCAAATCTCAACCCAATTTTTTATTCTCTAATACAAATGAAGAAACGAGTAACTATCTCAAAATTCAGTTTACAACAACCTGAAGGCCTATCCTTGATTCAGGTGGTCTAAAGCCTGGAGTGCACTCTGTTGTAAGTAGTTTTGATCAATCTGACATTCTGTGAAACACAGTGAGGTCCAGAGTGAGTCCGAGATGGGTTCAAGCTTCTTTCTGGGTTAGCCAGGCTGAGCCCAGCAGGCTGGCTGCTCCTTTGCTTATTTGTTATTTGTTCACATGGTGAGAATGGAACGTCTGTAACAAGCAGTGTTCTAGACACTATGGGTTCTGCTGTGAACAAAATAGATGTTCATGGAACACTTTGAAAGGCAGACAATAATAGGTAGTGAATCTGCTAGTGGTAGCTCTGGAAAAAAAGAAATGAAGCAGAGTTGGGGACAGGAGGTTAAGAGGTGGGCTGACCAAGGAGAAGTGGAAGAAAACGATGGTCCTCACGCAGAGAAGGGTTTGCTTAGCTGGCAACATGAAGGGTAGATGCAAAGTGCCAGAAAAGGAGTTGGTTAAGTGGACAACTCTTGCTCAGAGGTTTGAGCTCCACCTGTAGGAGCGTCCCCAGTATCCCACCTCTTGCCCTCTGTAAAGGCAACAAGGTCCTACTTTAAACGGACTGTTGGTCTTTGTTTCAGTCTCTGAAATTCCCTGGGTCACCTTTCCTGATGTTTTTCCTTCTCAGATTTGTAACTCCAGGTTGGATGTAAAAATGTGAGGTCTATCCTAGAACTTAAGACAGAGGAGGAGATCAAAGCACCTTCAAACTGATTATAACCTAATACAGAGCCTCCCAAAGTCCATTGATGTACACTGCCTGTGGGAATGTAGGTTCTGTGTGGTCCTCTCTATCTCCCCACCAGGAAAAAATAAAAAAGAAAGAAAGAAAAGAAAACTTGACTATGACCTGCCTAGAAGCCTGCTTTAATTCAAACATGACTGTCATTTCATTGCAAATATTGACTTCTGGCTCACACAAAGTGTATGAGGGTGGGGGGCAGGGCAGACAGGTAGCATGGGGGAATAGTGCAGTTTAGGGAGAGGCTGGGAAAAGAACCTTTTATAATTACTCTGTTCTCTCAGAGAGGAAAAATATTTTTGGCAAGCGTAAGGCAAAAATTTTCCTTGCATTTATTTTGACAATACCTTCTGTTAATGCCAAATGATCTTGGATTTTCATTTACAGTATAAATATAAGGTCTTCTTAAAAAGAAAAAAACAAAAAATTTAATGTGTACAGTGAGTACAAATGACAAGTTCTTGGATTCCTTCTCAACCTCTTCTTTTCTTTCCAAGGTTGGAAGTCTTAAAATTATACTTTCCAGATGCCCTTGCTGTTAGGGTTCTGGATACAAATTATATTGTGCCAGTTAGATGCAGTTGCCTGAGGTTTGTAAGGCAGAAATAAAACAGAAGCGGTCTGTACAGTAGAGGCAGTTAAATTAGGCTTTGAAAGGTGAGTGCACACAGGAGTCAGACTCAGGGTTCTGCTTTTCAGTTGACAGCCTCATGGGAATGACACTTAGAGAGGCACCAACAGTGGAAAATGTGATGAACACATTCTTTTTTTTACTTTGACATTGAAACTAAGATCCCTCTGGTGCCTCTGACTTTCATTCTTCTCACCAATTTGTAAGCACTTATTTCCTTGTATTAAATCACCTTCTGCTTGAAATAACTAGAATGGTTTTGCTTTCCTTCACTGAACCCTGGTGATGTGGCACATGTGACTAAAATTGTGAAGGTGGTAAATACTGGTCTTATGGAGCCATAACTAGAAACATACATTTTCCACATTTACACACAAAGGTGAAACAAGTGAATTTCAGAAATGTTACAACTGGTGATGCAAAGTAAACCTGTGGATACTGAGGCAAATACTCATTGGTGGATGCTCTGTGACCTCAAATAATCTATTCAATTTCTCTTATGAAATGTGTTTTCAATTAACTTAATTGTCTTGGAGTTCTTTAGTTGATTCACTTTTCCATTGGCTGGGAAATATCCGTGTGGGAGACATTTTTATTGACTGTAGGAAAGTGGTTTGTTTCCTTGATTATCTTCATCATGGAGTAAAAACTACAAACTTACCTGAACTTGCCCACCATTTCCCCCCCCACACATACACTATTTGGTTTGCCATTCCATTTCATAGCATTTGAGCTTCACAGGAAAGTGGACACTGGGTTCATGGTTTCTTTAAATAAACATGAAGAACAACTTTAAAAAGCTGTGGATGAAAAACAAACTGAGGGTTGCAGTGGGGTGGGGGTGTGGAGAGGGTGGTTGGGTTATGGACGCTGGGGAGGGTATGTGCTATGGTGAGTGCTGTGAAGTGTGTAAGCCTGATGATTCACAGACCTGTACCCCTGGGGCAAATAATACATTATATGTTAATAAAAAAAAATAAATCTTAAAAAAAAAAAACTGTGGATGAACCATGGACCTTTGCGGCTTCATACTAATAACTGGAAAGTCTGTGAGGAGGACAGAATCATGGCAGTGGCTGCTGATCCTGTGAGCTCTTATGTATCCAAGAAGTCTGTTAAGTTTCTCAGGGGAACTTGGGGAAAAATCTAGCTGCCTCAGGAAGCCTGAAAAAGAGTAAGTAGAGCGCCCAGAAACAGCAACAAATATTTGCACTGTCAATACTACAAGCAGAGGAGTCTTTTGAACGCTGAACCTCCCTTGGTCTAGAATTGAGGTGCCCTAGGTTTTAGGGGGGGTTCATAAACAGAAATTGCCTCTCTGGCTGCAAGGTTCCCCTTCTCTTTCACTTTGGTAGTAGATCTTTGTTGTTTCTCCTGCCACTATCCACTCTACCAATGTTCGCTAATCATTCCTAACTCTTCCTTGGGAACCACTCATCTGCTACTCTCAGCCCATGTTCACATGGGTTGACTGGCCTGGCCCCTGAAGACTTTTGATAGAACCACTTGGGAAAAAGGAACTCTTTCTCAACAGAAAGAGTTATTAATAAACAGGAAGATGTAAGCTTATAACTATAGAAGGATCTCCTTGTGAAGAAAGCTAGAAGGAGAATGAAGCCAACAGGAAGGAAAGATAAACAAATGGAAACGAAAGTGAAAGAAACAGAGACAGAGAGAGTTCTTTAAATGGCATATGAGCCCTGAATCCAGCCATACCCGAACTCAGAACTACCCTCCTAGACTTAATTTCATGAGCCAATGAATGTTCTTTAATGCTTAAATCAGTTTGAACTGAATTTCTGTCACAATACAAAGCATGCTGACTAAAGCTTTAATTGTTCCTTCAATATTAGTACAGTGCTAAGTACAGAGCATGTGCTTTTTCTTTCTCCTTTTTTCTATAATTTTTTTAGAATTCTTCTGACTCTCAGTTTCATCATCTAATCATTCAGCAAATATTTATAATGCACTGACCATATGCCAAGCATTGTTCCCAATGGTTTTAGGAAAATTAATAAGGCTTGGACTTGCCATTTAAAAATTCAGAGTCATCTCAAGATGATAAGCTGGTCATTTTGAGTCACCAAAATTTCAGTTCTCAAAAAAAGAAAAGAGATTCAGTACTCAATTTCAAGTGTTTGTAGCTCTTACCCATAATTTGACTTTATTGCATATGAATACTTTGGCTTAGTAGCAGAAGTCACCTTTCCCCAAATTCCTTCTTATTTTCAATGCGGTTACCCCATTTTTTCCTTAAGAAAGTTACTTAGGCTTCCTGAGTCTTAGTTTTCTCATCTGTAAAATAAAGGGTGAAATGTAGTGGGTCATCTGATTTCTTCTCAAACTGAAATTTTGGCAGTTAATTTATAGAAATCCCTTTCTTCTTTGGGAGCAATGTCCTACTCTGCCATGTAGCAGGCTTCTCCACACATATCTTTCCCACCTCCAAACTCCAGGAAATCAAATGAGTTTCTCAGACAACTTCCATTCTTAGCCCATTCTTAATACCTATAAGCCATTCTCTATGCAGCAGCCAAAGTGGTTTCCCAACCACATGTCAAATCAAGCCACATACTGCACAACTCCCACTTAAGATCCAGTGGAATGCTATCACCTTGGAATAAAATTCAACTTCCTTATGTGGCCCTTGCCTTCCTTTTCCTCTCTCATCTAACCTCCTTTCCTCCTGCCCGTTACTCACTATTCTCCAGCCACGCTGTCTTGTTTGCTCCCCCTTGAATCTGCCATTCTTGTTTCCCTTTTACTGTCTTTGGTCTTGTAAATCTCTTTCTGGAAAACGTCCCCCAGGTCCAGGCAATGTACCCTCATTTCACTTAGGTCTTCACATATGTCACTCATTCTGTGATTTCCTGACTCCTCCTCCTACCATCCATCTAAAATAACATCCAGATCCACCTCTTCCATTGATTTATTTTCTCTCTAGCTCTTATCACTCCCTGGAATTATAGTAGATCATGTTATGACGATACTATGTTATATAATTAACATTGAATTTAATATAACTTAATGTAAATTATGTTAGCATAGAGAGGAACAAATAGTAGAGGCTCATTTGGTGTTTGTGGAATGAATGAGTAATTCTACTCTAATTCCCAATTAGCCATCTGTTTAGCTCTGAGGCATATATGACAATATCCTGTTGTAAGCATCTTTTGCTCTAATGCATGGACAGTTTTTCTATCTAAGCAAATTTTGAAAAATTTGAAGGTCCCACAAGCAGATAGCTCTTCTTTTGTGAATTCTCACAGAATGTCACTAGTTAATAGAATTGTAACAACATTCTCATAAGATAATAGATGCTTTATTTTTAAAAGAACAGTTTTTTTTTTCACATTGTTAAAAGATTCAATTGGAACATGGCAGAATTATAATACAATCTGTATGGGTAGTAGATATAATTCAGTCCACCAGATGAAACCACAAAAGAGTCTGGAGATAGAGCTCAGGCAGAAGACCACAGTCAGATGGACAACATGCTCCTGGCTAATCTAGGAAGAAGTTCATGAAAATCATCTGTCTTCATCTGTATTTGGTTCAAATTAAAAGATCAGGAACAGAAATCTGGGTCACAGTCCTGGTGAACAGGATGAAATTTAAAAGATGAAAGGTTGAGAATCTTCTTGCTATCTGTATTTACTAAAAGGTAGTAAGAATGCACAAGAATTTTTGTAACAACACTGTTCCTAAACTGGGGAGACTCCCCATTATCCATAGAAAGTAAAAATAATAAACAAATCATATTATATTCATGCAGTGGATTACTATACAAAATATAAGAATGAATGATTTACAACTGCATGTGGAAATAGTAATATATCCTACAAATGTAATGTTGGGAGACAAAAACCAAACAACCAGTCACAAGAATATATACTAAATGATTCTATATGTAAAGTTCAAAAATAAGCAGAATTAATCTACAGCATCAGATCAGAATAGTGGTTACCCTTGAAGAGTTAATAACTAGAAGGGGGATGTGAAAGAGATGCTAGTAATGATCTAGTTCTGTTTTTGGGTCCTGGTTATATAGATATGTTAACTTTACCAAAATTCATTTAACTGTGCATTTACATGTGCATGTTCCTGTATTTATTTCATATTTCAATAAAAGTTCACTAAAAAAACTTCATGTTTTAAGGAATTTTAAGCCAAGAAAATTAAGAAAGCCTCTTTTGCAAGTACTCACAGATTGATATGCCAACTTTCAAACCCATCAGAAGCATGTGTTGAAAAGAAGTTGAATCTCTAGCTGAATCTCACAAAAAGAACACATTTGAATCTGAAGACGTTGCATATCCCGAATTTTTCAAAAGAAAATGGCTTGGTATTCAGAATACCAAGTTATATATTTTTATAATCTCATACCTTCTCTCCTTATCATTCACCAAAACATATCAATCAATCAATGTATATTTTTATTATAAAATATATATGTATATTTAACTGAAGAGGAAAGGTATTGGTGGATAGATATCTTTTTTCTCTTCTAACTCAGATCATATATTGCTAAGAGTTTTGCATCATAATTATGGCTCTGTAGTGGGTTAGGAAAGAGAGGGCAAGAAGTAGCTGTCAGAGTAAAATGAGGTAATCACCAAAAAACAGGCAATAGGGCAGTATCTGAGAAAGGTAGCAGTTCAGATTTTTTTCTTCTAGCCAGGGTATAACCAGCCTCTAAAGTTTATACACAAGTGACTAGTCTATAAATCTCATTAGCTTGAGACATCTGCCTTTAGTAATGGAAGACCAAGTAATTTGAATTAACCTTATCACTGAGGACAACTAGAAAAGCCTGAGAAAATATATTTTAAAAATTAACAATAGGGATGCCTAGGTGCTCAGTCAGTTAAACATACAACTTGATTTTGGCTTAGGTCATGATCTCACAGTCATGAGATAGAGCCCTGTGATGTTGGGTTCTGTGCTCAATGGGGAGCCTGCTTAGGATTCTTTCCCTCTCCCTCTGCCCGTCCCCTCCACATGGGTGTGCATGCATACTCACTCTCTTTCTTTCTCTAAAATAACTAAATCTTTTAAAAAATTAATAAAAACTTGAAAGCATAAAGGAGTAAATAAGATGGCAAGGAATTACCAACCAAATCCAGAGAGGTGAACCATTATTGGGTGCCACTTTTTTCCCCATATGGAAAATGTAACTGAGATCATGTAAAGGGTTTTTGTCAGTCTCACTGTATCAGGAAGACAAAACTTGGGATCAAAGTCACCCAGCTCTCATACATAGTTTAGCTTTTAATTATCTGGGTTGCTTAAATAAATCCCTAACTTGGATTAAGGTGCTTTCAAACTGCTAGTGTCCCAGGCACATGACAGAAAGAAATGCAATTCCTTTCTAGAGGAAGATAACTTCTACAATTTTATCCCAAATATAATGTTTTATACAAAATTAGGTAAAAATAGAAAACCTTTAAAAAGAAGCAGACAACAGAAAGAAAACCATGGGATATCCCTTATATATGAATATAAGAAACAAAAAGTCTTGAAAATAACTTTTTGCTTTATTGAAACAGGTTAAAAATTAAGATTGAAAAATTTTACAAAGAATTATAAATTTTTTTTAAAAAAAGGACAAATGAAATTGTAGAACTGAACATTACTATAGCCAAAGTAAAAACTAGAGGATGATTTTAACAGTAGAATTGATGGAGCTGAAGAAAGAATTTGTGAGCTGGAGAATAACTCAGAAAAAAAAAATAACCCAAATGAAGCATGGGGAGAGTGAACTAAAATATTATACCCATTTAACAAGAGATAGGCTGCTTTGTAGCAAAATCCTCCATGTTGCTCCATTCTATGCACCATATCCTTCTCTACCATCACCACCACCAGAACTCTGAATCAATGTGCTGTCACTCTAACTTTTTCCTTCACTGGTGCTACACTGTATGACAATTTTAGTTTGATTTTACTAGTATGAAAAGATTCAAAGACGACAAACTTGGAAGTGGCTGTAGGCTTCATTTCATCTACAGATAATTTATTTGGGGGGCTATTTACAAGGCATTTTTAAAAGATTCTATTTATTTATTTTATTTGAGAGAGAGAGAGAGTGAGAGTGAGCATGCAGGGGATGGGGGGGTGGAGTAGGGCAGAGGGAGAGAGAAAATCTCAAGCAGCTACCACAGTGAGCACAGAGCTTGACTCAGGGCTCAATCTCAGGACCCTGAGGACGTGTCCTGAGCCAAAACCAAGGGTCAGAAGCTCAACCAACTGAGCCTCCCAGGTGGCCCCACAGGGCATTTTTCAAATGTTTGAATATAAATGTCTTTACACTTGTAAAAGGGGAGAAAAACACTCCTTCCCTCTACTACTTACTTCTAACACCAAATATGTGTTTTCTTTTTCCACACCAAGCAATTCTTCAGTTCTCTGCTGACATTGACTAAGTGTCCTACAATTTAACTCAGTTATGACACTAACTACCCAGAGTTAACACAGACCCCACAGGTTAAGGGCTCAGCTCCAAAACTGCTAATTCAGATGTCAATCAAAAGTCTCAGGTTGTCACTTACTTCTGACCAGGCCACTATAAATTAGAGGTTCCCACAGCCTCTCTTCAGGTTTGATAATTTGTTAGAATGGCTCACAGAATTTAGGAAAGTGCTTAATTTACTATTACCCATTTATTACACAGGATACAACAAAGGAAAAACAAAAAGGAAAAATGCATAGGGTAAGGAATGGGGGGAGGAGCATGGAGCTTCTTCCATGCTCTCTCTGGGCATGCTACCCCTAGCCAGCACCTTAATGTGCTCAGCAACCAGGAAGCTCTTCAAATCCCTTCAGGTAGGACTTTTTATGGAGTTTACATTTAGTAGGCATGATTGATTAAGTCATTGGCCATTAGTGATTAACAAAACCTCCAGCCCTTCTCCCCTCCCAAGAGAATGGAGGGTGGGGCTGCAATGTCAACAGTTAGTTGAAGGGTTAGTTCCTTTGACAACCAGCCCATCACCCCCTCCCCCCTACCTCCCCTCCTCCCAGAGTCACTTCATTAGCATAAACTCAGCTATGATTATATGTGTTTATTATGAATAACAAAAGGTGCTCTTCTTAGGCCTTTTACTAAGAAACGCCAAGTTTTAGGAGCTCTTTGCCAAGAACCTGGGACAAAGACCAAATACGCATTTCTTTTTTTTTTTTTTAATTTTTTTTTTAAATTTTTATTTATTTATTTGACAGAGTGAGAGATCACAAGGAGGCAGAGAGCCCGATGCTGGGCTTGATCCCAGGATCCTAAGATCATAACCTAAGTTGAAGGCAGAGGCTTTAACCCACTGAGCCACCCAGGTGCCTCCAAATACGCATTTCTTATGATATTATAGTATCACAAATGAGCAAATGATCTCTAATCAACCATGGTCTCCCACTACTTTTTGCACACTACCCTCATATTTTCTACCTGGAATAGAAGACATTTGCGTTTTCTACCTTCGAATTAATTCTTAAGAATCCAAAAATGCTGTCCTTCACCTCTTGCCTCTGAAGGTCAAGAAAGTCTCTTTTGGGGAGCAAAAAGTTACATGGAGGAATATAGATGTTTCTGTGACTATTGTCTCCATCTTTTGGTGTTTCCAAGGTACCAGTATTAATGGGCTTACTGATCTGAGTGTGTGTGTTCATATGTGAATATTTGTGTGTATAGAGACAAAGTTGAGAAACAGACAAAGAAAAAAAGATAAAGAATTCTAATGACAGAAAATCAAACCCAGATCTCAACCCTACTGGGGAAATGATCAGATATAATCCCAATACCCCCCCTTCTAGTTAAAACTGCCTTTGGAATAAAAAGCCACTGAGGTAGAACTCTGAACTACATCTGACTCAACTACTCACCAGAAATCTTATGATACTCAGAAAATGTCAACTCTAAAAACGAGCCAAGTTGGTGATGAAAAAGAAAAAGAAAAAACTCCATGCTAGAAATTCAACTACTCATGAAATTAGTAGGCACCTTGAGGATAGATCATCAGTGCTGCCTTTATAAAGAGCTTCTGGAAAGAAAAACAACAGTCTCTTCATGAGAAATTCAGCTCTTATCACCTCAACTCTGACTGCAAATGTTCATGTAAGAGCCCTAGACAACCTGGTCTGAGAAACTGAGTCCCTAATCTCAATGGGGCCTGCTGGTTTAGAGTTATGATTCTGTTACTTCCACCAAGAACTGCAATATGGCCTGTATAAAAACACTGGCCCATTCAAAGCCTTATACTTCTCATCTGTAAAAAGGGTGCAAACCAGGTGATTTTGTTTGTAAAGGTTGCTTTCGGTTCCAAAACCCCACTTTCTAAAATGCAACATTCTATTTCTTAATGTAGATAGTGGTTACACAAGTATTTGCTTTTAATGATTCTTTAAGCTGAACGTACATGTTTTATAGAGCCTTCTAAACAAGTAATGTTTCAAAATGTGTTGAGAGGGAAAAAAAAATCATATCAGAGGAAGCCAGTCTAGTACCATTCTTGAATTCGTAAAAGTAGGTGTGAAAATTGAATGTGGGAGGCAAAAAGCCAAAAGCAGATTGAAGCCTGTAAAACTCCTGAGGCTTCAAACCATTTCAGTGATAAGATAGAATCGAAGAAAATGGAATGAATGGGAACTTGCAGGGCATGTAGGACTGTTACGAGCTCATAAAAGTCCCTACAATGGTCCTTGAGGAAATTGAAATCCAAGGGTTGTTACTTAACAGCTACATTTCCTCTTAGCCAAATGTGACCATGGACATATATTGAATAGCCTAGAAAAAAACTTTCTTCCAGTTTCCAATAAGGAGCATCTTAACATGCTCAAAATTACTTGGTTATAAAACTTTTTCCTTTATAGCATTTATTTCTTTCACCAAGTCCTGGGCTGAGCAGATAGGTCTGCTCTCAAGGAGCTTTCAGACCTAGAAATCTCTATGTCATTTAGAATAAATTCCAAACTCCTTACTCCTCTCTAACCTTGTCAAAGAACACCTCTCCCCTGTCTCCCACTGACCTTCTGTTTTTGCTTCAGCAAGCTTCCACCTCAGGACCTTTGCACTTGCTCTACCCTCTATCAAACATTCCCTTACCCCCATCATTAGATGGCTAGTTCCTCACCATTCAGGTTTCAACTCAGATATCAGAGATGCTTTCCTTGACTTTCCAATTAAAAACGTAATGTCCTTCCTCTCCCTCTCTTCATTCTCTGTCACATTTCTCATTTCTCAAAGTAATGGTCTCCAAATACTCAATATTTGTAAGCACCTGTTTAAAAAAATTATTTCTAGTCTTTCTTCCATGAGATCAAAGGCTCTATTTGCCTTGTCCACCACTATGCACCAGTGGCTGGGTCAATGCCTGGCACATAACAGTTGCACATTAAGTATTTTTTAAATGTTATCATTATTTACAAAGAAATTAATAATATGAGGGGGAAAAAAAGCTTTACAAAATTATTTTAAGGTTCTTTTTAGTCTTAAGACTTACACTCTCCTAAGTGATATCAAAGAGAAAAACCTCAGGAAGTTGTAAATGTAAAGAAAGGTGAAATGAATCCTGAGTACATTTATGTCATCTACATTGGTTGGGGTGATAGATTCACAGAAGGTGCCGTTAGTGGGATAGGGAAAATCATATATAATTCTTCAATGTAGAGAATGAAAAAGGTATTCCAGGTCAAGTGAACAACTTGAGCAAAGGCATGAAGAAATGAAAATATTCAAAATGTTGCTAGAACAGAAGATGAATGGAAAGGAAGAGTACTTTGAGTAATATCCATGGGAGGCTTTCAACTTTATGCTCTATTCTGGAGGTGACAAGGATTAGGAAAATAAGATGACCTCACTCATCTTATAGAACTATTAGTCTGACAGCAGTATGATGAATGGGTCTCTGTATGAGCATCAGTGAACACTTTGAAGTTGTGGCCAAAATTCTGTACATGTGTATTGTGTGTGAATGTGATATTTGGACATTTTACTGGAGAGAGAGACTTTGTAGCTTTCATCAAGGCTCAACATTAAAGAAATAAAAAAACAATGTAATATAAACAGTGATGTAGGGGGAAAGTAAAAAGTACCCATCCTGAAGATAAAGGGATGATCAAGCAAAAGAAATAATTGTTGTTGTTGTTGTTGTTGTTTTTTAAATAGGTGATCCAATAAGCGGTATAAGCCCCCTTTCTTAAAAAAAAAATTTTTTTAAAGATTTTATTTATTTATTTGACAGAGAGAGACACAGTGAGAGAAGGAACACAAGTGGGGTTGTGGGAGAGGGAGAAGCAGGCTTCCTGCTGAGCAGGGAGCTGGATGTGGGGCTTGATCCCAGGACCTGGGGATCATGACCTGAGCTGAAGGCAGACGCTTAATGACTGAGCCACCCAGGTGCCCCATTTATAAGCCCCCTTTAATTGAGTCTTCATGCTTTTTGGAAATGCTCAACTATACATACTATAAATATCAGGTAGATTAAACATTTCTAGAAGACAGGAGAAGTCAATTTTTTTTATTGGTAACATAGGAATAGACCACTTTATGTAAGACAGTATTTGCTTAAAGATAGGAAAGAGAGGCAAATTTAGGTCTTAACAAGCTAAGAGAGAAAAAGAGAAAAGTATGAATCATACTTAGGTATGTTCTATATGATTCTTGCCTCTGCCTCAAAGATCCATTCCATAGTAGGTGCTCCCTATGCTAAACAGTTCCTCCCATGCCCCCTTACTGATGAAGGGTCAATTCTTTGGTCCTCCTCAAGCCAGTTCTCTGGTGATATAATTCACAAAACGGCTTAAAGTGTAAAAATATCAGAGTTAATCATCTGCCCTAAGTTATTATAATACTATTATAGTGAGGAAGAAACAGACCCAAAGTAGAGAATCGCAGGATATTAATGGTAAAGATGAGAGAGAAGAATTCAGAAGAGAAGGTGACCAACAGGAAAACTGGATGCAAATCAAGCCAATGGTCATCTCTCCATGGAGACCAAATTGGAGGAACACTGAGGTCAAATAAGGACACTGGCAAGAGAAGGCAACAGGCATTGGAGTCAGATGGCCTCGTCCTTGTAGAAGCTATGCACATCCCTTTGAAGAGGAGGAAGTTGGATTAGAGGAATTGGCTCTAATTCAGTAGGAAGAAGTTGCAGGAGCCAGGAGGCTGAAAGATGTCTGCCATCTGGAGAAACTGGGGGAAGGAGAATTGGAAGCCATGCAGATCAGGGGTGGGGAAACGAGAAGACAGGCTATTTGGCAGGGATACTTGGGTGGGGTCAGATGCCCCCACAGTGCTCTAATTCTGGGATGCGGTTTGCACAGTCTTGACATCCAGTAGATCAACAGTAAGAGAAAATTCTTTCATTTCCAAATTCTGATAAATCTATATTTTGAACTGACATTTAGGAAAACTGTCTTTAAATATGTAAATGTAGTGTTTCACTGTGATCCTCCAAAAAAAAAAATGTAACAAATCTCAAAAATCATTAATAGCAATTCTAAAAAGTACAGTAAATTTGTGATCTTTTTTAAAGATGAAGGAAATGATACAAGATCTCTCTGGATATAGAATTTCTTTTGGAGAAGGAAAATCCAGTAGAAGTCACTGAAATTCTGGCAGAGCTAAGAGTAAAGGTTAGGGGTGGTTACAGGTACAGGTTTGGCTCTTGAATGAGAACACGTATGATGGGAACTGAGGTCCGCCATTTACAAATTGTGTGTTCTCGGGCATGTTCATAAACCTTGTATACCTCAATATCTTCCACCTTACAATGGAGGTAGTACTCACATCAAAGTGTTATTATGAGGATTATACTTCAAAATAATGCCTGTAAATTGTTTAGCACAGTGCCTGGTATATTTTGAGAGGTAAATAATTATCCATCATCCCCATCAACACTATTATTAGTTAATTAGACAGGGCTTCCACAATTAATGGATTGGAGTCTTCTGTTTTCTACTGAAGGGCTGTATGAATTCCACGAAATGTTTCAGCTATAAAAGGGGAACAAGATCTAGTTCCAGACTGAATCTCAAGCATTTAGATCATAGACATTGTTATTATTAACAATAAATTGTCACATAGGGCTATTGTGTTCCTTGTGTCAACTCTACAATGAACTCACTGTGATACTAGATAAGCCACACATCTGTCTAGGTTTCTATTGTTTCATCAGTAAATACAATTGAACTACACAATCTCCAAGGTCCATCTGAATTCTAACAGTCTTTGATTCTGCAACCACAATTTCAAATGCAGCACTTGTGTGCTAAAACCAATATAACGGCCTGTATAGGTCCACACACATGGGTATTGAAAATGCAGTGTGTATATGACCTTCCACAATCAAGAGGTGGGTTGCCCTCCTCAGCCCAGCCTGCTTGCTCAAAATAGCCTTTTTGTTCTGCCCTTGGTTAGCTGCCTCTCCGATAATTTTCTGCAGCAAGCCTCATCCTTATCCCAGCCGGCAAAGAGGAAAATGAATTTGCCCCACAGTCCCAGGCATCTCTTTGGATGCTGCAGGGAGAGAACAGGCCAGACATTTCACTGTTAATTATCAGCAGCCTGGCTGCTGTGGCCCCTTGCTGTGCCAATTTGAGAGATGAGACTCTTTACACTGCTTATTAGGCTCAGCTAAATAAATATTACCCGGCATTAGTGTTGTCAAAGATACAGTCTGAATTCAGCTCCCTGGAGTGGTTGTTGGTACCCAAGCTTTCACCATTACTTCCTGGCCTTCCCTCACCACACCACTATTAATCTTTCTCTCTTCCCTGGATATTCAACTGGATTCTGACATCAAGGAGTTGAAATATAATATCCTTGATTTAGCTGCTTTCCTTAAGGTTATCAAACACCTATGCTGTTAGACTTAAGTCCTTAGTATTAATTACCTCTAATTCTGTCTCAACAGACTAAATTTCCCAGCCATGTGTTTTGAGTTAGAGTCACCCTTCCCCCACCCCCCAGCAGCTCAGAAATGAGTGCAGATAGACTTAAGCTCCCTGGCTGCGGGATGGGAAGATGGAAACTTGACCCTAATCAGGAAAATCATAGTCCAGAAAACTTAATTCCAGGACTTGTTTAAGCTATTTGAAAAACACACCCTCTCTTCTTAGATGGATATTGAACCTAGAGACTAGAACCCTAAGGATCTACTATAAGCTATCTTGTAATCATAAAGGTAGAAACTACCAGGAATGAAGCCAACACATAGCAAGTGGTGAAAAGAGATAGAGAAAAGAAACTCATGCTTGTTAAAACCGTTAAAAGCCTGGATCAAGCTTTACCTGAAGCCACCCCAATCTTTGGATAGTTCAGTTCTGAATGATTATGCCTCTAATTCTATCATTTACGTATATCTCTTTGCTGTATGTGGTCTCCCTTACGTGTGTATATGCACCAAGTGCAGGTGGAGCCCTGCCCATTCTCTTTCAAATCTTACCATTGTTATATTCTTCTACCTGAATTCCTACTCTTGGGCTTACTGTAGTGTTTCTGCTTTAGTACAAGATAGGCCAAAAGTGCTGGGTAATTAACACCACTCTGAGGCAGCCCTCAACCAATAAGTGGGAGGGGTTGGTAGAGTAAATACCCTAGCTGCCTTGCTCCTTTGGGATAGTTAAGATACATGTTTCATTTGGGCTTTCCGAGTTCCCAGCAGGACTGAGCCTAATTTGTTTGCAAATGCTCCCTGCATTGGCTGCCTTCCTTTCCCAGTCTCACTTCCTCACTTCTCTCTGGGTTTGTTGGCATCACCTCCCAACTAAATTACTTGCACTTGGGTCTTTGCAAGCCAAGACACTGTTTAGCAGAACAGCAAACTAAAGCTACAGTGGTCCACAGGAATTTATAAAAAGTAACATCTACTTATAACTTTAAAAATGCACCCCATGAGTTGTTTGGCTTACACAATTTTCATCTTTCCACCCCCAAGTAGACTGATGTATACACAGACCATCCTGACATAGACTCAGCCTAGAAATAAGCTATGAATTTGAAATCCAGTGAGTTGATGCGTTTTTTCCCATCAGTGCCAGCCAGACAGAGGGTGATGTACTAGATGGAAGATTTCAGAGAGAAAGAGAAGTAAAAGCATGAACAGCCAAGGTGCAGAGGATGCTCATTAATCCTCCAGCAATGACCGTGAGCTCTCTAGAGTCTTCATTGGAAGAATCATGGTCACTGAGGTTATTAATATGGTGGTGCTAAAAGATGAGCAACACAGACATGTTTAGTCTCTGGATATATTCCTCTCTCCCTGCATCATCTCTCTTCCAGTTCCTAAACTTTCCATGCTAAGAAAAACATCACCAGGCATGGGGCTTTGCCAAAAACATGCATTTGCACTCCAAATGGTACCTGTCAGATGAAAAAAGCACTTTAAATAGTGTACTTGCTGCCTAGTCTCACTAATGGGATGTTGTCTATTATTTACATGGAAAGTGTTAGAATGCAGACTTCTTTGTTTTATTTTTATTTGGGGTATTTTAAACAAAACACTCACTTTAATGCCAATGGGAAAAGGTCCACTTCTCTCTTTGTTCCTTTCCATCTTCCAATACTAAATTTTTGCCAAAGAGCACATATGGCCAACAGGGCTCATGCTGAGCCCAGTGTAATTCCATTTCACTCCTGTTAGAAAGTACGATCATGGGATAAAGGAGTCAGCACCTTCCAGGTAACATCATACAACCTCTTTATTTTACCAATAAGGAGAAGGAAGGCATGAATGTCTTAGATGACAAAGCTGGACAGGACTTTAATGGCTAATTCACTCCTGTCACAGATGAGGAAACTGAGGCAGAGATCATTGAAATGATTCACTCAAGACTTCATAGGAATTTAGGGACAGAATTGAGGCTAGAACTAAGAAATCTCGATTCCATACCTGCACCTCCATCAGACCACTCCCATTAATTTTGGTTTAATGGAACTTTTGTTTCACCTGCATCTTTGTGTTAAGTTCACGTTTCTATCCTGTAACCTACTCTGGATATGGTATGGGGTGTTTCTTCTTAGAGAATGTGAAATTATACCACCTCATTTAGTGGCCTTTCCTAAAGAGTCACACTGGGGAGGAACCCTCCCACACAATGAGTTTTGTCATGGATGTCACAAGAAAAAGTCACATGACCCTTCTTTCTCTTTTCAGAAATAGCCTGAAAAAGTCAGATTATACTGCAGATCCAACATTAGTCCATTTAGTTTGATGCTTTTCCCTAATCCCAAACCATTTCCTGGGCTTAAGCCCAGGTACTGGTGTGGCCAGGAAAATGCCAGATGCCATATGGACTCCCCAGGCCACCTCCTGGATGAGGTTGGTGGCACACACCTAGGAACCAACTCACTCCAAGAGACAGAACAGATGGCATTCCAGATATGAATATGTATAATTTAGACTGCTAAGGTTGTTAAATAACTATGCGTTTTTAGATGGATTCATGAAAATCAAGAATTTTATAACTGAAATGAAAGCCAAGTAAGGGAAACCACAAGGCACTTTCCAAAGCTGTGCATTATTTCATATTTACTGGTATTGGCCTCCATAGCATGCTGTAACCTCCAGAGAAACCACTGGAAAATAAACAGGAAGCGAGAAGTCACACTGAAACAAAGGACCTTGACTTCAGATTTCCATGCTGTGAGACCCCAGAAAGGCCAGTGATGACAGAAAAAGAAGTGGCTGAATTTCTCCTTGGCTCTACCATCTCTTTCTATGGCCCTTATCTGAGAAGTCAACCCTGAGTATCCATCCCCAACTCAAAGCATGCTTTAATCTGACTACTCCAGGAACAAGGCTTGAAGGCACAACAGTAATGCAAGTCATTTGATCAGTGGAACCGGATAAGAAGATGGATTTCTAGAAATCTCCAACATAAATAGTACCCAGCATTAATACTATCTTTCCTGTGCAGCTATTTCCAGTTAACAGAATATTTTCATACTTTTGATCTCCTTTGACTGGATCTTTATAACAACCCTATGAGATAAATTGAGCATGAATTCTTACCTCATTTTACGGATGAGGAAACAGGCTCAGAGAGTTTAAATGAACACTTGGGGGTGCACAGAGGGTAAGTGGTGCCATGGGGACTTGAACCCACGACTTTCTGATTCTACGTTTAGTGATGCATCTCATTTGGCATTTGCCAATGAATCAACAGCCAAAAGAGCCTTCACTGGGGAAGAATTCCAACTGCTGCTAGAACAGCCTAATCCATAGATTAACTACTTTAATGAGTTAGAACATCAGGGGGTGGAATAAAGAGATATTCCCATATTCTGGAAACATTCCAAAGACAGAAACTGGATTCTTATTAGGCATCGTTGATACTATTGCTTCACCTCTTCTTGTACCCATGACCTTTTGCTATTCCTCCAGCTAGAGGCAGAATACATTTTCCTGTTTCACTCGTGACAGATGTGGCAAAGTGACTTGCTTTACCCAATGAAATGTTAGCAATCATGATGTAAGCAAAGACTCAAAATGAACTTGCTTAGTTGAGTTTGTCTTCTTGTAGTCTTAATACCTGCCCAGCGTAGCTCACTAAACCAAGGGAAAATATGTGTGTGCAGATATAGACCTAATCTGCAACTTTAAGCTGAGCCCATCTGAAGCTCAGCCTAGATCAACCAACTTCTAACCAACCAGTGACACACAAGCAAGCAAAAAAGATTGAAACTACTGAGCTTGGGGCTGATTTGTTATACAGAAATAGCCAACTGGTATTTTACCTTTCTTTCATCTTCCCAATTTCAATTCAATGTAGATAGGGGTTGCCCTTTGTTATCTTTACTCCCTGTTTTTTGTTTTTTTGTTTCCCAGACAGCAAATCATCAGCTCTTCCTAAGTCTTAGATTGGCAAGAGTTTCAATATCAGGATCGGTATCATCATAGGTTTATGAAAAACTATTATTAAATACCCAAAGGGTAGTAAAAACAAGGTAGGTAAAGTTATACTTGCAAAAAAGAGCACCATAGAAGTCAAATAAATATTTAATGAATGATTGAAAACTTCGGGCATTTGAAGGCTATTTTATAATTAGGCTGTTAGTGAAAACACATTGCCATTAGACAATATTTCCCATGTGCCTCTTTTCATAGTGGCCTGGTGCTCTATGTGCTAGGAAGAAAGACCACCCATCCCCTAATGGCTTATTGACTAAAGCAGACAACACAGATGCAGGCAACTGGTAGAAAACATTGTATAGGTAACAGATAAATAGATAAATCAAGGGCAAGTTTAGGTATTTTATTTGGTCTGATTCTGCCATTTTAGCTTTGTTGGATGCATTCATAGTCTCCAAAGCCCCAAAAAAACCAATTCTTCTGACTCCTTAGAAACCTGCGACAAGCTTCCATCTATAGAAAATTATACACTTTTCTAGGTGTTTAAGAAGTTCAAATCCCCTAGTTCATCAGCTGTCCCAAGGGGTGGTTGAGGGCAGGACTGGTATCAATACCAGCCCACTGATGGAAGAAGGATGTGGCTGTTCATCAGTTATTTGAGGACAGTTTCCTGGAGATGCTAGAAAAACTATGCCTTGCACCTGGCCAGCACTCAAAAATATTTGCCAAATGAAAGGAGGGAAGAAGATAGGAACTAGCCTCTGCCCTACCCAGTCTTCCATCCTTCCACTCTGTTTCATCTCAGTTTGATCAAAACTCATCCATTTGTCTGCTCCCTCCAACTCCTACTGGTTCCAGCCATATGATTCAGCCATCACAAATATCTGAATTTGTTCACTGATCACATTTCCTCCCTAGTCCCTGGCACAGTGCTTGTTTCACACTTCTCTCTCTCTCTTTTTAAAAAAGATTATACTTATTTGAGAGAGAGAGAGAGAGAGAGAGAGAGAGAGAAAGAGCACAAGAGAGAAAGCACAACCAGGGGAGAAGGGCAAAAGGGAGAGGGAGAAGCAGACTACCTGCTGAGCAGGGAGCCCAACAATGATGTGGGGCTCGATCCCAGGACCCTGGTTTCATGACCTGAGCCAAAGGCAGAAGCTTAACTGACTGAACCCCCCAGGCAGCTGACTGACTTGACTCTTGCTAGCTGCAGATTTTCTTTTTAGCTCTCAACCCCATTTTTATGTGCTCCAGAACACTGTATTTTGTACACAGCCTCCATCCTGGCCGTCACTCCAGAAGGATGGACCTGGATTCTCAGTTTCCTTTTTAAAATTCTTTCTAACAGCATCATGCTGGGCTTGACTGTTATACTGCTTACAAAGCACTCTATTGCACACTGACTCATCTGAGCCTCACACAGTGCTCTCAGGTAGATAGCACAATCTCACCTGTTCAAATGAATACTTGGAATACAAAGAGGGTCCCAGAGTTGGTATACAGAGAAACCAAGATGCAAACCCAGTTTTCCTGTCTCCAACTCTGGAAGATATTTCTTTGCATTATGGTAGTTTAAAAAGTACTATCACTGCTAAAAGTCTCAGACATCTTTTATAACATTCGAACTTAGGGGAGAAAAAAACAATAATTGCTAAGTACAGGAACAGGAACTAGTTATTATGGCTCAAAAAATGGCCACAAGAAGACTGATCCATTAAGAATGTTAGAATTTGCCCAAATGACTGTCAGTGATATTCCAACACATTGATACAGATCTTGTGATTCTGAGTTCATTTAGCAGGATTCCCTCTTCCAAAAATAACTAATAAGCCTTAGTGGGTAGGATAAACTTAAGTACAAAAGCCCTGAACTCTATAAACCTCAACTTCTAGCCATGCTTTCAGAGGGGATTAAAGAAATGTCAGGGGAGACCAAAGGTTGGCACCACATCGTGAACCACTCAACATCTACTGGAACTTACTACCTTTATAAATATTTACATGACAGAGTAATGGAGCATTTGGAGGACCCTAAAAACTGCATCTTGAGAAGGTATCCAGCTTTCCCAGGGGCGATTGTCCAATCTGATTTCACTTTGAGATCATTTCTAATAACCAGCTTAAGCTTGAGATGGTAGAAAATTTCTAGGTCTGGAGGAGATGATGAAGGTTCAGCTACTGGCTGTTCCACTAAACTGTGTGAAATTGAGCAACTTCCTTGGCCTATCCCAGCCTCATTCTTTCCACAAATATGTATTGAGCACCTAGAAAGGTCCAGGCACTGGGAATTAGAACAGCCCACAAGACAAAGTTCTTGCCCTCAGGAAACTTACATGCTAGGAGAAATGCATGATAAATAAATAAACATATAAGGAACTTAAGAAAACAGTAAGTAGATTTGCAGAGAGAGAGAGAGCAGAGGTGCTATGGATAGGATGCTATTTTGGATAGGATGTTGTATTTCCCCCTTTGAGATAAAGGGGGAAGAGAATTCCAGGTGAAGGGGATGGCATGTGGGAAGTTCCTCAAGTAGGGGGACTCTGGTGTGTCCAGAGAACAGAAGGAAAGCCAGTGTGGGCTGGAGCAGATGGGAAGGGAAGAGAGTGGAAGGGTAGAAGACCACCATCAGAAGGTCTTGTAGGTTGGGTAATAATTTGGGATGGGAAGCCATGGGTGGGATCTGAGCAGGTGACATTATGATCCAACTTAGTTTCCAGAAGCATAATTTTGGTAGCTGTATGAGGGCAGGCCAGACTTTTCCTCATCAGGAAGCAAAGTGGTAGGGACTAGAGAAATCAAGTGGGCTTCCCACTGCCCCTGTATGAGCTGAGATGCCTTTATATCCTTTGCTGAGCAGGTCACTGCCTGTCCTGCTGAGGCATGTCTAGACCTGTGACAGGTCTTTCCATTCCAGAGGCCCTGAACAGCGCCATTCCCCGGCCATTAGCGTACTAGTAACTAGGGAAGGACAGATTCCAACCACAGCAGGAGAGCCGGCAAAACCGGGAGACCCCACTGGTAGCCGCAAGACATTAGGGTGTATTTTCAGAGATGGACCCTTTAAGTGATTTCAGACAGAGAGGACCCCATTGGCTACTTTTCATTTCCATCCCGCCACCAGCTTTCTTCCCCAAAAATCATCTGGTAAAGCCAGTAGGGTTAAGGCACTTGGCCTTTGCCCGGCAGAGTGACTGTTCAGGGGATGCCTGAGACTTTCAGATCTTACTTTCTTTTCTGGGTCACCTGCTTGGTGAGAATTCACCCAAATACATCAGTTTGTTATTTTAGAGTTACACATTATACCTACATTTCTCCTCTCCTGCAGAAATTCGAGCTAAGTGTTGGGGCAGAGCCCCCCGCGTTTGAGACTTAGAGCTTGGCAAGGCCCCTCACGTCCCGGCCTTCCTTCTGGAGCCAGCCAGCCGCACCGCCGCGCTAAGCCACTTGGAGAATCCTGAGTCATTTCACCATTTCTGTTTCTCCCCCTTTCCCCGGGCAACGTTCCCGACGCAAAGGAACACTGCAGCTCTGCGAGCGCCTCCCTCCAGCAGGGCGGGCACCCGCACCCCCCTGGCCTCCCTCCAGCAGCCGCGGCTGGGGATGCGGGCGGAAGGTCGGGGAGCCAGCAGCCCCGGGCGAGCAGAAGGCGTGGGCGCGGGAGGCGAGGCGCGAGCAGGCCGGGAAGGGGAAAGAGGGACACGGCAATGGGGCGAGGGCGTGGGCGGGCGGGCTCCGGCGGGCTGTGCCGCAGTGAGTCGGGTGGCGGTGATTCGTTCGCGGGTGCAGGCGGGGAGGCGGGGTTCCTGACTCACTGCCGCACAGGCGGGGCTGGCGCGGGCCGGGGCTGGGGCTTGGGCCTCCCCCGCGCCCCTACAATCTGCTCAGGAGGCGAGGGGCGCCGGCGAGGCATCCCTTGGGTCAGGGGTCCTCCTGTGGGCTTTCCGAACAGCCTGTGCTCATTTCCGCGGGAGCCCTCGGGGCGCCGTATTGTCACCGTACAGTCACTGTTTGTTTATTTCCACATCTGCCCCAGGAGACTCCGTTAGGGCAGAGCTTTCTAATCCACCCTCTGATGGATTCCGGGGCCCTCGCACTTGGCACAGTGCCTAGCACGTCGTCACGACTTGGGGGATCAGTAAACAGCAGTGGAAGGAAGGGAGAAGGAGCGGGGAGGAGGGAGACAGGGCACAAGAGAACAGAAACGGAAGCAGACTCGAGCCTCCATTTCTGCAAAAGTGCCAAACATCTCCCCGTGTGCTACAGGGGTTAAAGCCGCGGTGGGCGACATGTGAGGATTCGACTTAGCTGCCCCTCGCACACTTGGGGCATCATCCCCAGGGTTTTTGCTCCCAGAATGATAGTGATGGTGGTCAGGAGGGAAGAAAAGGATAAGGAGTAAAGGAGTCGTCTGGCCCTTAGAAATGGCAAGGGTCATAAACACTCCATTGGCCCAAGCCAGCAGTTGCCCCCCAAGGCAAAGCAGGTTGGTGGCCCCTCTGTTCTTTATCATCATAACCTCAGAATCTGCAGAGCCTGGAGGATTCTCAAACAGCATCCCATTTTACAGGGGGGCTCCCTCATATGCCCAAGTAGAGGAAGACAAGACAGGAGGCGATGTGTTGGGGCTTGAATTTCCAATCCATTACCTTGACTACTGCATCCCACTGCCTCTCCCTGAGCATCCCCCCCGCCCCGCCCCCCGCCCCTGGTTTCTCCAAGGTGAAAGTTCTGGGGGAAAACCCACATTGTGATTTGTTCAGGGCCTGGTCCCTGGTAAAGGAAAATGTGAAATTCTGGGTGCAGCTACCCAGGCAGCCAGAAGGCTCTGAAACCCCCACCCCTCCCCCACCCGGGGCAGTGAGCAGCTGCCAGTCCTTCCCCCCACCCCCAACAACAAGCTTTCTGGGGCAGCTCTTCGCACCGAGAGGAGTGTCTCTTGCAGCTCCAAAAACAGATTTTGCCATCTCATCCCCACATTTGCAGTCTCAAGTTGGCCTCTCATGATTGGCCAGAACTTTTCCTCACTAGAAAGATGAGGAAAATCTGCCTCCTCCAACCAGCTGGGAGGAAAACACTGTGCAGAAGCCAAGATGCAATGGCTGTCTCACCCGCCTCTGATGGGGTACAGGGGAGTCAGGCAATGATGCCAGGGACCCAACCCCAAGGTTCTCTACGCTTGACCCTGGGAGCGGTGGCATCTGAAAGGGTAGTTAAACTTGTACCCTCCATTCTGCAGTTGGGGGGTGTCATAATGGGTTCTTCGACTTTCTGGAGCAAAAGGCTTCTCAAATTTAATCTCAAAAGTTGTCATCAGGGCTGGCAGCTCGTGTACACAGCAGATGGTTACTAATATGGTTCAAATTGGGGGCAATCAGAGCTTCCTGTCTGCCTACCCCTGTTCACTTCCATATCTATCGCACCACACTGACTCATAGCCTTCTCCACTGTGGGAAAGTCTACCCTGAGAGATGCAGTCTTTTGGAGTGACCCACAGCACTTCAAGGCTTTCTCCAGGGTAAAGGCTTAATGAACTATTAATATCCCGAATGCAGCCATTCTTTGCCTTGACCGTTCATTAGAATCACCTGGAGAGTTTAAAGGAAGAGTGACGCCCAGGCCACACCTTAGACCAAGTAAATCACTATTTCTGGTGATACCGTCAGAAAGTTCCCCCAGGCGACTACAATGTGCTGTAAGATTGGAAACCACTGCTGTCATGGTAACTGCTGGTTTTGCCTGCCCACAACTATTCTCCTTTCTAGTAATAGCACCTGATGTTCCTCTGGAAGCCCCACTCTCTCTCGATCCACTCCATTCAGTGATACTAACCCCACCATCTCCTCCTGTACTGTGTTTTTTGAGGTGGCAGGGGGCCAGTAAACAGGTCACAAGTCTGACCAATTAGCATGTTCCATTCCCCTGTAGAAAGTTAAATGGGTCAAGCAGGACATGTGACACAAAGAGGTCCAGTGAGAATTGGCCTCAAGACTTTTGCTGAAAACGAAGGGGATGGTCTCTCCGTGCTGTGATTATTCAGCAGAAAACAGAATGCGTCTTGGGCTCACAGCAGCCATTTTTGTCACCACAGGGAGAAAGCCTGCCTGTAAATTAAGGCAACGTGGAGGAAAAGAGAGATTACTGATGCAGTGAAAGAGACTGAAACCTGATTAAAACCATGCCTGAAGCCAGATAACATTCAGTAGCAGAAACAAATAAATTCCTGTTTTTACTCAAGCCAGTGTGAGCTGAGTTTTCTATGATGTGCCACATCACAGCAGAATTAACCTGTTACATAACTAGATGTTACTTTGAAATGCAAAGAACAGGGTCCTGACCTGAATGAGCTTAGATATTCATGGTGAATGGTCCCAGGCACCTAAAGACAGCAAGAGGATGCTGTCCACCTCCAAGGTGAGGGGCTTTCAAAACAAAGGGGTGCTGAAACTAAGGACAGATATATCCCAGCCCATTGTTTTCTTTCATGAACCTCAGGAGTCAAGATTCTCTCAGTCTTAACGAAATAAGAAAATGCTTGAGGCAGAAGTAAATAGGTCCAAGGGATAATGCGTGAATTAAATTTTAACCCTGTCTGCTAGAGCTTTTTAAATAGCCAATATGAGAGGGTGCCTGGGTGGCTCAGTGGGTTAAGCCGCTGCCTTCGGCTCAGGTCATGATCTCAGGGTCCTGGGATCGAGTCCCACATCGGGCTCTCTGCTCAGCAGGGAGCCTGCTTCCCTCTCTCTCTCTGCCTGCCTCTCTGTCTACTTGTGATCTCTGTCTGTCAAATAAATAAATAAAATCTTTAAAAAAAAATTAAAAAAAATAGCCAATATGAGAATGACATAGGAAGTTATATGGTCAAACAAAAGCTGTCCGCAAACCATCAAGACAAGGTACTGGTGGCTTTCTTGGTCAGGGGCGCTTGCCTGGAAGATGTACCCTCTGTCTGAAGGCACAAGTGAGCCAAGTCATTGACTCACCGAATTTTCAATTTGGAAGTCACATCAGTGAGCAATGACTGCAAAACTAACTACCCTTAAGCTTGGTAGCTGATACAAATGATTTATTTGACTCCTTATTCTGTAGGTCAGCATCTGGAGTTCGGGTCAGCTGGGCTGTTCCGGTCTCCGCTGGGCTCACTCTTGTATCTGCAGTTTCTGTTCAGCGAAGGGGCTCTGTTTCTGAAACTGGTTGGCTGTTGGTTGAGGCCCCGGGGAGGGGGGCGACTGGGCCTTGTGTCCCTCATCCTTCAGCAGCCCAGTCTGGGCTTATTAACAAGGTGGAGGCAGGGTTCCAAGAATGAAAGGAAACTCACACAAGGAATCTTGAGATCTAGGCTCGGAACTTGCATTTGTCATTTTGTCACACTCTATTTGTCAAAGCAAGTCACAACTCCACTTTCTGACAGGACGAGTTGCAGAGGCCCATGGCAGTGGGCCAGTGGGAACTCAGAGATGGCGGGACCCATCATGTCTCATTTGACGGTCAGCCAGTGGGCTTAAGTCCCCGTCTGACTATGGAGGATAAGTCTGACCCCTATACTCTGTTTACTATACTTCTTTTTTTGGTTATTTCCCATACTTAGTTATGTAGGTTTGCCTGACTCCTGGCAAAATCTCCATGAAGTAACTAAGGCAGACAATGCCTAAATCTGCTACTTTAAATTAAAGAAATGGATACTCTTATTTTCAAGGTCACCCATCAAATATATTTGGATTCTTTCTCTGGATCAGCTACTGTGACACAACAGAAAATAGGTCAGATATGTCTATACACACAAAGCATCAAGTTTACCATTTAAACGACAGGTCCAAGACCGTTCTGAACCAAGACCAACCTATTCTTCCTCTGGACATACTTCTCATCCCCAGTTGCTGTTATGGTTTTCCTAATTCTGGTCAGCGTATAAAAGCCAGCTGTTTATACTTCTGACGGGAGCAATTTATATTAACTTATGGAGTTTTCAGCCTACCCTCATTCCCTTTCCTACCTCTGCTATGGAGAATTTTCTCTTGACTCTTCAGCTTTGTCACCTCTCCTCTGGAGAGTTTTATCTTTGCTGGGTTGAGCCCCAGGCTCTAGTAACAGCTGAATCTGGATAATGGAGAGAACAAGTTTGGGAGAAGCAGGAGGAAAAGACTGAGAGAATGATGACAGAGGGGAGCCATGGGCAGTGGGGGGCTTCAGAAAGAGCAGAGGTAGGGAATAGAAAGAAAGGGATTTACAGAATAAGAAAGTCCAGAAAAGCTATAGGTTTTATGAAAATTAGAGAGAAGAAACAATCTTTTAAAATGCTGTGCTGAGAGGGGTGCCTGGGTGGCTCAGTGGGTTAAAGCCTCTGCCTTCGGCTTGGGTCGTGATCGCAGAATCCTGGGATCGATCCCCACATCGGGCTCTCTCAGGGAGCCTGCTTCCCCCTCTCTCTCTGCCTGCCCCTCTGTCTACTTGTGATCTCTCTCTGTCAAATAAATAAGTAAAATCTTTTTAAAAATGCTGTGCTGAGTTATAAATTGGATCTCTTTTGTTTTACTTTTCTTTCAGATATCCAAGTTAAGTTTACCCTACCTTTTATTTTGATAACTTTTTGCTGCTAATTTTGTTGAGTTTTTTTAATGTAACATTTGGCAAGCTTTGACCACATGAAAACTGGAAATTTAGCTGGGACAAATTTAATTAAGAATCATTATGTTCCCTGGCAAGACGACCAAATTCTGTACCTTTAGTAGATATGTGATAAAAAAATCAGTCATCCTTTTTCTCAAAAACAAAGACAAAACAAAACTCCCCAAACTCCATATTTCTTTCAGATCTCACTGTTTTTCCTTAATGATTTTTTTTTCTGTCCCAAGATCCCATTTAGGATGTCACATTCATTTAGCTTTTATGTCTTCGCTTGCTCAGACTCTCCTTTTTTTTTTTTTTTTTTTTTTTTTTTTTTATTTTTTTTTTTGGGGTGTTTTTTTAATTTTTTTTTTTCATAGTTAGCCTTGGGTTATGGGTTTATGGAGAATGACCACAGAGGTAAAGTGGGATTTTAAAAAACATATCATATCATGAATCAATATGACTTATCACTGATGATGTTAACCTCGATCACCTGGCTAAGATAGTGTTTGCCAGGGCTCCCCACTGTAAAGGTACTTCTTTCTCCCTTTCCATAACTGCATTCTTAGGAAGTGAGTCACTCTGTATAACTCATCCTTTAAAAGTAGGACATTCTGCCTTTTACCACAGTAAAGAATTGTATTTACTGCAATTTCTCTTCAAGTTCAGAATGGAAAAGGAGATAATTCTCCAAAGCACAATAGTGCAGTATAGTGTAATGTGCTGGGAATTCCAGCAGGCATATCAGAGATTCTGAAACGATGAAATGGAAAGCCACGTGATGCTGAAAGGCATGTATGGAAATGAAGGGAGAAAGTTTACCAGATGTTCTTCCTGGGAGACTTTGTAGACAGGTACCTGGAGAGGATAGTCCCAATGTTTTCTGGGCCACTCGCTGTGAGAAGCCCCTGTGCTACATCTTTGAGGAAATGTATAGTAAAGATTTTCATTTGTCTCCAAGGCATCAGAAGCCACACTGCTCTCTTCCAGGCCAAGAGTGGTCCACAACAGAGTCTTCTCACACTTGTGTTGTACAGGCAAATGATAAATCAGGCTATGTCTGGCTCTGGAGTGAGAAATACACAGTCAAAGGCTAGATCAAGCCTATTATGTAATTTCTTGACCCTCATGGAAGTTTTTAAATAGTCTCATGGAAGAAGGTTTTTTTTTTTTAATTTTTAAAATTTAAAATTTTTTAATAAACATATAGTGTATTTTTATCCCCAGGGGTACAAGTCTGTGAATCGCCAGGTTTACACACTTCACAGCACTCACCACAGCACATACCCTCCCCAATGTCCATAATCCCACTTCCCTCTCCCCACCCCCCTCCCCCCAGCAACCCTCAGTTTGTTTTGTGAGATTAAGAGTCACTTATGGTTTGTCTCCCTCCCAATCCCATCTTGTTTCATTTATTCTTTTCCTACCCCCCAAGCCCCCCATGTTGCATCTCCACTTCCTCATATCAGGGAGATCATATGATAGTTGTCTTTCTCCGATTGACTTATGCTAAGTATAATACCCTCTAGTTCCATCCACGTCATCGCAAATGGCAA
>NW_019154090.1:35472512-35677202 GCF_002288905.1 Enhydra lutris kenyoni
ACCCAGCAACCCTCAGTTTGTTTTGTGAGATTAAGAGTCACTTATGGTTTGTCTCCCTCCCAATCCCATCTTGTTTCATTTATTCTTTTCCTACCCCCCAAGCCCCCCATGTTGCATCTCCACTTCCTCATATCAGGGAGATCATATGATAGTTGTCTTTCTCCGATTGACTTATGCTAAGTATAATACCCTCTAGTTCCATCCACGTCATCGCAAATGGCAAGATTTCATTTCTTCTGATGGCTGCATAGTATTCCTCATGGAAGAAGTTTTTTGCAACATCATTCCTTCCACAGCTACTCCCCATTATTTATCTGAACATGCAAATGGTAAAGTGGCTGGTGGTGACATCTTTGCATTGTCCAAAGATTGGACTCTTTTGTGAGTCTTTTATTCCTTGACTATTGCTTTTTACTTATATTGGACTCCATTGTGACCCCTGTATTCTTTGATCATTGCTATTTACCAAAAATTTTATATAGACGTATATATATATATATATATATGTGTGTGTGTGTGTGTGTGTGTGTGTGTGTGTGTGTGTATTAGTAGATAACAAACATATTTATATATACACATATATAATATGTATTATATATATACATATAAAATTATATATACACATATATATCACATAATTGTCTTTTATGTTTCTACCACAGAGACAAAGATTGTTCCCTACTCAACAGCCTCTGAGTGGTTGTTTGGTCTTTGCTCTCTTCATCATATACATCTGTATTAATAAAAGTTTAAAGAATATGCAAGCTTCCACTAGAAAGATTATTCCAGTGTTTAGGGAAGCAATAAACATGTTCTAACAAGAACCTTGCAGTCAGCAAAACAAGGTGTGTGGTAAATAGGTCCTTTCTTGGGAACGGGCAGAGCCCCAGGGTGTGTGCTGCTGGTGCTTCCAAGGAGACCAATCAAATTAATAGTCTGGTAGGTATCCACAGAGCTCCTTGGCTGGGAGGCAGAAGTAGGACCCTAAACAGGTGCCCCTTTCCACCATTCCTGGGCCCAATCTCATTTCCAGGCCAAGCGGTGGCAATAGGAAGTACAATAGTTCAATCAAGCATCTCGGGGCCCTCTGTGGACTAAAAACACAAGGAAATTTAGTTATGAAGAAAAGAAATACCCATAGTTTTTAAAGCACCAGTCTTAAGCCTGGGACAAGCAAACAGTTTCAGTGATTCAATTACTCTTAGTCAGACACCAGTTTCCAAGTGATATTGTGGTGCCAAATCAGTGCCCCCCCCCCCATGGGTTTATTAGAGTGAAGACATTTTAATGCTGTTTGTTATCTACTAATAACAGTAATGTCATCAGTGACAATGGAGCAAACCATTTAGTGTCTGCCATCTGTGTGTGGGGAGGCAGGTGTCCTTTCTTCTTCCATCTGTGTTTTTACTGGTCTCTGAGGCCATCTTTGCCTTGAGAAGGAGCAAGGTTGGCAGCCTGGATGCTCGTTTGAGTTAGTAACTGAAATATGTTGGTCACCTAAATCTATACTTCACAAAAGTCTCCAACTGGCTAATTCCTGGGCCCCCAGTGCTCCAGGTTGGCTTTTAAGACAGATGAGAAATGGTCAAACTCAGCAAGCTCCTTCTCTTGGGTCCACAATAAAATCAATAGCATCCTACAGGAAAACAGAAAAATTCTTTGTTTCAGTATCAAAATCTGGAGTGGGGTGGTGTATACACCAGAGAAGAAGACCATCCTTGGAAAAATCTATCCCAAAGCCAGACGCAATCCAATTCTTAGCCAGGAGGAAGCACTGGTTGGGGTAAATGCTGTGCTGCCTCAATGGTCTGGATGGCAATGCTCTGGGAGACAAGGATGGCTCAGCCTTGGAAAGAATCTAAATCTCTATCAGATAAAAATGTCTATACTGGCCCATCCCCTTATTCTCCCAGTGGTAGGGCTGAGTATAGGATTGCTGTGCTTGCCACATTTGGCTTCTTCAACTGTCCCAACCATCCTGTTGACCTTTCTCCATCCTGAATCCACAACGAATGGGCCCTTAGGTGGGAAGGGAAAGGCAGAAAGTAACTCAATAACATTATCATCTAAATCATTTCTAATGAGTTGGCATATTAACACTTGTCACTTAGTTTTAAAAAAAGACTTCTTATTATTTAAACTATATGACTCCTATCCATTTACAATTGTAATGAAGCTAGCCTTCTTTAGTTAAAATTTTTTAATTGAAAAGTAATACATACTTATTGTAGAAAATATAGCTAGTATTACCCATAATGCCAGGAGCCACGGAACAGTTAAATTTTATATGTGTATGTGTACTTATAAATATATATGCATATATAGTTTTATACCCCACTTAATTAATTTAACAGTGTATTGTGAACATTTTGTCATGTCATGAAATAATTCTTAAGAACCTGAATTTAATAGCTGTTTAATACTGCCCTAAAAGGTGTGTGCCAATTTTATTATTTTGAGACAGTTAGAGTTTTCCCATTTTTTATAGTAAATAATGCTTAATATTTGCCTGCAGACTCCAAAACACTAAAATTTCCTTTTTTCCTTATTTTTCTTTATTTATTAGTTATGATAATAGGATCAGAATTTTGGCACTGAACAAAGCCTTAGAGAAAATATCTCTCACTCTATTTTAAGGAACTGTACTTTGAGATGTTTTTAAGATCACAGCAAATTAGATGGAATGATGAAACAAACATTAATTAATTATATCTCCTTCAGAATTTTAATTAAAGTAATTAGAATAAAGCTGAAGTCTAGTTTATTCTATTTATCTCATCTTTTTCCCTTTCAAACAGTCATAAATATGATGTATATCACCCAGTCAGATTTTTATATTTTTGCCACATACATATGGGAACTATATGGAGTTGCTTTTTCATATGACTAAATATTATCAGGCTGAATGTAATATTTTTCTATTTCTTTTTCCATTCAAGATTTTTAAAAATCTGTCTATATTGATTCATATGATTCTCGTTCATTCATTGTAACAGCTGTATAGCATTCTATCATGTGAATATATAATCTGTTTATCCATTCCATTTTTTCACAGCTGTTCAGGTTACTTCCTCGTTTTCTCCATACGAACAGTGTTGCAGTTTGTATGTGATTTGTTCATGTGCAAGGCCAGCATTCTTTCCATATTTGCCTGATGTATTAAGCACCTTTTCCATCTCCTTGTTTCCAACCTTTCTGGGTCTTGTATATCTCTGGAAAGCAGCAAATAGATGAATATTTTTAAAAACCAATATGATTGTCTATACCTTTTATGTAATCGATTTGTATTATTTTAATTACTGATATATCTGTGCTCTCTGCCATCTTAATTTGTGCATTCCATTTGCTTCTTCTCCCTGTCCCTGAATTTTTTTGGATCCATCTCCTTCGGCTTCTTATATTGGTTGAGATGTCACATTTTGTTTCTACTATTTTAGTGGTTATCCTTAAAGGTTTAAGATGTATACTTAAGAAACCTCAAGTTTGGGGCACCTGGTTGGCTCAGTTGGTTAAGTATCCAACTCTTGATGTTGGATTAGGTTAGGACATGATCTCAGGGTGGTGAGATTAAGACCTATGTGGGGTTCTGCACTGGGCATGGAGTCTGCTCGAGGTTCTCTCCCTTTCCCTCTGTGCACCCTTGTCCACATCCCACCAGTGTGCACTTTCTCTAGCTCAAAAAAAAAAAAAAAAAGTAAATCTCAAGTTAATCTGCATCTTTCTCCTTCTCCCAAATAGTACAAGTCTTAGTAATGCACTAACTCTGACTTTCTAGCACTCATGCTATTATTTTCTAGTACATTAGTTCTGGCATTTCTTTTCTTTTTTTTTTTTAAACATTTTATTTATTTATTTGAGAGAAGAAAGAGAGCATGAGCGACGAGAAGGTCAGAGGGAGAAGCAGACTCCCCGTGGAGCTGGGAGCCCGATGCGGGACTCGATCCCGGGACTCCAGGATCATGACCTGAGCTGAAGGCAGTCGCTTAACCAACTGAGCCACCCAGGCGCCCCTAGTTCTGGCATTTCTATGTGTTTGAGATGGAAGGAGAGATTTCCTGGGTCAGGTCAACCTTCCATTGGAAGTCACAGAATAGAATTTCCAAGTATTGAATATTTGAAATTTTCTGGATAGATATGAACCAAAATATTGATAGTAATGGTTTCAAAAATGTATGATTGCAAGTGCCTTTTAATTCTTTTCTATTATATTTTTCTATATGTCCTCTTTTTTCCCATAATGAAAAAGTAAAAAGAGAGAGAGAAAGAAGAAAGACAGAAAAAGAAAATAAAGGAAAGTAACTTTCTTTACTGTTTCATTTTCATTTTGTACTGTGGTTTTCTTTCTTTTCTTTTTTTAAGATTTTATTTTTAAGTAATCTCTACACCCAGCATGGGGCTCATCACAACCCTGAGATCAAGAGTCCCATGCTCCATCCACTGAGCCGGTTAGGCACTCCCTTCTGTGATTTTAGTTTTAACTAATGACAGGTTATAGTTCTAAATTCACCAGTGAAGGATAGCTCAATTGCTCCCATGTATCATTAATCAATTGACAGACACAACAATGCTACAAAACAAATGATCTTAAAACCCCAACGCACACAACAATGAGGATTTATTTCTCACACATCTGTATCTGCTGGTATTGGTCTGAATTGCTTATATGACTGGTATGGTAGAATAATGGTATCCAAAAGTGTCCCTGCCCTAATCCCCAGAACCTGTGAATATATTACCTTACATGGTGAGAGGGATTTTGCAAATATGAAATCAAGTTAAGGATCTTGAGATGAAGAGATAATCTTTGATTATCTGGGTGGCCCTGACATAAACACAAGAGTCCTTATAGGAGGTTGGCAGGAGATCATACAGGAGAAGATGCTATGCTGCTAGCTTTGAAGATGGAGAAGGCATTCATGAGTCAAAGAAATATAGGCAACTTCTAAAAGCTGAAAAAGGCAAGGAGATAGATTCTCCTCTATAGCCTCCAGAAGGAACGGAGCTCTGTGTACCCATTTTAGGCTTCTGACCTCCAGATCTATAATAATAAATTTGTGCTGTTTTAAGCCACTAAAATTATGGTAATTTGTTAGAGTGGCAATAGAAAACTAATACATCTTGAGATGTCTGGCTGTCAGATGATCTAAGATGACTTCAGCTTGGGATGACCAGGGTGACTCAGCTGTCTTCCACATAACCCTTAAGCCTGGGCATGTTTTCATGATGGGGGCAGACACAAAAGTACAAGCAAATGGAAGCACAGAAGACCTTTTGAGACCTAGGCATAGAACAAGGACATATCCCTTCAGATTCATTCTATTTACTAAAGCAAGTCACATGGCCAACTCCAGAGTCAGATTCAGGAGTGTGGAAATAGACTCTGCCCTAGACCCTACCTTGTTAGAAAGAGGAGTTATGAAGTCACATGACAAAAGACATGGATATAAGATGGGCAAAGAATTAGGGCAAATGATGCAATCTATTATAATGAATTAAACAGTCACATTTGAGTAAATGATTAAGTACTTCTAATTCTAGATGTTCTAACAAGGTTGTATCCCTTCTTTCTCAGTTGGTCTCATAATCTGATCTACCCTTCTAATATGAGGTTTGGGTATAGGTAGAAGTTCACATTCTTCCTTACATGTGGTTCTCTGCTGACCCACTGAGCTCAAATTTGTCTCACTTTACCTCGCAAAATTCTGATCTTATTACATCCAGCACTGATGGGTCTTATGTAATTCATGATGTGATCTGGCTGAATTGTTCTACTTTTAGGCTCTTAATGGTGATGCTCCTCCTTGGGACACGGCAATGATTTCCATTCAACTTTGATCTTGAGGGGCCCACCCTGATGCCCTCTACTACAAAATCACCACATCCTTTATTACAAGGATCCCCTTGATTCAGGTCATAAGGCAGCTATTTCAATTATCATACGTGCCCCTCTGTCCCATACTCCCTGGGGCTTACAGGGGATTCTGAATGCCTTACAAAGCATTCTCAGGCTAAAGCAGGTGGTATAAACTTTCCTGAAGATTTAACCACATCTTGCCATGTGTCCTTGTCTATTCTGCTTTTACCTCTTCTTTTTGGCATAGGACTCTTCTAATAATCTTGAAATTTTCCTTGGATCTGTTCATTAAAATTGAGACATAATTCCCTCCACGCTGGAAATTCTCCAAAACAGTATGGTTATTTCTCCCATTGTATTATCTCGGATGTTTTTGGCTCTAAATAACAGAAAGTCTGGCTCAAATTAGATTAGAGAAATAAAATTATTATGTCACAAAAGAGGAAGTCTAGCATTAGGGTTGTTTGGTTCAAGACCTTAGTAATATCACATTATCCGCTGGAATATGGGTTCTTTCCATCTCTTCATTCTGAGAGCTACACTGTTGAGCTCATTCAAAAACTGTTTTCCTGCTAGCTCAGAAGTTGCCTGTGAATCACACTGGGAGCCTGCTTCCTCCATCACCAATGGGAGAGAGAAGGAGAACACTTCTCTGTAATCTTATATTAAAATTTTTTCCCTTTTCATTGGACCAACTCAAAACAAGTCAGAGTAGACAGAAGAATGGCTTGTGCTGATTGGTAAAAACCTGCATTTCTGAACCAATTGCCATGAAGATGGTTGAGATCACCATAATTTGGTTCGACTAATGCTCCACCCCTGTTACTGGAGGTAAATTCAGTTTCCCTAGTCACACAGACTATGTAAAGTAAAGATGGACACCTAAAAAAGTCTTCATTCTACCAATAAGAAGATAAACACTTATGGATGTTTACTCTACAACAATAATGTTCCCTAAAAACACATTTCAAAAGGGTTTTCTTAAAAGACTTTTTTTATTTATTTGAGAGAGAGAGAGAGAGAATGAGAAGGGGGAGCAGAGGGAGAGGGAGAAGCAGACTCCCCATTGAGCAGGGTGCCCAACCCAGGCTCCATCCCAGGACCCCGAAACCAGGACCTGAGCTGAAAGCAGTTACCTAAATGACTGAGCCACCCAGGCAACCTACAAAAAGGTCTTTTTTTTTTTTCTTTTTAAAAAATATCTACTAGAAAGAACCAGTACATTCTTATCTGACCTCTTGTCCTACAGTTTCTGTCTCTCCTCTCTTTTAGTAGTGAGAAACTTATTACTCCTTTCTGTCTCATTGAAACTTCTCTTTAAATATACACTAAATTCTCTCTACCTCTGGCTTATTGTGAAACCCTGTATTTAAACTCCAATTTCCCCTTACGATGTAAAGGAAAGGTTGGAAATTTTAAAATTCTTTTTTTCTTTGTCAACAAAAGCTAGCTTTTGAAACTGTTGTTTACCAGACAGAACACACTTCATAATGATGACACTCAGCATTTGTCTAGGGGGCATCTGCCATCCTCATGAAGATATAAATGTCAGTAAGCCAATGAGTGGAGTGTACAAAGGCAGCAAGACAAACAGAATCAGAATGTATTACAGAAATATAGCAAAAACAAAAACAAAAACAAAAAAAACCAAACCCACATCACGTTGCTTGCCTGATTTTTCCTCCAGGCAAAGAAGATTAGACCTTTCAAATTTCAGACAATGTCAACTCTGCCCATGTTGCTTAACAACCAGTCTGAATTACTTTCCCCAGTAATTCTCTAGTTTACCATTATATTGGCTTCCTTCCTAGAAATTATTAGAATTTGTAATTATCTCTTCATTTGTAATTATGCCTATTTATTTCCTTGCTAGTCTCTTTCCCATTTCCTGCACTAGAATGTAAGAACCATGAGGGTAGAGAGTTCAGCTATACCATTCACTACTTCATCTCCAACATCTATCAGAGGACCTGGCACAAAAATAGACATTCAGTAATTATTAGTTGGATGAGTAAATGAATGGATGAATGAATAAACTTTTTTTCTCTTTCTAAATTAAACAACTCTTAATGGATCTTCAGATCCATTATCTTAGTGGATTCTCAGAATAAAATTACTCTTTCACTAGATAATAATAATAATGATAGCGGTATCTGAGTACAGAGATGTTACGTGACTTGCTCAAAGACACACAGTAAGTGTTAAATATGAATCTCAAACTCAGGTCTTCTGTCTCAAATTCTGTGGTCTCCCCATTCTGACCCATGGTTTAAGGTTCTTAAACCTTAAGGACCACTTCCACGGTTACATATGGTAGAAAGCCCTCTCTTTCAAAGAGAACAGAATGAGCAATGTTAGGGAGGTAAGAAGCAACAGGGAGCATTCTGGGAGATCTGTGGTGCATTCTGGGAGCACTTTCCTGTACCTAGCCCTATAAAATGTCTGGGGAGATATAAGACTTCCCACAGAAGAGGAGAGCTTTTTCCTGCTTGTTTTTGGCTGCAAACAACTACTACTGCTTCTAGCAATGCACAGAAGCAAGTTCCCTGCATAAGAGTCTGAATGGAGGACACAGAATAGGAATCACAAGGTAAGGAAGATTAAATTTAGCCTCTGTTTTCCTGGAATGTTCCCGGAGCTAAAGTTACTTGGGAACAAGGCCAGCAATCAGAGAGCAGGGCTTCTCCTTCAGCAAAGGGAACTATCCCAGGCCCTGCAGGCATGCCCCATTTCATGCTGAAGGACTGGCCAGGGCAGGTATCTGTCAGGAGCCTGGGAGCTGACCACAAACCAGGAGGGAAGCTGACAGGACAAGCAATGCTGGCCTTTTCTGACCTTGGAAACTCCAAAACCTCTAAAACCAGAGACCTGAGGAAGCTTAGATGCTGCAGCCACTGTACAACCTCACATGTGCTTGAAGAGCTTCCTTCCAATATAAGATAGGATAAGCATTATCTCTGAATAACCACTGGTAGGACCAGAGTCCATCCTCTAGCAACCACTGTTCTCACTGACCCTTGTTAAAAAGCGTTGCCAGAGGAGTTGGGCTCTCTCTTACAGTCCTTGGGCTGCCATAACAAAGCACGACAAACAGGGTGGCTTAAAGCAACAGAAATGTATTATCTCACAGTTTTGGAGGTTAGAAGTCCAAAATCAAGGTGTTGGAAGGACCGTGTTCCCTCTGAGAAGAATTTTTCGTGCCTTCTTTCTAGCTCCCAGTAGTGGCTGTCAATCCTTGGTATTTGCAAGCTTACAGCTGTATCATACCAATACCTACCTCCATTCTTACATTGCACTCTCCCTGTGTGTTTCTATCTTCATCAGGTGTTTTTCTCTTCTTATAAGCTCAGTAGTTATATTTGGATTAGGGCCCACTCTAATCATTTCATCTTAACTTGATTTCATCTGCAAAGATCCTATTTCCAAATAAGGTCCTATCCATAGGTACCAGGAGTTAGAACTTCTACATCTGTTGGTGGGATACAATTCAACTTACACAGGCTAGTATTATTATCTCTGTGTTTTGGAGGAGGAAACTGAGGCTCAGAAAAACCAAAAGAATTATGTGATGTTACTATGGTGAATCAGTTGCCCAGTAACCCCAATTTTTTCCATGACTCTTTGTATCTACATGTTTTGGTAGTGCCTTTCCACACTGACTCTGGGCTTAGCATGTGACTGGCTTCCAACAATGGGATAGAGCAATAATGATATAAACAGAAGCTTGAAAAATGCTTTTACATTGGGACTTGCCATTCTTGCTTACTCTTGGAGATCTGTGGTCATCACATGAATAAGCACAGGCTAGGCTTGCTGGATAATGAGTGACCACATGGAGAGGGATCCCAATCAGCCCAGTGTCACCATTAATAAATCAGCTAGCACAAGCCAAACTTCCAGTTGACCACAGATGCATGATCAAGTCCACCAAGATCAGGCAAGTTCAACCCAAATCACCAGAACCCATACCTGACCCACAGATTCATGAATAATCATGAATAAGTGGTTTTTGTTCTATGCAAAAAAAATTGAGGGTGGTTTGTTATACTGAAAAAATTAACTGATATAGTCACATAACAACAGAGCTAGTTGTGGTAAAGTGATGGGAGAGAGCAGGTAGGGAAGGAAGGGTCTTACTGAATCAATTAGCTATTGTTATGCAACAAACCACTCCAACACTAAGTGTCATAAAATTACAACCATTTGTTATTTCTCATTAGCCTGTGATTCTACTAGGAAGTTCTGCATCCTGGATCAGTCTGGATTGATCTTGGCAGGGCTTGCTCAGACATCAACTATCTACTGCCATATTGGTTATCAGCTGGCTGGTCTAGGGTGGCCTATGTTGGGATGACTTGGCTCTACTCCATGTATCTCTCACATGCCTCTAGCAGGCTAGCTCAGGCATGTCCTCTTGATGGCACAAGGGTCCAAGAGAAAAAATGAAGATGCACATGTACTTTTCAATAAGATGGCTATTATCTCATTAATCAAACACATCATGGTCAGGCCCAGAATCAGTGTGGAAGGTCATTAACCAATGTTGTGGATAAAATGAGGCATGGGGGCACGTGGGTGCCTCAGTTGGTTAAGCATCTGACTTTGGCTCAGGTCATGATCTCAGGTCCTGGGATCAAGTCATGTTAGGCTCCCTACTTGCTCCTCTCCCTCTGGCCCTCCCCCCTGCTTGTGCTCTCTCTCTCTCAAATAAATAAATAAAATCTTAAAAAAAAAAAAAAGAGGCATGGAAATCTGTTTCTATTAATGCAATCAATATTTAATAACAACTAATAATCATGAAGCTAGACAGGGAACAGGGTTCTTAGAAGAAAGAATAGCAAAATGCCTATCATAAGAGGAACTGAGATATTTCAGAAAGCTCAGAAAACAATGTGGTAACTAGATGAGGGTGAGTTCATTTACAAGTACTTGCAATAAGTACTTGACTAAAAATCTGTGGAGATCCTATCTACAGATGGCCCCAACCTGGCCCAGAGTTGCTCCTACTGTCTACCCAGCAATAATTCCCTAGTATTGACTAAGAAGACAAGAAAATTTCCTAGACAGCACAAGGGCAGATCCAGTATGAGCTAAGGTCTTACAGAGTATGGTCTTGGTCCTTGAATGACTTTGGACAGAGGTAGAGCTAAACATTTCATGCCTTCTATGACCTTATCATCACTACCATCCCTTGACTGTGAACCTATTGTGATTTCCATGTCTCAAATTACAGGGTAAGAAATCCTCATTCTAAGGAAAAAACAGCAACTAATTCAAAAGTATATAAGATGAAAAAAATTATGGAATGACTTCTACCCCATTCCTCAGGGGTAACCATTGCCCTCAATTTGGACACTTCTTTCCAATCTTTTTCCTACATTTGTACTTCTCTGCGTGTGACTTTCATGCATTATTAAGCAGGGCTGAGGTAATGAGGCCAACATTCTAGGGATCACTCTGACAGTCCAGAAAGCCATCCTTTTCATCCTTCTTGTCCACCCCTTCTGCTGTCTTTCTCTAACCAGAAAAATACTCCCCCTGAATGTTTGTGATGCATAACACTAGAAAGTCAAATGTAGAAACACTGGGGGAAACAAAAAGAGAGAGACAAACAAAACAAAACAAAATAAAACAAAAAGCAAGAAATATCAGCAGGAAAAAAATGATAAAAAGAAAAAAATCTGAAAAAATGCTGTGGCAATTCTCTGGTCTAGTATTTAATCTAAGGACCTAATGGAAGTACATCACATCCTGAATAAATATGGGTGATGTGCTCAGAGATTAGAATCATCTTCATTATGACCAGGCCAGTTGGGGCCTCACACATCCCATTTAATGTTTGGTCTGTTTTAGCCATTTTTGTTTCAGAAGTCCCACTTCCACCAGTGCCTTTTATTTGAAAATGTCAGCTAGCATTGGATTTGGGTGTAGATACATGTAACAGAAAATGCAAAATAATGGTGCCTTAAGGAAGATAAAAGTTCATATCCCCCTCACATAAGGAGAATCTAGATTTTGATCCCCAGGACAGATTTGGTATTCCCCCATACCAAAGACCTAAGCTCCTTTATCTTATTGATCTACTACCCCTGTCACATGGCCTCCACCTCAAGGTCCAATCTAGCTCCTTAAATTCTAGCTATCAACTTTGAATTCCAACCTGTACTGTAGTGGAAGACAGTGAGGAAACTTCTCTAAGGAAACTTCCCATCAGCCTCACACAATACTTCCTCTTACAGTTCATTGGCCCAAATGTAGTCTCATGACCATGGTTAGCCACAAGGAAAGCTGAGAAATATAGACTTTGTTCTCTGGGGAGGTATATATGCCCAGTTAAAAAATAAGATGTTTTATCACTGTATGAAAGGCAAAGGGAGTGGAGGGTCAACTAGTAATCTCAGACATATAAAGTCATCAAAAATTTCCCTCCTAAACCCTTTTGAGAAACTGAATGCATAAACACAGATGATGTCTGGGCACCTCAAATTTGTTTTTTGTTTTTTGTTTTTGTTTTTTAAAGATTTTATTTATTTATTTGATAGAGAGAGATCACAAGTAGGCAGAGAGGCAGGCAGAGAGAGAGGAGGAAGCAGGTTCCCTGCAGAGCAGGGAGCCTGATGCAGGACTCAATCCTAGGACCCTGAGATCATGACCTGAGCCAAAGGCAGAGACTTAACCCGCTGAGCCACCCAGGCGCCCCTCAAATTTGTTTTGAATACAAATTTGTCTTTTCCAAAGGAGGACAGAAGGAAAGTTGTCCAAGTTAAAGAATGCAGACGATTTTAAGTGATTGCAGTTCACTTGGTCTCCACCTGCTCAGAGGCCATCTAAACCCAGAGTCTTTCCCATAGAACACTGGGCAATGATATACATTTTTGTCTAGAGAGCGTTTGATTTTGAGGTAGGCAGTGCTCTCCTTACCTTCAAGGAGGAGTACTACCTTCAAGCACCCTTCAACGGGGGAGGAGGGAAGTTGAGTCTATTCCTTGTGCATAGGGTCTCACTTGTGACCAGTCTTCCCCAGGTTCTGCAATGAGTGTGAGAAAGAAAGCCTGCCTTGTGTTAAGCAAAAGACACTGGGCATGCTTTTGGATGTTTGGTGTAGTGCAGAGAAAGACACGGAGAGGACAGAATGCTGAGAGGGGGTACCCTTGTGCTTACTCCCCTCATTTGGAAACCACTGGAGAGAAAGATGCTTTGTGCTTATAGCAAGTTCTCCCTTTCTGTCAGCTTTCATTTTCCTAATATATAAAACAGGGATGGTGAAACCAGCTTCATAGGCTTATTAGAAGGGTTATTTTGAAAATCCTTGCTGAAGTTCCTGGCAAATATTTCCACTTAATGTGTTCTAGTTCCTTTCTCTTCTTCCTTTTGAAATAAAATAATCTGATTTTAAGGACACATTTCCACAAGAAACCATGATGAGAAAAATTTGGCAAAGTATCTAGAGCTGTAAAATGGTGGCCACTAGCTTTTTGTGGCTATTAAATACTTGAAATGTGTCTACTATAATTAGCAACTGAATTTTTAATTTCATTTTAATTTACTTAAACTTGCATTTAAAATCTGATGCTTGATTCAAGTACTGGGAAATGTTTATGCATGTGTGGAACAACTTAGGTATGTGAATCTCCTTTTTCAACCATAAATTTTATGAAATAGAAATACAGATCAAGGATTTCCTATGAAAATTTAACACTTGAATAAAGATGTGCTATGTCAAATACTAGATATTAAAGACTTACTACAAAAAAAATGTAAAATATCTCATTAATAATTTTTACATTGATTACATGTTTAAATGATGTGTTGGGTAAACAGAATACATTATAATATTAATTTCATCTGTTTCTTCTTACATCCTTAATGTGATGACTAGAAAATTTAAAACTGCATAAATGACTTGCATTATATTTCTATTGGATAGTGCTTGGCAGAGGAAACAAATAATTGGATTGAGTTTTCTTACCAGAGGGGCTGGTGATTTGGCCTTGGTCAGACATTTCATTAATTAATTGAGCACCTATTCTGAGCTAGGGAGAAAGGAGAAATTAAATTGTAAACAAGCGTATAAACCAACATTGTAAAATAAGACAATTACAAATAATTTTCGTGAGTACAAGGAAATAATATATGCTGTAATGATTAAGGGAATAATTAGCCAGAGATGGGGGTGGTTCCCTTAAATGAGAGAGCAGGCAGAAAAGGCCTCCAAGAGAAGGAACATCTGAGCTAAGACTTGAAGGGTAAAGATGAACTAGAAATGCAACAATTTACATGAGAGGAACATTCTACAAGAATATTAAACGATTGTCCTCAAGGTCAGACAGCTACCCAAGAGTCAAAGTAGAATTATATACTCAGATTGGTCAGTCCCCAGAGTCTGTGATCATAACCGCTTGTGAGATGCTACTCTTCCCTCTGATAATAATATTGTCCTAGTCTTCTAAAGAGGCAAAATTATTGCCACTGACTAACTGCCCTTTTCCTGCCCTGTTGTATAGAACGTATCTCATTATGTTACGAATGTGGTCTTCCTCAGTTAGGTTCCTAAGGGCAGGAATCAATACACATAGGCATGTGACATATCTTGGAGGAAAGTATCCTTTTCTACTCTTTTTAGCATTTTGATTTTCTATGACAAGGATAAATTTCAAAGATTGCAGAAATGGTGGAAATTATTTCTGAGGAAAGGAGTTAAAGAGGGGCGCCTGGGTGGCTCAGTTTTTAAGCGTCTGCCTTCGGCTCAGGTCATGACCCCGGGGTCTTGGGATCCAGTCCCGTGTTGGGCTCTCTGCTCTGCCAGAAGCCTGCTTCTCCCTCTCCCACTCCCCCTGCTTGTGTTCCCTCTCATGCTGTGTCTCTCTCTGTCAAATAAAATAAAATAAAATAAAATAAAATAAAATAAAATCTTTAAACAACAACAAAAAAGGGAGTTAAACAAGTGTATCTTTCCAAAGTTATGACTTAATAGGGTCAGGTTAACAAGCTTCAGGGAATAAAAATGAGCTAGTGGGAAAATAATGGTAATTCTGAGAAGGGGACAGTGTGGATTTTGGAGGGGGGCCCCAACCAGTATTAAGTCCCATGGGGAGTTCTTAGGTCTGGAAGATCAGTCATCCCTTGAGGCTTCGATGGACTGAAAAATTGATATAATCTGCCTCATTGAATTACAGGAATTTTTAGGCAACACTGATGAGAAGCATCACCTTTTTCTCAGACTTTGAGTCTCCCATATTTCTCCTGAACTCCTAGAGACTGCTGTGAAATTGAAATGTATGGTGTGGAGCCATTTAAGCTACAGACAGACCTTGCTTGATTTTTTTTTTTTTTTTTTAGTGCTATAACTAAAAAGCCAGAAATCTGGCTGGCCTTTGCTTTACTTCATAAAATAAAATGACTGCGGGGCGCCTGGGTGGCTCAGTGGGTTAAGCCTCTGCCTTCGGCTCAGGTCATGATCCCAAGGTCCTGGGATCGAGCCCCGCATCAGGCTCTCTGCTCAGCAGGGAGCCTGCTTTCTCCTCACTCTCTGCCTGCCTCTCTGCCTACTTGTGATCTCCATTTGTCAAATAAATAAAAAATCTTAAAAAAAAAAATGACTGAAGAAAATCTTCATAGGTACAAAAACAATGATGGAGTTAAATGACCCCAGTGTTGTGTGAAGAAGCATGGGGTAGACTATTGAGATTCACAGGTTTGGATAAAGACAGATAGATAGCTGTGTTATAAGAATAATTCAAGTTAAAAAAAAAAAACCCAAAACCTAATTTTTGTATAATAAGTGTAATTCTATTTCTATCTCACCTGTGGCTCCAGGCTTCTAGATCCAATTGCCCACTTAGCATAGAACCACCAACAGAACAAATATCTCATGGTCATCCCAGATTGAACATGCCTGAAATAGAACTTATGGGTTCCATGCCTAGTTTTTCCCATCTAGGGAATTTAGCACTATTTAATTGCACAAGCCATACTTCCTGATATCAATTCTGCCATCAAGGACAGTTAATTTTATGTCCAAAATGTATTTAGAACTTCTTTACTTTTTTTCCATCTACAGAATCGTTCTCCCCTAGTCCAAGCTACCATCATTCTGCATGGCAACAACAGCTCCGAGTGGGTGTCTTGGCTTTTATGCTTGCTTCCCAGATCATTCTTCAGGTGGCAGTCACAAGCCAACCCAGAGCCAAGGGAGGCAATGTTGACCCCCAAGCTCTCAGTAAAAGGCATATTGAAGAATTTGTGGCCATTTTTTTTTTTTAACTGACACATTCAGAATTTAGTACCCATTATAAAGTATTTCCTTTGGCATTCCCACTGCTTCTGGTCATACTCCCTGCCCAATATGATTAAAAAAAAAAAATAGTCCTCACCAACTGAATCTTTCCATAAAGTCCACTGTTTGCATGGTTTACCTATAAGAACACAGCAAGCCCGTGTGTTTAGACTTTAAGGTGACTGACTCAGAGCCACCCCTTACCTCTGTATTGTTAGCTCTTCAGTTAGCCTTTGGCATATTATTTAGTCTTCCTAGGGCCCATTTCCATCATGAATTAAGGGTCCTTATAGCTCATCATGTCTAAGTGTCTTGCAATTCAGCCAGCAACGTGAGAGTTCAGTCACTGACCATGCTCACACACTATAGATACACAGCTAATAATAATTTTTAGTTGTTTTAGTTACATGAGATCTGCTTACATGTCATCTCTTCATAGAACATGAAGTAAGTATTCTGAAGATTTGAGCTATTCTGCCATCCTCCTCCCCAGCATCCCTAAATCATTTGAACCAACTTTAGATGGTATGATGACTTCTATAGGTGATTTTCTAAAAGCTACTTTCTCTTTTTTGGCCCAGCCAATTTATTCCCATTCCAGTTTTCCAAGCCAGCCCCTATCTGATTTGGCCTTTTTTTTTTTTTCCCCCTGCAAGATCTTCTTTTCTTTCTAACTGTTCCAATTTTTTTCTTCAGTTGTATTACCAGAAGAGGTTTATTGCTTTTTGTTATAAATTTATGCAAACAAAAATAATTTATGTTAGCATAAATTTATAACAAAAAGCAATCTTCCCACTGAATTTCTTTTGCTCTTGTGTTAAAAATACAATGCATGTTGAAGTAGAGAACTAAATTCCTTTTACATTTGGGGGTTCATTTAAGCTAGGGTAAAAGACAAAATACATTTAAAAAAACTATTTAGAAGAAAAGTTTTTTAAATCCATTCTGATTGAACTACTTATAAGGAGAAAAAAATTTTTATTTTGTTTATCCTCAAGCCTCTTTTTCTAAATTTTGGTTCTGAGACACATGTCTCACATATATGTAAATAAATATAACAAAAGAAAAATCTTATGAAAAGACATTTATTATTTTTACTTAAACTAAACAACAATAAGTATTAATAATCAAGAGGGTTGATGTAGCTTTTTAAAAAATATTTTATTTATTTATTTGACAGACAGAGATCACAAGTAGGCAGAGAGGCAGGTAGAGAGAGAGAGGAGGAAGCAGGCTCCCCACTGAGCAGAGAGCCCGATGTGGGGCTCGATCCCAGGACCCTGGGATCATGACCTGAGCTGAAGGCAGAGGCTTTAACCCACTGAGCCATCCAGGTGCCCCTGAGGTAACTTAAAAAAAAAAACTTTTTAGGGTGCCTGGGTGTCTCAGTCAGTTAAGTGTCTGCCTCTGGCTCAGGTCATGATCCCAGGATCCTAGGATCCTGGTTCAGCAGGGAGTCTGCTTCTCTCTCTGCCCTTCCCTCGGCTTGTTCTCTCTCTTTCTCTCTCTCTTTCTCTCAAATAAATAAATAAAATCTTTAAAAAAATTTATAGTATAACATATGCATGGAAGATTACACAATAATAAGTATATGATTTGAGGAACTTTTCACAAACAGAACATCCATGTAACCAGCCAAAGGACTGACTTTTATCTTGCTAAAAGATCCTCAGTGATGGACTCTTGAGAAACTCCTGTATAATCATCCTAAATTGTTACTAACTTTATGTAAGCATGAGGCCATTCTCTCCAACTCAATAATTATACATTCAGTATGGTTTCTACAGTAGGACCATAGTTTATATCTCATTTTTTTCTACCACAGACCTAGTTAAACGCCCTGCACTGAGGACAGCGTCAACAAATGACTATAAGCTATATTCAGACTCAATTTATTAAACATTAATACACGCCAATTTCTTCTTTATATGCTTCTATTTCTTACTTCACCTACATCACTGACCTTCTAAGTCTTTTTGCTGACCCCAACCTTCACTGGCCAAATGGAATTTCTTAAGACTGCTTCATCTACTTTTTCACTCTAGCTGAGCTCAGTTGTTTCCATATTTTAAACTAATATCTACGTGCTGAAGACTCTCAAATTATAACCTATAATTTAGTCAGTTAATGACATTGATGGCCCCAGTTAATGGCCTCTGGGTAGCCATACCTTTGCAATGTGACTTTACAACTGCTCCCATGATGAGGTGGAGTCTGTTTCTCCACCTACTGAACTTGGGCTGGCCTTATAACTTTCTTTGGTAAGTAGAATACTGGAGAAGTGATGGTGTGCCAGTTGTGAACTTCAGACTCTGCTTACTCTCCCTCTATTCTATGAGCAAACTCAAGGCACCCCACTGAAGAATGAAAAACCACAGAGGTCATTACAACAACTGACAATCAACCAACCCTAGCACCAAACCACCTTGCCAACACAGAGCCTACTGCTGATGCATTAGGGAACCCAGGTGAGACCAAATAAGACTCCCAGCTTAATCCAAGATGATTTGCCAACCTGAAGAAATGGAGCATGACAAATAATTATTGTTTAAGCTGCTGACTTTTGGAGCAGTTTGTTACACGCAATAGCTAACTGATATACCAGTTTAGACTTATATATAGGCATACATTCAACTACCAGCCTGATATCTCCATATAAATTGTTCATAGGCATCATAAAAATCAAAAACAAAAACAAAACAAAACATAAAACCAAGAGTACACTACACTGTTGATTTTTACCCCCAAGTACAAAGCCTCCCCTTTCTAATCATTTCCTCTTGGAAAGTAGCTTCACCATACACCAAGATGTTCGAATGCAAAGTCTGGAAGGTATCTTTAATTCTTTTTTGCTATTACATCTCAAACACAATCCATCAGCAAATCCTGTTGACTCTATTTTCTAAATTTGTCTTAAATCTACACTTCTTCCCAGCACCTCTAACATCACTTCTCCCAGTCTAAGCCTCTGCCATCTTTTGCCTATAACACCACAGTAACCTCTATCTGATCTCCCCTCCCTACTGCTAAACCTCTCTAACTCTTTTTCACACAAAAGCTAGTTTTGACTTTAAAAATCCTACAAGATCATGTCACTACTTAAAACTCTTCGAAGACTTCCCGTTGGGATTAGAATCAAATCCAAATTTCTTGTCACAGCCTATGAAGTCCTCCTACGTAACTAAGTCCCTGCCATTGTCCTGCCACTCTCTCTTTAACTCATCATATTCCAGCTATATTGGCCTTCTTGCTTCTTCCATAACAATCTAACTCCTCCCATCTCGAGGCTTCCATTCTTGCTATTCTGTTGGCTACAAACCTCTTCGCTTGCTCCTTGTTCTTTACCTGGTGGGCTCCATCATATCTTCCTCAGGTTAACTCTCATCACCTCTGTGTTGTCTTCTGTGGACACGTTCAAGTGGTATTCCTGATCCACTTGTTTTCTTCCATCAGCCCATCTGGTCCAGCTCAATGAAATTATTTCAATTTCTTATTCTTGCTTCCTTTCTTCCTTCCACCCTTTTCCTTTTTTCACTACCAGATCAGAAGTCCCATGAGAGCTGGAGATTGTCTTTACTTTTTTCATTTAATATCATCAGTGCTTACCATAACTTCTGTCCCACAATAGGCACTCAGTAAATATTAGTTGAAGAAATGAATTTAATACAATCCCTTCAATATCAATATCAGATAGATTTTTATTACTCCAATTTTAAAAAATATGAAACTTGAGGGAAAATATTATCTGTATAACCATTTTTTTCAGTGCAGATAGAAGAGATGGGAACGTGGTAGCTAGGCTAATTTATTAGGGAAAGAGTGGGGTACTGGAACCAAATTAACCTATTAGGAACATATACAGGGCCTAAACTTTAATCCCTCAATTCCAGTGACTTGAAAATGAAGCAAGTGTGCACTGGTCAGGAGGGAGTGTTGTAAAGGGATACAGGAAAAGAAAAAATGCTCCAACTCATAATTAGTTGTTTCCCACCCTTGGACTGTGGCTACAGTTCCTAGAGTCACATCCTCAAGAAAATAAATCCAGATGTAGGAAGGAAGGGACAGACAATAATGGGTTTTCCTCAGTACCTCTTTCTTAGCAGAGAACAAAATACTTCCCCAAAACGTCCAGCAGATTTTTAGTTATATTTCATTGGCCATAATTTGGTTCTACTCCTACTTTTAGACAAGTCACTTGGTAAGGAGACCAAGACTGCCACATCTGATCTGCATCCATCACCATTCATCACCTGGGCTAGGCTTCTCGCCACACAAATGCATCAAGTTTTGGTATCCATGATAGAAGAGGAGAATGGAAATTGATAATGCAAGCAACAGCAACTGTTGCAGCAATTCAATTACCCTGTGTGGGTAGGTTTTGGGAGTTTTTTTGGTTCCACTTTATCCTAGAAAGTATAGGTGCCATAGATTTAGTCCATGGACTAGAAAACTCAGAGTTCTATCTCATGACATTGAAGGTCAGCAAGGTTACAGACTATTTTTCTCAGAAATTGATGAACCCATATGTTATACTCTAAGGATTTTAGCCTCTGGCCTCCTCACAATGCATAAACTTAAATACCAGGCATAGTAAAACAAAACAAATATTATAATAAGGCACAGTTCTTATAATAAACCTAAAATTGTCCTGATAAATAAGTCCAACTGTGTTTTAAATTCAGTATTTGAAAAACAACCTAAATATGCTAATATCAAAATAAATCACTTTTAGCTAAATCTCAATGTTCCTTTCCTCATAGACACAAATTTTATTTTCCATAAACTTCAACCTGTGTGTTTGTTTCACCGGTAGTCATACAAGAGTACTGAAAAGTACGTATAGACTAGTAGAGGCAACTTTGACCTGATGGAAACAGCCTTTCCCTGAGAATTGGGAGAGTGGATTCTAGTCTTGTTATAGCCCCAAAATGGCTGAATTCAAGTCTCTTCATTTCTTCTTCTGTGAAATGAAGAGATTAAATAGACTGAGAGCTTTCTAAGTTCTAAAATTCTGTGATTATATTTGATATCTAAGTTGAAGCCAATTGGACAATGTATTGGTAAGGGTAATTGATGTTATAATAAACAGTTCCCAAATTATAGTGGCTTAACACCATAAAAGCTTATTTCTCACATAATGGTCCAACTGGATTCATGAAGCTTTCCTGGTGTCTCCTCCAAGCAGTGTTTCAAGGCCCCAGCTCCATTCATTTCATGGTGTTACCATCCTCTGTATTTGGCTTCCATGGTTTCTGTAAGAGAGAACATTAAGGATAAAACATGAGTTTTTATAGGAGACATATCAATTTGGGCAGATGAATTAGCCAGAGTCTTGTCACATGGCCTCAGATGAAATAAAAGTGAGCCTGGGTAATGTAGCCTGTGAGACCAGAAAGAAGCAACAGAACTGGAGAGTATAGAGCCAGTCTCTGCCATAAACATTTTTGGAAATATTTCTTTCTCTGAGTTCCATGTAATTAAGGGAAATATTAATCTCACTTTGAATATTCCCATGTGTCACTGCATATCCTGTGTTCTCAAGTACCTTATACTACTACTATGTTTTATCATGAATTAACTGTTTATACATCTATGTCTCACTAGTTGCTGGGACTTTTTGAAAGAGGAACCTTGTGTACTTCCTTTCTATACCCTCAGGGCTCAGCACAGTGCACCTATTAAGGATTAGAGATCCTGGGCAAATCAGAAAAAAGAAGATAAATCCAATTTCTTTGTCCTGAAGTTGATGGTCAGTGCTCACTCCCAAATATCTGTATTGAGTAGGGGTGACCTATAAGGTTTGATATTTGTGTCTGTATGGAGGGTATTGAATTATGTTTGCTAAATACTTCAGAAAAGTTTGAGGAAAGAGAAATTGTCATTGCACAGGAAGGTGGGGAAGATTTTCTAAAATGGGGGTAGAAGAGGTAAAGCTATCAACTTTGAGCCCCACCAGTATTGAGAAAGGATAATAGTGAAAGTAAATAATGAGATGATTCTGTATTTGTGAAGCACAGATCTTTTTCAGCACAAGCTGGCAAGGCCTCCTCCCTGAACCCATGGCTTTACCAAGAGAAGGTATCAGGGCCACCACAATGACTGACATAATAGTTCTGCTCTAGGAAAATAACTAACTTTCCCACCACCTGTCCTATGGTCCAACACTGTCACTCAGCATGGCCTAACTCAGAGTCCATTCCCAAAGAAGTGATTCTCCAGGTTGCCAGAATCCCAAGATGTCCATACCCCACAATTAGAAAACATCCCTGTGGGATTCTCAGGTTTTCAGCATACAGACCAGGGATGCATACATGAGCTTCTTTTATTTCAAGTTAAGAATGCATTTTAGTGTTTTTTTTTAAATTGAATAATAATAAACATTTCTTGAAAACCCAACTTCTAGAAAAATACCATAAAATACAGTAGTTGCCAGCCACATGTGGCTATTAAGATTTAAATTTAAATTAATTAAAATTAAACAAAATTTAAGATGCAGTTTGTCAGTCATACTAACCACATTTCAAGTGCCAAATACCCAGATGTGGCTGGTGGTTACCCCACTGGACAATGTAGCTGTAGAATATTTTCTGGTGAGGCTAGTGTGCCAAGTGCTGCCATGGCGGGGACCCTGGGAAGCCCTGGTACTCTCCTGGGAACACTTTTAGCCACTCCAAGCTCCGTTTCCAGAGGGGTCTAACTCTGAAACCAGCATCTCTTCTCCCCCACTGCCTCCAACTCCGAATGAGCTGTTTTTCGCATCTTCTGCATATGGATCTCCACACCTGGGTCCTGGGAAGGGAGACTGACTGCTTTAGAGCTCCACCTGAGAGTGGCCCAGGAGAATAGTTGGTTGACAGTGCCCAGGCTGTGTATTTTGGTCCATTGAGCATGCCCAGTTTAAAAAAAAAAAAAAAGTATGAGAGAGACGGGACCACAGTCTCTCCCAAAGCTGGTGGTGGAGCCCTGTGGCTGTGGAGACAGGTGACCCACAGGTGTTCCTGGACAAGCTGAGTTACCTTTCCTGAGAGACCAACCCTTTGAGAATGACAAGAGGAAATATTATGTTTTCCTACCTATTCTTTTTTATCATATAAAAATATTTGAATATGCTAATAGGGATACAGTGTAAATTATTATTTATAATATCCATTTGTATAATTTATGGCCTCAAAAAGAAAAACTAACTTCTTGAAGATTAATACAGTGTAGAACCCGTTTTCAATACCCATCCCGTCTAGAAGAAAGGCTTTCATGGTCAAATACATTTTGGAAATGCTGTACTCTATTCCCCTGTTAGAAAGTTTCATTGTATATTGTTATAAAAGGACCTAGTGGGGGAGGAGCAAGATGGCAGAGGAGTAGGAAACCTAAATATGGTTGGGTCCCAGGAGTTCAGCTAGATAGTTATCAAACCATTATGAACACCTACAAACTCAAAGGAGATTGAAGAAAAGAAGAGCAGCAATTCTACGAACAGAAAAGCCACCATTTTCTGGAAGGTATGACATGCAGAGAAGTGAATCTGAGGCAACATATGGGAAGAGAGACTGTGGGGGGAGGGGCTGGCTCCCCACAAGCGGGAGAGCAGCAGAGCACAAAATTGGAGCTTTTAGAAGTCTGCTCCACTAAGGAACATCGCTGCAGAGGCTAAGTGGGTGGTGGAGCCCTCACAGGGACAGTGTAGTCTCAGGTCCCTCAGGGTCACAGAAAGACCGAGAATTCCTGAGTGTGGCAGAGCTGCCAGGGATTGGAGGGAGGAAGCCCGTGGCAGAGACAGAGATGAGGAATGGGCTCTCAGCTTGGGGTTACCTTAAACTGTGATCCGAGGCACAGTCAAGCCACTGTTCTTTGAGGAGGGACCCAACAGGTGGCAGATCCAGGGAGACCCCCTCCTTCCTATTCTGGGAGGAGTGGCACAGGAGCAATGCATGAATCTGCTAGGTTTGGAGACTCCAAACAGGGCTGTGCACCAGCGATAGAAATGCTTGGTCACAGGCTGGGTGAGTATGGAGTGTGGCTGGAGGCCAGGGAGATGGGAGGGATTGACTGCTTTTCTCAGAGGGTGCACTGAGGAATGGGGCCCTGAGCTCTTGGCTACTCTGGGCAGAGATTGGGAGGCCGCCATTTTCATTCCCATCCTCCAAAGCTCTAAGGAAAGCATTCAGGGAACAAAAGCTTCTGAAAGTGAACCTGAGCACTTAGCCTGGCCCCTGGCAAGGGCGGTGCAATTTTGCCTCGGGCAAAGGCATTTGAGAACAACTTCAACAGGCCCCTTCCCCAGAAGATTAGCAAGAACATCCAGCCCAGACCAAGTTCACTGATCAATGAAAACTGTGGAACTCCAGAGTTAAGGGAATGCAACACACAGAATTCATGGCTTTACCCCCATGATTTTTTAGTCTTTCAAAGTTAAATTTTGTTAATTTTATTTTTTTCTTACTCTTTTAAAAAAATTTTTCTTCTTTCCTATTTTAACCTTTTTAAACTATTTTATCTTATCAATACCTTTTAAAAAAACCTTTTAAAATTTCATTATTATAGTCATATTCTATCCCTTCATTGTATTTAATCTTATTTTTTGTATACATATAGTTTTTTTCTTTTCTTCTCCCCCTGGTTTTGGGTCTCTTCTGATTTGGTTAGTGTATATTTTTCTGGGGTTGTTGCTACCCTTTTAGTGTTTTGTTCTCTCATTCATCTATTCTTATCTGGATAAAATGACAAGGCAGAGAAATTCACCTCAAAGAAAAAGAACAAGAAGTAGTACCAATGGCTAGGGACCTAATCAATACAGACTTTAGTAAGATGTCAGAACTAGAGTTCAGAATGATGATTATCAAGGTGCTAGCTGGGCTTGTAAAAAGCATGGAAGATACTAGAGAATCCCTTTCTGGAGAAATAAAAGAACAAAAATCTAATCAAGTTGAAATAAAAAAATCTATTAATGAGGTGCAATAAAAAATGGAGGCTCTTACTCCTAGGATAAATGAGACAGAAGAGAGAATTAGTGATATAGAAGACCAAATGATAGAGAATAAAGAAGAGAGAAAAACAACTACTGGACCAGAAGGGGAGAATTCGAGAGATAAGTGATACCATAAGATGAAACAATATTAGAATAATTAGGAGTGCCTGGGTGGTTCAGTGGGTTAAGCCTCTGCCTTCAGCTCAGGACATGGTCTCAGGGTCCTGGGATCAAGCCCCGTATGAGGCTCTCTGCTCAGCAGGGAGCCCGCTTCCCCCTCTCTCTGACTGCCTCTCTGCCTACTTGTGATCTCTCTCTCTGTCAAATAAATAAATAAAATCTTTTTTAAAAAAGGAATAATTAGGATCCCAGAAGAAGAAGAAAGAGGGGGGGAAGAAGGTATATTGGAGCAAATTGTAGCAGAGAACTTCCCTAATTTGGTGACAGGAATGAGCATCAAAATCCAGGAGGCACAGAGAACCCCCCTCAAAATCAATAAAAATAGGTTAACACCCCATGATCTAATAATAAAACTTACAAGTCTCAGTGACAAAAAGAAAATCCTGAAAGCAGTTCAGGACAAGAGGTCTGTAATATACATTGGTAGAAATATTAGATTGGCAGCAAACCTATCCACAGAGACTGGGCAGGCCAGAAAGGACTGGCATGATATATTCAGAGCACTAAATGAGGAAAAATATGCAGCCAAGAATACTATATCCAGCTCAGCTGTCACTGAGAATAGAAGGAGAGATTAAGAAGCTTCCAGTACAAACAAAAACTAAAATAATTTGCAAACACCAAACCAGCCCTACAGGAAATATTGAAAGGGATCCTCTAAGCAGAGAGAGAGCCTAAAAGTAACAGACCAGAAAGGAACAGAGACAATATACAGTAACAGTCACCTTACAGGCAATACAATGGCACTAAATTGTTATCTTTCAATATTTACCCTGAATGTAAATGGGCTAACTGTTCCAATAGCATGGAGGACAAGGGGAGATGGAGAGGAGAAGGGAGTTGAGGGAAATTGGAAGGGGAGGTGAACCATGAGAGACTATGGACTCTGAAAAACAATCTGAGGGTTTTGAAGGGGCGGGGGGTGAGAGGTTGGGGGATCCAGGTGGTGGGTATTGGAGAGGGCACGGATTGCATGGACCACTGGGTGTGGTGCAAAAATAATGAATACTGTTACACTGAAAAATAAAAAAAATTAAAAAAAAGGACACAGGATATCAGAATGGATAAAAACCAAGACCCATTGAAATGCTGTCTGCAAGAAATTCATTTCAGAACCAAAGACACCTCCGGATTTAAAGTGAGGGTGTGGAAAACAACTTATCATGCTAATGGACATCAAAAGAAAGCTGGGGTGGCAAGCCTTATATCAATCAAACTTGATTTTAAGCCAAAGACTATAATAAGAGATGAGGAAGGACACTATATCATACTTAAAGGGTCTGACAAAAAGATCTAACAATTTTAAATATCAATGCCCCTAACATGGGAGAAGCCAATTATATAAGTCAATTAATAACAAAATCAAAGAAACACATTGACAATAATACAATAATAGTAGGGGACTTTAACACCCCCTCACTGAAATGGACAGATCATCTAAGCAAAAGATCAACAAGGAAATAAAGGCTTTAAATTTACACACTGGACCAGATGGACATCACAGATAAATTCAGAAAATTCCATCCCGAAGCAACAGAATACACATTCTTCTCTAGTACACGTGGAACATTCCCCAGAATATGTGACATCCTGGGTCACAAATCAGGTCACAACTGGTACCAAAAGATTGGGATCATTCCCTGCATATTTTCAGACCACAATGCTTTGAAACTAGAACTCAACCACAAGAGGAAAGTTGGAAAGAACTCAAATACATGGAGGCTAAAAAGCGTCCCACTAAAGAATGAATGGGTCAACCAGGAATTTGAAGAAGACTTTAAAAAATTCATGGAAACAAATGAAAATTAAAACACAACTGTTCAAAATCTGTGGGACAAAGCAAAGGCAGTCCTGAGAGGAAAGTATATAGCAATACAAACTTTTCTCAAGAAACAAGAACAGTTACAAGTACACAACCTCATCCTACACCTAAAGGAGCTCGAGAAAGAACAGCAAAGAAAGCCTAAACCCATCGGGAGAAGAGAAATAATAAAAATAAGAGCAGAAATCAATGAAATAGAAGCCAAAAGAACAGTAGAACAAATCAATGAAACAAGGAGCTTGTTCTTTGAAAGAATTAAAAGATTGATAAACCCCTGGCCAGGCTTATCAAAAAGAAAAGAAAAAGGACCCAAATAAATAAAATCATGAATGAAAGAGGAGAGATCACAACCAACACCAAAGAGATACAAACAATTTTAAGAACATATTATGAGCAATTATACACCAGCAAACTTGACAATCTGGAAGAAATCATTCCCATTTACAATTGCAGCCAAAACCCTAAGATACTTCAGAATAAATCTAAGCAGAGGCAAAGAATCTGTACTCAGAAAACTAAAAGTATTCATGAAAGAAATTGAGGAAGACACAAAGAAATGGAAAAATGTTTCATGCTCATGGATTGGAAGAACAAATGTTGTGACTATGTCTATGCTACCTAGAGCAATCTACACATTTAACGCAAACCCTATCAAAATACCATCAACTTTTTTCAAAGAAATGGAACAAATAATCCTAAAATTTATATGGAACCGGAAAAGACCCTGAAGAGGCAGAGGAATGTTGGAAAAGAAAACCGAAGTTGGTGGCATCACAATTCCAGACTTCAAGCTCTATTACAAAGATGTAATCAACAAGACGGCATGGTACTGGCACAAAAACAGACACATAGGTCAATGGAACAGAATAGAGAGACCAAAAATGGACCCTCAACTCTGGTCAACTAGTCTTTAACAAAGCAGGAAAGAATGTACAATGGAAAAAAGACAGTCTCTTCAACAAATGGTGTTGGGAAAATTGGACAGCTACATGCAGAAGAATGAAACTGGACCATTTCCTTACACTGCACACAAAAATAGACTCCAAATGGATGAAAAACCTCAATGTGAGAAAGGAATTCATCAAAATCCTAGAGGAGAACACAGGCAGCAACCTCTTTGACCTCAGCCACAGAAACTTCTTCCTAGAAACATTGACAAAGACAAGGGAAGCAAGGGCAAAATGAACTATTGGGACTTCATCAAGATCAAAAGCTTTTGCACAGCAAAGGAAACAGTCAACAGACAACTGACAACCAAAAGACAACTGATAGAATGGGAAAATATATTTGCAAATGACATATCAGATAAAGGACTAGTATCCAAAATCTATAAAGAACTTATCAACCTCAACACCCAAAGAACAAATAATCCAATCAAGAAAGGGGCAGAAGACGTGAACAGACATTTCTGCAAAGAAGACATCCAAATGGCCAACCGACAGGTGAAAAGGTTTTCATTCAACATCATCTGGCATCAGGAAAATACATATCAAAACCATAATGAGATACCACCTCACACCAGTCAGAATGGCTAAAATTAACAAGTCAGGAAATGACAGGTGTTGGTGGGGATGCAGAGAAAGGAGAACCCTCTTCCACTGTTGGTGGGGATGCACACTGGTGCAGCCACTCTGGAAAACAGCATGGTGGTTCCTCAAAACGTTGGAAATAGAGCTACCCTATGGCCCAGAAATTGCACTACTGGATATGTACCCTAAAGATACAAATGTAGTTATCCGAAGGGGCACATGCACCCAATGTTTATAGCAGTGATGTCCAAACTATGGAAAGAACCTAGATGTCCATCAACAGATGAATGGATAAAGAAGACGTGAGCCATATATACAATGGAATACTATGCAGCCATCAAAAAGGAATCTTGGCATTTGCAATGACATGGATGGAACTAGAGAGTATTATGCTATGTGAAATAAGCCAATCAGAGAAAGACAATTATCATATGATCTCTCTCAAATGAGGAATTTGAGAGGCAGGGTGGGGGAGTCATGGGGGAAAAGGGATGGAAAAAATGAAACAAGATGGGACCAGGGAGGGAGAGAAACTGTAAGAGACTCTTAATCTCAGGAAACAAACAGGGTTGCTGGGGGGTCAGGATGGGGGAGGGATAGGGTGGCTAGGTTATGGACATTGGGGAGGGTACGTGCTATGTTGAGTGCTGTGAGTTGTGTAAGACTGATGATTCATAGACTTGTACCCCTGAAGCAAATAATACATTGTATGTTAATTTAAAAAAATAATAAAAGAAAAAAAAGAATATTTTCTGGCATTACAGAAAGTTCTACTGGATATAAATGTTCTAGAAACTGCCTCCATATAGTGTGTCCAGCTTTCTAGATCAAGTTATCTTAACTCTATTTGGTAGAAAATATGATAAACTTTTTTAAGATATCAAAAGAGGACCTATATTTTGCTATAATTTAGACATATACATGCAGTTTCTTAAACTAAAGTTTACATATTTGAAGGGTCTGTCCAACTTGGAAAGTTAAATTTTGCATTTCTAATATGAGTGAAGTTTTTTCACTGCCTGGAGCTCAGGCATCATTATAGATTAAAGGTTAAATAAAATCACAAATTTAATATCTCCTGAATCTTACAGAGAGAGAGAACAAGCAATATGAGACCCTTTTTAGATAACAATAGAAGTAAGAATGAACTGAAAAGAACCTTGCCTATTTTTAAGGGTAAAATCTCCAAGTACATATCATTTTAAAAATAAAATTCTATATTATAATATTCAAAGCACTGAAATATTTATAATCCTTATACATGTTAACCTGTAAGCTATTTTTTTTCCCAAGAGAAGTTCGTCTACCCAAGAGGAAAGTGAATTGACCAGGAACATATTCTACTATTGGTCCAGGAGGGGCAAGAATCTTTCTTAATCATCAGAGAGGCCATCTGGACTAGTTATTAGGACTCTTCATAAAAATTTCAGTTCTACTTCTCTAGGAATATGGGAGATTTCACTTCACCACCCCCTAAAGTAAGAGAGGCTAGATGACTTGGTTTGCATGATTAAATATGAACAGGAGTGATGTATGTCTCTTTCAGTGTTAGCATTTAAGTTACTCTGCTTGGCTAATTCCTCCTTTCTCCCCATTTTGACAATCATGGGAGCCCACACTGGAGTTTCCATCAGTGGAAATCCATTAGTGATTATGATGAAGAAAGGCCTTGCTAATTTGTATTGGACAAGAGGCAAGTAAAAGGATAAACATTTATTATGTTAAGCCATTATGAACATGAGGGTATTTATGACTGCAATATAAGCTAGCCTCTTGTGATCAATACATCACCTAAATGCAGGTCATATGGTTCAAAATGGAAACGAGTTCTGAGCCTTTTGTTTCTGTGAATAAAAATAGAAAAGCTATATGTGTGCAGATCAAGAGTTAGAAGCAAGGGATCAAATTTGACAAAGTCAATCCTAGCCCTGATTTCTTATAGGTCTTAAACATAGGGAGAAAGAATAACTTGTTTGTGCGAGTGTAAATGGTATATAGACATTTATTTAAGTTCTGCTCTGAGGTGGGAACTCTTTTCCTGTCTGGTTGAAGAAAAAAATGCTATATAGTCTGTGTATTTCTAAGATGTTTTTCCTACAAAGGCTTAAAATTTCATTCCCCTCTTTCTAGATATGCTGCTAAGATGATTTTTTCCCTTTAAGAAAAAATAAATCATTGAGATTAACATCCAGCTTGTTGAGTCACTTATCTTCCACTTGAATTTTAACTAGACATCTGAAGGCAGCAAGGAGAAAGATGGAGAGACACAACGATAGACAGAGATGAAGACACAGAGACAGAGAGATTTAGGGAGAGAAGGAGAAAGGTTGATCCTAAAAACAAAGAAGAAAAATCTATTAAGTCATATGGGAAAAGCAAAAATGAAATTTGAAAGATTTAGCTATGACATCAGTTTTCTTACTGTGTAGTAGGAGCCATTTATACAATATTTTAATAAAAGGTGTAATGTGATTAAGTTTTGAATCAGGTTTTCACAATGGAAAGAGAAAGTTCGTTAGAATGGAAAAGACTTGGTAGGGAGAGGGTAGTGGGCTTATGGACATTGGGGAGGGTAGGTGCTATGGTGAGTGCTGTGAGGTGTGTAAACCTGGCAATTCACAGACCTGTACCCCTGGGGCTAATAATACATTATATGTTAATAAAAAAATAAAAAAAATAAAAATAAAGAATGGAAAAGACTTAAGGGTTTTTAGCCAAGCACCTCCACTACTGGCTTTCTGACTGACAAAAGTCAGCTCAGTTTTCTGAGTCATGAGATTTCCTCATCTATAAGAATGGAATGAAACTTAGCACATAAGTTGTTAGGAAAGATAGAATGCTATAAAATCATATAAGGACTTTGGAAAGTGCCTGATGCCAAGCAGAGATCACTGTTTCTTTCTCTCTTCTGTCTCTCACATTATTTCTTCTTTATTCTACAAGGACGTTTCTTTCACCATAAGGCTTTCTAAAGACCAGCTTTAAAAGGCAAAACATAGTTCTAACTCTGCCACTTATTGGAATACTGTGTTAAGTTTTTCACCTTCCTTATTTAAAATTCACATAATTCTAGGTAAGTATATTCCCATTTTACACAGGAAGAGACTAAGAGTTAAAAATTTGCCCAAGTTCACACAGGTTTTTAATAATCTAATGCCATAATAATGCAGTCTTGTAAACCTCAGCGGCCCATAAACAGCCATTTGGTATGGCTTGTCAACCTGTGGGTCAATTGGGCAGTTCTGCTCATTTGCATTGGCCTTAGCAGGGCCACTCATGCAATTGCAGTCATCTGGGGTTTGGCAAATCTCTCCGGTCTAGGGCCAAAGAATGGTAAGTGAGCAGCAGGAAGTAGAGTAATCTCTGGCTTCTTTATTGAATGAAATGCTGACCATGAGCCAGCAAAGTAACCTTCTCTGAACCCTAAGCCAGAAACTTTCTTTGGTTCAATGCCTTAAATCTGTATAGGCCTGCAGCAGGGAAATGAGAAAGCCCATGATTCAGACAGAAAGGCTGCCTACCTCCCCATGTTGTCCCTGAAAGAGATGGCTGACAGCAGGACAGAGCCTACTAAGAAGTTTTGAGCCCCTACTGTTTCAAGGGAAGAGCAATCAGCTTGGGAATACACCATAGCTAGAAAAGATTGAAGTTGATACCTCAGCACAGTGCCACACCAAAATGTGGTGCATGAACGGGCAACATCAATATCACTTGGGAGTTTGTTAGAAATGTGGATTCTTGGACTCTACCCTAGAACTTCTGAATCACAATCTAAGAAGCACTTCATTTTTTAAAAAGATTTTATTTATTTATTTATTTATTTATTTATTTATTTATTTTAGAGGGAGTGAGAGAGTGTGTGTATATGAGGGGGGAGAGTGGCAGAGAGACAGAGGGAGACAGAATCTCAAGCAAACTCTGCACTGAGCACAGAGCCCAACTCAGGGCTCGATCTTACAATGCTGAGATCATGACCTGAGTCAAAATCAAAAGTCCCATGCTTTACCAAGTAAGCCACCCAGGTATATTTGTTGGAACTATTGGAAAAGTGTCATGCTCTTTTCTGCTGTTGAAATCAACCTGTGAAGTCTGTCTGAGAATGAAGTCAACACATAGATGATAAGAGGTAAATTTTTGATGACATTATTTGAGCACCTGGATCCAGCTTTGCTTGAAGACAGACCTGACCCTAGACTTTTTAATTATGTGTCAATATGTTCCACTTTTTGCCTAAGTTGTTGTAATTTGGGTTTCTATAACTTGAAAGTAACATAAACCTCATATTCAGAGTCACCCTATCTTCCAAGATTGCTGACCCCAAACAAGTCCTCAACTTTCAGCTTCCATGGTTTCTTCTGTTCTTCATCACCTGTGACATGATCATTTCCCAACTTCCAAATTCCATAATGTTTGTAATTGTACTTGTTGCCATGGTCACAAGCCTAATGGAGTTTCCAAAGATAATACTGGTCATGTCCCTAGAGATTTGGGAAGACATAATTTTTTTCCAAGTGTAACATAGACCTGAAAGTGCTGAGTTCTATCTAGAATTTCACTATTCAAAGTATGGACCAAGATTCTCAGTATCACTTAGGAGCTTGTTAAAAATGCAGGATTTCAGGCTTTGCATCTTAACAAATCCCTAGGGCGCCTGGGTGGCATAGTTAGTTGAGCCTCTGCCTTCAGCTCAGGTCATGATCCCAGGGTCCTGGGATCAAGTCCTGCATCGGGCCCCCTGTTCAGCAGGGAGTCTGCTTCTCCCTCTGGCCCTATGCCTCCCACCCCCAACTTGTCCATGCTTTCTCTCTCTCTCTTTGTCACTCAAAATAAATAAAATCTTTTTTAAAAAAATCCCTAGTAATTCATGTACATAAATGGTAACAGTTGCTGCTGGAAGTTAGAAGACTGGTCTTTAGCTCTTCCTCTGTCTCAGCTTTTTTCACCCGTGAAAAGAGCAGGCCAGACTATTTCAGAGATTTACTCCAGCCTGGACTTTCTAAGATACTCATGTTTTTCAGTCCTTGGCTCACAGACTGTGACAGCCTAGCATACAGATTAATAGAAAAAGCAGGGGGCAGAAAAATAAAAGAATGCCTCTATCAGTCAGAAAGCAGTTGGTTGGATCCTATGTATAGAATGATATCCACCTCCAACTGGAAACAATTTTTATTTTAAAAATGAAAAAACAAGCCCAGAGAGGTTAACAGGTTTTCAAAAAACCACACAGTAAGGCTATAGCAGAGCAGACATAAGAAGGCACAATAGAACTGAGAAGGTACAAAAGAACAGTGGGTAATGTTTGAACACTGTTGCTCTGGAGCTGGGCTGCACAGGCACTTATTACTGGGTGTCCTTGGGAAGATCCTTAACTGTTCTGTGTCTCAGTTTACTCATTTGTTCAGTGGGCATTATAATAGTACAAGCTTCATGATGTTGTAGGGGAATTAAATTCATAAAGTGTTTATGCCAGCAACACATAATATTTTATATATTTCTGTTAAATAAATAAAAATAAGTCTTGATCCCTGTCTGGAGTGATTTCCATGGTACACAGCAACTCTCCTACACCAGGAAATGTCACCTCTTTCCCCATAAGATTTCTTCTAAGACACAGCAGGCGATGTGTCTGAAATCCCACCTTAGTTCTTTTTAAAATTAATTTGATTTTTTTTAGCATGGTAAACATGAATTAACTTAATATGAATTTAATAGTAATTAGTTACCTGACAATCCATTCTTAGTTGAAGCTACCAAGGCAACAGGTTAACTCCACTGCCATGTTGAAAGGAGAAGGAGATTTTATTAAAGGACGGAGTGGGCAGAGCAAACGAAAAAGAAATAAGCAAGGTAACTCCTATTCATCAGCTTATCTATGACGTACCCACAGCAATAGTTTGAAATACTGGATACATTTGGAAAGTTTTAAAAACATTATGAATGCCGAGGGCTCACTTCAAACCAACGAAATCAGTTTCTAGAAATGATACCCAAGCATACATATTTTTTAAAAGCTTCCACTAGTGGGCTGAATGATGTCTCCTAGTGATACCAGTTTCTAATTTCTGGAATCTGTAAATATGATTTCACTTAGAAAAAGGATCTTGCAGATGTGATTAAGTTAAAGGCCTTGAGATGAGATTATCCTAGATTATCTAGGGTGAGGTTTAAATGAAACCAGGGTTCATATATCTTTATAAAAGGGAGGCAAAGAAAGATCTGTAATATGTGCTCAGAAGAGGTGATGCACACTTGAGAAGAATGTGTATTCTGCTATTGTTGGGTGGAACGTTATATGGAAGTCTGTCAGGGTCTAGTGTGTTTTAGTGTTGTTCAAGTCCTTGAACTTTATTATCTTCTGTGAAGCTCTCCTGTCTATATTTAAAGTGGGGGATTGAGGCCTACAATTATTGTTGAATTATCTATTTCTCCCTTCAATCTATTTGTGGTTCTGCTGTGTATATATTATTATGTCTTCTTGACCAACTGAAACTTTTTTTTTAAGGATTTTATTTATTTATTTGTTTGACAGGTAGAGATCATAAGTAGGCAGAGGTAGGTAGAGAGAGAGGGGGAAGCAGGCTCCCCACTGAGTAGAGAGCCCGATGTGGGGTTTGATCTCAGGACCCCGGGATCATGACCCGAGCCAAGAGCAGAGGTCTCAACCCACTGAGCCACCCAGGTGCCCCGGACACTTTTATTATTATAAAATGTCCTTCCTTGTCTCTAGTAAAAACTTTTGTCTGAAAATCTATTTTATCTGTTATTAGTATGATCAGTCCAGTTCTCTTATGTTTGTTTGCATTGCTTATTTTTTTCTGTCATTTTAATTTTCAACCTATTTGTATGTTTGACTATAAACTGTGTCTCTTGTAGGCAGCATATAGTTAGATATTTGACCAATTTGATCCCTGCCTTTTGATTGGAGGGTTTTATCCATTTACATTTAATACAACTGATAAGGTAGGATTTATGTCTGCCATTTTGATATGTGTTTTCTATATGTCTTATGTCTTTTTTCCTCTACTCCTCCAACTGCCTTCTTTTGTGTTAGATATTTTCTAATGTACCATTTTAATTTCATTGTCATTTCTTATACTATATTTTTCTAGTTGTTTTCTTAGTGGTTTCCCTGTGGCTGAGTATTTCATGTAAGGCAGTTATGCTAGCAACAAATTTTCTCAGTTGTTGTTGTTGTTATCTAAGAATGTCTTAATTGCTTTTTGAGAGACAGTTTTGCTAATATAGAATTCTTGGTTGAAAGTCTTTTCTTTCATCACTTTGAATATATCATATCATTGCCCCTACACTTCATGATGAAAAATCAGCTCTTAATCTTATCCAGGATCCTTGTATGTTATGAATCATTTCTGTCTTACTGTTTTTAAGATTTTTTTTGTCTGTGCCTTTTGATAGTTTGGCCATGCTATATATATGTGGGGATCTCCTTGAGTTTTCTTGGAGTTCATTAAGTTGCTTAAATATTTAAATTAATGTAATTTCCCAAATTTGGGAAGTTTTGACCATTATTCCTTCAAATATTCTTTCCACCCCTTTCTCTCCTTACTTTCTTTACTCCCTTTATGCATATTTGGTATGTTTGATGGTGTCCCACTTGTCTCTGAGGCTCTGTTAACTTTTCATGATTCTTTTTGTTTATCTATTTGAGAGAGGGAGAGACCACAAGTAGGGGTGTGGGGAGGGGCAGGGATAAGCAGACTCCCCACTGAGCAGGGAGTCTCACAAGGGGTTCCAACCCAGGACTCTGGAATCATGACCTGAGCCAAAGGCTGATGTTTAACCAACTGAGCCACCCAGGCACCCCTCTGTTAATTTTTAAAAGTCTTTTTCTTTCTGTTTCTCAGACTGAATAATTTTAATTGACCTTCCTTTAAATTTGCTAGTTCTTTCTTCAGCCAGCTCAAATCTACTCTTGTCTTTCTCTAGTGAATTTTTCATTTCAATTATCATACTTTTAAGCTCTGGAATTTCTATTTGGTTCTTTTTAAAAATAATATCTATCTCTTTCTTGATATTTTATATTTGATTGAGTCATTTTTCTAATACTTAGCTTTAGTTCCTTAGATATAATTTCTTTTAGTTCTTGACATATTGATAATCACTAATTTAAATTTTTTGTCCAGTTAGTCCAATGTCTAGGTGTCCTCATGGGAAGTTCTACTGATGGTTTTTCTTCTGCTTATGGGCCATATTTCTTTGCATATTTCAATATTTAGTTAAAAAATTATACATTTAAAATAGTATAATGTAGAAACTTGAGATCAGATTCTGCTGCCACCACTACCCACAGCATTTATTACAGCCACTGTTTGTTAATTTGGTGATTTTCCAAACTGCTTGTGTAAAGTGTGTATTCTTTGTTGTGTGTGGTCTGAAGTCTTTGCTCAGCTAACTTAGTGATCAGCTACGGAATGGTCAGATTTCCTCAACTGCTTAGAACCAAAACTTCTCACAATCTTTGCAGAGAACCTCTGTCTGTGTGCTAGAGTGGTGTTTCAACACTCCAGTGGGCAGCTTACAACACTGCCTTAGTCTCTACTTCCCACTTTTGCAGAATCTCAAGGTCATGTAGAGAATAGGGCCTTCTCAGATCTTTCTTGGGCATGTGTATATCCCTATCCATCTCTATGAATTTCTAGATTCCAAGGAATATACTGGAGTTTTTCAAAGCCCCTACGTACTTTTATTTCTCAGGATTTCCTTTCAAGTGTTTTTTCAGCACCTTGTTTGCCCCAATGATCATCATTGCCTCAGGCAGCTGCTATGTTAAACATTTGCTGCTGATTGTTTTTGACAAGTGCCATGGGGAAAACACTGTTCACACTGAGTTCTTACTCATATCAAAGACAAGCATTGAGAGTGGTAATTCCAGGGGAATTTTGCACAGGTAAAATAGTGACAATTCTCTTTTGATAGGGCTTCTGGGAAGCTCCAAACCAATTATACCCCCCTCCATTTTCTTCTAGGCCTCTAGGTTTTCAAGGCTACCACAGAACTGAAGAAAGAGAAGTGGGAATAGAGGAAGTTAAGTGGGACAAAATTTGCTGTTCTTATGTAAATCTAGCTATTTTTCTCAAATAAATGCTCTCAAGTTGTTGTAAACCTTTAGTTAATTTCCAGAGTTTTTTAAAAAAATTGGTTTTGACTGTTTTTGCCAGTGAGTTCATTGCTTTTATAGAGGAACAGATTTTGGAGATCTTACTCCACCATCACAAAAGTGGCTCTCCCATAAACACAATTACATTATTGAGATGTTGACTCAAACAGGTCTCTTGCCCAGATGTTAGCTCTTACATCTTGCTTTTCAATTTTAATCCAGACTCTTTCTCTAGCATTACCTAGAAAAACAAAAGGGTAAAAAATACATTTCAGTATTCTTTTTTGTTCTCCACTACAAAAGTGGATAGCATTTTAACAGACTGAGCAAAAAAGTTTTTAGAACTTCCAAGGTATTATAAGATAGTCACTGTAGGTAGAACATTGCAGCCAACCCAAACCAAGTGCCTCCTTAAAACCATTGTGAAAGGGGAACGTGGGTTGCTCATCTGGTTAAGCACCTTCCTTCGGCTTAGGTCATGGTCCAGTTATCAGGCCCCACATCTGTCTGGTTTCCTGCTCAGTGGGGAGCTTGTTTCTCCCTCCCGTCTTGCCCCTCCCCCAACTCATGTTCTCTCTCTCAAATAAATAAAATCTTTTAAAAAAGCATTTTGAAAGAATTTTATAATTTGCCATCTCTATTCTTTTTAAGAAGAGTAATAGTCACATTTTAAAAAATGAAAAATTTAAAAAAATAAATAAAATCACACATCTTAGTTTTTATTCTTCCCCAAAATAATCATCTTTAAATGTTTCAGTTTAAAATTTTCTTCGTGTTTATAACTTTAATTTTAAATTATGTACTTCTATTACTTGATTTATGAACTTTGAATAATATGTATTAATTCTCTTTTATTAAAGATAAGATCCAAAGATTAGATCTAATTGGCTCTTTCTCTCTTATTCAAACACTCAAACCTTGTTTCTTTTATTAAAGTTTGGTTTTCTGTTGATTAATTTTATAATTTTATATATAACTTTATATATAATCACATAATATATTAGACTTTATTTCTTTCTTCTATCAACTTTATAGTAATTCTCTTAACCCTTTACCACAGAAAATGAGTAAGTTGGAGCTTATATATTAAGTGACACCTCTTTACCTTGTCCCTTCCTCAGCTTTCCCCTTTAACTACTACATTCTGACAGTTCTACCAACATTTTTATAGGACAGGGCTCATAATATTTATATTCTGTTAGGAAAACATAGTGAAGTCTCTTGTGCTTGATCTACAGCTTGATTATAAACTTTAAAAATCAATAAATAGCATTCATGGCATCATGATTAAATGAATACTATTCACTGCAGAACCAAGTAGTGAGTCTTTAAATAGTTCTATGACACCAAATCCTCACACAAAGAAAATAATCAAACAAAAGAGATAGATGGAAGCTCCTTCCTTAAGCTCCATCAAAAATTGCTCAAAATTATGTCACATTTGGACAAAAAATATTTGGGATAGCTTGTTTTTCCCGGCATTTATGACACTTTTATTTATTTATTTTTTTAATCTTTTTTTTTTTAATTTATTTTCAACATAACAGTATTCATTATTTTTGTACCACACCCAGTGCTCCATGCAATCTGTGCCCTCTCTAATACCCACCACCTGGTTCCCCCAACCTCCCACCCCCCCACCCTTCAAACCCTTCAGATTGTTTTTCAGAGTCCATAGTCTCTCATTGTTCACCTCCCCTTCGAATTTCCCCCAACCCCTTCTCCTAACTCCCCATGTCCTCCATGACACTTTTATTTTTATTGCTGTTCAAAGAGATTGATGTCAGACTAATACACCTTTTAAATTACACTATTTGTTAAATGATCTAATTTTTAATGATTTATTTCTATACTTGCTTCCTAGCTTTGATCCTAGGAAAGAAATCCTACATTAGTTCTAACATTTACTAAATCCCTAGGCTTCCTGAGTTTTGTGGATTTTTATTTATTTATTTATTTATTTATTTATTTTTGTGGATTGTTGTTTTGCTGCGGTGCAATCCTCATAAAGTATTTTCATTTGTAGACAGAGTGCATTGGAAGTAAACTTCCTGATTCCATATATGTCTGGAAATGTCTTCATTTTGACCTTAATTCTTTATCAACATTTTGGCTTAATACAGATGTATAGATTGCAACTTATTATTGTTTCTAACACTTCAAGATTTATCCCATTGTCCCCTACCATTTACATTTGCTGATGAGAGGTTGGACGTCGATGTGAGTCATGATTCTTTGTAAGCAACCATCTTTATGTCCTCTATAGAAGTTCTTAAAATCTTCTCCAAGTAAGTGGGAAATTATGCAAAAGAAGAATCATATTCATTGTGTGGGATTAATTTATCAGTGAACAATGCTAACCTATTCATTTTAATAACTGAGTGATTATTTAATAAAAAGTCATGATATTGAGAGGATGGGGAGAAAGAAAAAAGCAATGTAAGAGAACTTGATTATCATTGGTCATAACAATAAGTAGAAGTAAAATGATAGTCTATTTTATGAATAAAGAATTAACAATGTCTGCATACTATTTAGAAACAAAAATACTTTACTCAAAGGAAAAGCTAATGCCATTGAAAATTGTTACAAATATGTAATGTCAAGGGGAGAGAAGTGCTATGAAAAAAATAATTCAAGGTAAGAGAAATAATGATAGTGAATTGGAGGTTAACAAGGTTAGCTAGTTTGCATTGTCAGAGAAAATTCCTTTGAAAAAGTAGCATTTGAGGAAATTAGATATGAGAAGATCCAGGGAAGAGTGTTTCAGGTAACAGTAATAGTAAATGCAAAGGTCCTGAGGTGGAACTGTGTTTGATTGTATGATGAGCAAGAAGGCTAATGTGACTGTAATAGAATAAGTAAAGGGAGAGTGTTGGGAAATGAATTTGGAGAGGTGGCCAGGAGCCTGATCTTATAGGTTAGGAGAAGGACTTCTAAATGTGATAGGAGCCACTTAATCTTTTTTAGAAAGATTTATTTTTTGAAAGTGCCATTGTGGTAGCTATGTGAAGAAATCAGGACAAGAAAGCAAATCAGAAGGCTACTGTAGTAGCCCAAATGAAAGATGATGGTGGCTTCAACTGTGGAAGTTGAGAAGTGGTTGGATTTAGAAAATGTTTTGAAAATAGAGCAACATTTCTCATAGGTGAGATGTGCATAGGAAACAGATCAGTGAAATAAGACAAGATTTTCATCCAGAAAAGGAGAATGAAATGAAGATGCTTCTGAGTGCTAATTTAGCAAACAGGACACCTGCTGAGATTGTTAATTAAGAATCTAAGAGATGAGGAAGAGTGGAGGAAATCAACTGATGAATATATATGTTCAGTTTGAGGATGCCATGATCCTGCAGATGAGAGTATTCAGTAAGAAGCTAGGAATATGACTCTGAAGCTCATGAGAGAAGATGGGACTGGTAATATAAAATTAACAGTCATACACATATAAACAATGGTTAAAATCAGGGGTATGAATCATATTCTTTTAAGACAAGATGTGAAGGAAGGAATAGGACATTGGGTTCTCTTGATGTGCCATGGAAAGTACAGAAGTCTGTACTTTCCAGGAGTCTGGAAAAAAAATCAATAAGAATTCTCATATATTCATTTAGAAATGAAATAATAATTGCTTTTATAAATATCTCAGAGAATTGTGAGAATAAAATGAGATCATGTGTGTGATAGTGCTTTATAATTTGTACCAGGGTATACAAATATGAGCTGTTGAGTTTTCTACTCTTTGGTTTAGAGTACAGAAGTTTTCATAGTGGAGAGTCAGGACACATTCCATGACAACTGGAGCTCCCAAAGGGCTTGTGTAGAGCTCAGGGAAATATACAGCTTAACCTGCTGGGCATCACAATTTTGCTACTTCAACTCATCTGCTATGGAAAATGAGGACAAGGGAGAGGACCAGAGGTGAAGCCACTTCATAAACACTTTCAGAAATGGAATGAATGTTAGAGAGTACCACGTGAAGGCAGAGGTTAAGAAACATGGGAAGTCCATTAGATATGACCAGGAGATCACTGATGCTACCTGCTGAGATATTAGAGTGAAAAAACGCTCTGGTGTGTGTTAACTGGCAGAATGTCACTGCCTTTCATGCCAAGACTGACAGAATAGTTCTAGATATCATTTGTCCCTTCCCAAACATATCCTGAATTATTCACCTCAACCCATCTCAACCTGATTTTTACTACCGAAGTTCCTGGCTCCTGGAATAAGTTCCTATTTAAGATCTTTTATCATTCCCTGAAAACCAGTGATCAAACCTGGCTGTTCTGTTCTGATCTCCCTTGCTGACTCTTTCAATTATATTTTGAATGCATCCTCTTGACCCAATTCTTATTTATACTCCTTATTTGGTATTGATCTCTGAATTTATTCCTTGATTGTACTTGGCACTCTTCCTTTGACTATATTGTCTCTGTTTACTCCAAGTAATCATCTTGCCAGCCTAGATCCCTTTCTTGGAATTCACCCCAACCAAGCCTTGTGGCCAGTGATCCATAGACTCATTCCATCTGCAAATGGACCCCTGAGGCTGCTAATGAAAAATGTCATACACAAGCCACAGTATGTTGAGGCAGAGAGGTTAGCAATAAAGGGAGAATGTAATAGTTAATTTTATGGGTCAGCTGAGCCACAAGGTGCCTAGATATTTGGTCAAACATTATTCTGGGTGTTTCTGTGAGAGTATCTTTGGATGAGATTAACATTTATATCAGTAGACTGACTAAAGCAGATTACCCTCCCTAATGTGGTGGGCCTCATCCAATCAGCTAAAAGCCTAAATTGAATAAAAAGTCTGAATTGCCCCTAAGTAACAGAGTTTCTTCTGCCTGAATGCCCTTAAACTGGTACATTGGCTTTTTCTTGCCTTCAGATTCAAACTGAAACAACAGCTCTTGCTGAGTCTCAAGCTTGCTGGGCTTTGGACAGGTACCACACCATTGGCTCTATTGGATCTCCAGTCTGTGACTCATCCTGCAAATCTTGAGGCTTATCAGCCTCTATAATCATATGAGCTTATAGTAAGTCTTTTTCTTCATATATACAGAGAGGGGCAAGGGAGAGAGAATACCTCTGTGTAAGCATGTGTGTATACATTCTATTGGTTCTGTTTCTCTTTCTCTGGAGAACCCTAATACAGAGGGAATGAATCTGATGGAGCTGAAAGAGTTTGTACTAAACATGATGATTATGAACTTGGGCCATGAGGTTCAAATTCAAGCTGTACCATTCATTAACTGTGCCCTTAGTCAGGTTATTCAACCTCTCTAATCCTTGATTCCTTCCTGTTTTACCTAAACCTGAGTATGTTCCAGTGCCAATCATGTGGATGGTTTTAGATGTTGAGTAAATGAATGAATGAATACAGATGAGGAAACCAAGGCCCAGAGGATTATACATATCTAATTAGCAGCTAATGAAAAGAAAACAAACCCTCCATATTAAAGCAGCTGAGGTATGTGTCATTACTTAGAGAAACTTAAAAGTCTCATCAAATTGATCAATTTATTTTATTTAACCAATGCTCCATGGTGTCTTATGTGATGAGTCTAAGTGCTTCACAATTTCCTTGTGAGTTGGCTATAATTATTGTCCCCATTTTACTTATGAGATAACTGAGGTACAGAGAGCTGACGGAACAATATTCTTAAAAGATTCACAGAAGGAATACTGTGATCCCTTTCAAAGAGCCTTTTTAAGGTTTCATCACTTTGACTATGTTCTGCTTTCTTCTGTCCCGAACTAACACAAGGTTCTTCCTTCCTACTTGACCACAGGCATGTGTTGGCATTGGAGAGGGTTCTAGGATGCCTTCATGTACAAAAGAGAGCCTATAATTTTGATGCATTAAGGGATAGGAGTGTGGAAGCACCTAGCCTCTGGCTAATGAGCACTCTCCTCCTTTCCTACAATGTTGTTCTTAGTAAAAACCAAAATGTGATTTAAAACTCTGGGTGTACAGTCTTATTCCTTCTCTACATGGCAAGCCAGAAACAGAAACCAATATTCCTGGGTCTTTTTGTACCTCTCATAAGATCTGTCCCTACCTCAGTGGCTTCAGGGAACAAGAAAATCCGGGGGAGTTTAGATTGAGAAATTTCACTAGGTACTATTCATTCACTACCTGTAAATGGGGTGGGGGCTGGGGTAAGGGCTGGAAGGACATATGAAGAAAAAGTGGTAAATAAGCCATGTGGAAAACAAATCAAGGAATCAAAACAGTTGATCTGTCAAATTGTATATTCCTGTGTCCAAGCCTTGTGCCCTTGCAGTATTTTCAAATAGTATCATGGGTGATAGACATATCCCAAAGGTAAACCTTGGAGAGGGGGTTTCTGAGCTGAGCAAGTAGCTAACCTACTTGTGAATTGACTTTGGAAAGATCATATGATAGGAAGTTTTATTAAAACTTTTATTATTAGGGCATCTGGGTGGCACAATCGGTTAAGCATCTGACTCTTGGTTTTGGCTTAAGTCATGATTTCAGGGTTGTGAGATGGAGCCCTCATGTGGGGCTCCTTGTGGAGCTCAGGATCTGCCTGGGTTTCTCTCTCCCTCTCCCTCTCCCCACTTCAAATAAATAAAAATAAATCTTTAAAAAGAAACTTTTATTATGATACTTTTTGAAGTCATTTTTTACTCAATCATGCATCTTGCTCCTTACCTGACAAATATAAGCTAGCTACCTGGATGTAGAGCTATTACAAACTAGAATACTTTGGGGGCATGATGTACCAGAAAAAGCTTTCAGAGAGTGAATTAGCATAGTGTGTAAATATCCATCCAGCAGAGCAGGTAATTTTCTCATTACTCATCAAATGAGTTCCTAAGCATTAGTTACTCTACCTATTGGTTCTTTGTGGAAATAACTCACAGGCAGCTGAATCATTTCAAAGTAAATTTTCCACCACCTTCCTTCTCTGTGTGGTTTAGGCCTTTATAGACCCTGAATAATAATTTGAATCTGCTGGTTCCCTACTGGCAAGGAGGACAACGGATTTTTTTTTTTTTTAATCAAGCAATGAGTAAATCCTAGGGGAAAAATCTCATTATTATATTAAAAATACATTTAAGGCTATCTGGTCATTCTTAGTAGACTTAAATTTATCCAGTGTTTGTTTCTCAAATTAGACGTTACCTTTCCCAGAGCAAGATGAAGAAAATCCTAAACAGTATCATTCTCAGCATAAGCACAAGAGAGTGGAAAATGCTACCACCACCATAAGTTAATCCCGTGGGCCTGTGAATTTTCTGTGAAGCTCTGAATCAGTCTGACTCTCTCCTCATATGTGTAATATTTAAAGATGTCAGTGTGGGGCATCAGCAGTTGAAAATTCAGCATACAAAGCCAGTCCTCCCCTGTGACTGTCACATAACTTTTGCCTGCGTATGAGTCTACATGTTGCCAAACTTCCTTTATTTATTTATTAAATCTGGAAAATCCCCCACCTCCTCCATTCTTTCACAAAACTTTCTGCATGAATGACTTTCAGTCTGAGGGCCATATATATATATTTCCTTTCTCTCCACTGTAGGCTTTTCTCCAAGAAACTTTTTTTTGGGGGGCGAGGGGAATCCTGACTGTAAAGGATTTTGTAGTGACTTTGTCTTTGTCACCACTTTCTCCCAGTCCATTCCAGCTTGCTTTATAATGAAAGTGAGAACCATAACTAGCAGTTTTATTGGCAACTAAGAGTCTAAGGACCATGCAGATCTTCTTCTTTATAAGAATCTTAAATGTTTAATGAATATTTAAGTAGACAAATTTCAGCAACATGTCTTGTTTGGGGAATCCTGCTTTAATAAAAATCAGAGCACTATTTGTTAATTATTATTAAAAACATTAATATTTCAAAATACCCTTTGGGTCAGGGAATCGTTAAAAAACAATGACTTGTACTTATTTCAACTAAAAACAACCTTTATTAAATTCTTACAGCTCTGGTAGCTATGAACGCCCCCTTTACAACTCTGCTTTCCTCCTTTCCTGGGATTCTCTCTCCAATAGCTTGCCATTAAAAACTTGAGCTTGGCCCTGAGGCCAGAGCGCGAGGTGGGTGTGTGGATGTGGTGGCAGGGTGGGGGATTGTGTGTTGTTTTTCCGAATCCGAGACTAGGATTTTCCATCGCCTGAAAGAGGCCATCAAGTTTTAACATTGCAAGGCACAACTTCTAATCGCATCCTTCCCGGAAAAGTACAAACAGTTCCTCAGCCGAGGTCCCCCACCTCCCACGCACTCTCCAGCTCGCCCTCCCCGCGGAGAGCCCCGCGACAGCCTCCCCAACACCTCTGAATCATCCAAGAGGCTGCCACCGCGAAACCATTTGCATACCCCACCACCCGCCCTCCCTCGGTGCCTAAAGCACAACAAAGGAGGACAGGATTATTTCTTTATGATTATTATTTTTAATCTCTCATATGACCAGCGCCAAGTAGCCTTTCTCGCTCACGCTGTTTCGAGCGTCAGCACCCCACCCCAACCCACCCCCGGCCTGGACTGGTACCTAAGTTTGCGCACTGAATGAACCACCAGAATTTTTGTAGCGTCCCAGAGATCCTTGAATCCTCAGCCCTCCACACTCCCCTTGGAAGTCTGGACTGCTCTAAAAGGTGTGTGCGCGCTTCTGCGAACTATTCCTAAGAAACCCAACGTGAAACCCCAGGCTCCGGTTGCATATTCAACCGAAAACAGCGTCATCTATTTTACCCTCAGCAAACAACTCTCAACTCCAAGCCGTGAACTCCAGGAAACCCTCGCTGGTCGGGTTAACTACCCTTCCCTCCCCCTTCGCCCAATTCATTGTGTATCTCTCAGAGATAATTGCTCTGACGTACTTTAAAATAACGTGTACGAGTCTGTCTCCCCAACTGACCACATTAATGCAAACTCCAAGCGCTCGATGCTGCTTTGATAAAATGAAGAAATCACTCATAAAAATAGCAGCCCACGTAGCCTGGCCATATATGGAGCTGGTGAGGGTTGACAGGGATGCCCCTTCGGAGCCGCTTCTTTAGAAAAAAACACATTGCAGCTGAAGTCTCCTCAGCTCCCCCCTCCCCCCCTTTCTACTCTTCTGCCTTCCCCTCCCCTTCTATGACTCAACCAAAGACAATTCAGCGGGGGGTGGGGGGATTATATATAATCGCATATATGTCGCATATATAACACAATATATACACAGAGAAATACATATATACATATACATACACACACAAAGAATATCAGAAAACCAGTTGCGAGATAAATGTATTTGCCTGACACGGGGTGTGAAAATGGAGTCATTTAAGAATCGTCCCGTTCAGGTGTTTATAATAAACCCTGAAATACGAAGGTTTGCAGTAAAGCGCACGGGGAGCTGAGTCAAGCGCTCCGCACAACTCGGCTCCTCCCCTCCCACCGCCAGCCTCCATCCTCCCTCCGCCCTCCCCTCAACACACTTCCTCCCCGCCCCTCCGAGAGAGGGCTATTAAAAGCTGCTGACGTCAAAAGGGACGGCCATCTTTGATGAGGGCAGAGCTCACGTTGCATTGAAGACGAAACCTCGGGGAGGTCAGGCGCTGTCTCTCCTTCCCTCCCTGCTTGGCGGCTCCTCCACACTTGCAACCTGCAAGGGGCCGGGCGAACACCACCCTCTGAAGAAGCCAAGGTAAGGAGCCTCCACCTCGGGTCGTGGTTCTGGTTTTGGATGGCTGCATACCCAGAGGGTACCACAGACAGGGAGACCAAGTGAGCTTGGGCAAATACAAGTATTTGTGTACCTAGGGTGCGGTATTCCGTGTGTGCGCGTTGGGATAGCTCCGGTCTGGGGCTTTATAAAGTATTTTCTAGGTGAGCTGCTTGGGGAAGAGAGGAATGGGGACATTGCAGATGGAGCGATGGGAAGGAAGCGCAAGGATACGTACCGAATAATAACTTACTCTTTCGAAACAGTAGTGGGACTCTCTCTCTTCCATTTTGCCATGCAGTTTTCAGAGATGTTTAGGCTGCTAGGTTTTTTATTTTGTTTTCTGTAGACCAAAACAAACAAACCCTGTCGTTCTGACCCTGTTATTTTGACTGTTGTCGTTAAGGCGCTATTATCCAGGGAAGAATTAGGGAACAGGCAGGTTGTGGGCGCTAGGGAGGCGAAAGCAGAAGGGGGAGTTCCCGCCCCGGGCAAGCCGAGCTGCAGCCTCCATGCCCCGCGGACTTGATTTATGCCGCCTGCTTCACGTCAACTGCAGGCTGGCGGGAGGCGGGCGGGTCGTGCTGTGTGGGAGGGCTCTGCGGAGGGCTGGCGGGGGTGGGCTCGCCTTGGGGACTGCGGCGGTCCGCAGTCAGCACCCTGGACAGCAATACCGAGGGACCTCGAGGGCGCCCGCGACCTTTCAGCACCGCGAACAGCGGTCCGGCTGCCACGCCGCATCTACCCGCGGCAGAGATGCCCGGCCAGAGCTGGGTGTTTAGGGCTGGAGACCAAATTGCCTCTCTGAGACCCCGATCTCACAGAGACTCCCTAATAGAGAAGGCATAGTAGGTTAACAGTTTAAAAAAAAAATCCTGCTCACAGGACTCCTTTGCAGGCAATTAATTACCTCTCCCATCCTCAGCTCCTTCATAGCTTCAAAAAAATAAGTCTACTTGTGGAAATTTTCGTGTTACCCCCTTCCCCCCCTTTTAGGTCGAAAATAAACACATTTCTTAAATTTTAAAAAAAATCTGCACTCATCCTCCAGTTGGATATCAAGGGTTTTGTTTTTAACACAGAGTTTGTCTGCAGACCTTCAGTGGGTATGAATGAGGTATATATGTAGATACCAACATGATATTTCCATATTTTTTTATTTGATTAAAAAAAGAGGGGGTAGTTGAACTAAGCAGAATCAACTTTAAGAACAAATCCTTCTTCTCCTTCCTTCTCCCCCATGCTTGTAATTAGGCATGAACATAAGCACACACTCACAAAAATACATCTCTGAGAAATATTACAGGTCCTACAGGGTATAGATTTAATCTCTTTGGCTATGGTTTCAGAGTGAGTGGAAGTGTTTCCTATGGACCTTAGTTATCTCAAGCTGATAGTTTCTGATTTGAACATCATTAAGACTGGTTTTCCTCAGGAAAATCCAACTGTGTCCTTCAGGGTAATGCAGGTGTTAGATTGAAACCAGACTCTGACCTAAAGATCTACTGCAATTTCTATTACGGCACTGCGGGATTTTGCTGAGACAGTGATAAGTACTTTAACCATTTTCTATTCTGAGGCTTGGGGCCTCTGAGTGAAAAAAATTACCACTGGGATATTTCCTGCTGTTTGATATAACTAAAATTGGCATAAAATGACCAGGAGCAAAACTGTACTATTTGAATAGTTGTTAAATAAGAGTAACAGCGTCATAGGTAGGAATCTATGCAGCGCATTAAAAGAAACACTGTCATGAATCTTTGAAAAGCCTCACAGTAAGATCTTGGATTGTTTTTGTAAGTGATAACTCCAATCATTTCTATACTAGAGCTCCTAAAATGCCCTGTCAATATAGAGGAGGTACTTTCACTGCCGGCTATTTATTTCCTAATGTTTTCCTATTTCATGATAACCATGTGTTTCCATATGAGTATATACTGGCCTATTACTGTATATAGTTGTAAAATTAATATTCATGGGTACGTAAGTGCATGGAAAAATTTTATAACTCTGCAATCTGCAAGCGAAATAAACAACTGTGTTTTAGTGATGGGAGGAGGGGAGAAAAGATGGGTAGGAGTCTTTAAAAATGCTTTGACTTCATGCTGCATGTCCAGACAGCTCTGCGTAGTTGCATCAAATGAAAAAGCCTAACGCTGCTGGAATTACGTGCTTGGACATTAGTAATTACTGCTGGGTTTGTTTGCTAGTGGAAGACTGGGGGGGATGGGGGGTGGAGGTAGAAGACCGCAGTGGAGCTGGCAAAGGGCAAAGATCTGGAAAGAAGTGACGATGTGCACAATTATGGAGCTAATTCTAGAACAGCGTACTGAGAAATTAAAGAAAAACATAATTGAAGCATGAATTTAACATTTATATTATTGATAAGCTTCAGGAAAAAAAATGAAGAGATTTTCTGTTTTAAATTTTAAACATCCAGGGCAATACGGCAAGAAGAGGCCGGAGCAGATGGACATCAGGATGTGCCAGGAAACATTCATGCAGACCCTCCGATGGTACCTGCTTGTTTGTTCATTGGCATTTTCTGCATTATCACCTTGGCATTCAGAATGTGAAACAGTTTATAATCTTCTTAACCTCTCCATGGTAAAAATCTCCCAAGAATTTCAGTTTTATTCCTATTTTGTTAAACATGCACAACCACACATGCACAAACACAATAAACTGCCCCTTAATTAGCTTGTCTAATGGCATTCCTAAACTCTAAGTGTTAGCCCCAGAGTGGTGTTTATCAACCAGAAGACTGATATTTCTGCCAGTGGCACCTCTTCCTATAGCAGCCAGCCTTCAGCAGAACGTGTAGGTTTTGATGATTAGTAGAAATAAAAGATAACTTGAGAAAGAGATTGAGAGTGGAGACATGAAGGATAAAAATAGATAAATCTGCTCTTTTATATGATGTACTATGAAAAAACCATTTTTCTCACATTACGGAGCTGCTTTTCAATTCTATAAAGGTAAGAAAATTGGTGTTGTCAGCCTCAGCGTAGATACATTTCTGCAGTGTCATCCCTTGTCAGCAAGGACCGATGTGATAGGAAGATATTGACCAATCAATGAGCACCAGATACATAAATGAACCCCATGGAGGATATAAAGTCTCATGCTTATATGGTCTTTGACCTCAGTAAGTTTAGCATGTAATAATCTTAGTAAAAATAATGAACAACAAAAATTAATAAATAATACCAGAATAAAATACAATAAAACAGTGGAAGAAAAATCATGAAGGGAATATATAATGATTTGCCCACTGAGTGTGACCAGAAATAAAGAAGGTAAATTCTAAGGAGGACAATATTGCATTGGACTAGAATGATCTGAGCAAGAAGGCAGTACATCAGCTGATTTTTGGAGGTTGGAGAAGTGGGGGAAATCTGCTGAGTAAAAGTTACAGCATAGGCAGAACTACACATAAGGCAGGCCCAAGTTATGGACAGCAAATATCCATCCATTTGGGTAGTGAGTAGCTTATGTTGGGGAATATGCTGGAACAGAGACTTGAAGCCTTCTATGGAAGGCTTTGAATACCAAGTTGATGATTTAGTGCTTTATTTCCTAAGGTTAATTTCAGAGCAGATGCTGATATAATAAAGTAACCAGGTCCTTCTTAACATCTGGGAACTGCTGTTTCCAGAATGGATTACATTTGGCTTCCTCCAGAAATAGAGGGAAGTAAATTGGTATAAAGGATGATTAATTAGAAGAAAAAAAAATCAGTTCTCATTTAGGCATCCTTTAAGATCCCTTCTCAGGATATACATGGACTTATGAGTCTGCCTAGAAGTTAATGATAAGGCTCAAATTTTCATTATTAACGAGAACAAATTATTCAAGATGAGCACCTATCAGAAAGATTGCAAACCAAGTCAAGAAACCAGGAATGAGAGGTACCCAGAAGGTACACATGCACAATAAACTTGCAGAGCACTCTCTTGCATTCTTGGAGCATTCTCCCTTGTAACATACACTGGCTGGCTGAATGAAAATAGAGGCCAGTTTTCCTGTGCATATTTCAGGCAGCCTGACATATACAACCAGTCCCAAGTAGCTAAAACTGGAAGAAAAAAAAAAAACTATAGTAAAATTTTGGAAAACTGAGGTGAGGTGGACAGATAGCCTATCTCTTTCCCTACCATCCTAGCTGACTCTGCTGAGTTCCCTTACTCCAGGACTAGCTCAAGATCTGAACTATACCTATTTCATTTTTAATCTTGTGGTTACCGCTCTCACAGCAGAGCTTCAGAATTACAAATGCTGTCAGAACTGCTGAACTGAAATAGTCAGAGACTCCATGCGGAGGAATAAGTGGCAGTTGCAGACATAGATCTTGTTGCTATTTCAATTCTCACGTGGAAGTGTCGAGGGACTATGCTCATCTGTTCTTCACTGAAACACTGGCAGGTGAGACATCCTTAGGATAACATGTTGATTTCCAAGACGATTCCCTGGGGGGAATTTGGAAATAGTGACGTTTCAGAGGAGGTCAAACTGGAGGTTATTAAACTGAATGCAGAGGGCCTATCAAGAGGGAGGGAGGAGACACTGTGTAGCACTGAGGAAGCAGGACACGGTGAGTGCAGAAAGGGTTTTAAAGTATAATTAGTTGTAAAAGGGGAAAGACATTTCAGGGAAATTTCCAGAGAACTCTAGCTGCAGTGTCAGAATTACTATCACTGCTCTAATGATAATAGGTACTCACTGCTACATAATTTTCTTCACAAGGATTTCAAAGCATTTCACCAAATATAAATGTACCACCAGTTTCTGATTTCTAAATGAATACTGCAAACCACAGTTATAGGATGCGTTCATATATGATATTAGATAACATTTAGTAAGCCATAGCTCTCATGTAGAAGAACAGAGATACCCAAAGCCACGATTAATCAGAATAGGCCTATGGGGGAGAAGAGTAAAAGATTTTACCTGTCCCAGTTCAGTAAATCTGCATAACAACCCTGTATTCAGGGTATCGTTACTATTTCCATTTTACAGATGAGCAAACTGAGGCAACGGAAGGCTAAGAAACTTGCTTAAGATCACAGAGCAGAGCCAGGATTTAAATGTGATCACTCTGAGTCCAGAGACTAAGCCATTAACTGTCTATTACACGACCTCTTGCATCATCCACATTTTTCATATCGGCCAAATTGGGCCCAGAGAATGTACATGATTTCTTTTCCAGTATCTTTTCCCCCTAGGTTGGGCTGCAGGGCACGATGGCTAAGATGCTGATCAGGAGCCAGGAGACCCAGTTCTAGCCCTGAAGCATCTGCTTGTAATTTCCTGTTTGGGAGTGGAGTCCCCCTATCCTTACATAAGTCACTCAACCACCATTGAACTCAGTTTGTTTATCTATAGAATGGCAGATCTGGACTAATATTTTCCAATATCTGTACCATTCAGAAGTTAATGAAATTGGTGCTGAAAACTCTGGATAGTAGGTCTGGGTCCAGTGATCTGTTGATCTCAGCAGGCCCTGCCTTAACATTGCTTCAGTACCCGACCTGACTCCCACCCCCATTATGAGATTAATTTACATCCATAGTCTCCCTCCTCTTCAATTTCTCATTCCCTCTCTCTCTTTCTCTTTCTCCCTCTCCCAGTAATTTCTTTCACATCATCTTTCTGAAGTCTTTATGGTCAGACTTCAGAAATCCTGGCTTTTTCCTCAAAGCCCTGATCTGAGCCATCAGTGTTTTGGGGACCTTTCATCCTTCTCAATCAGATTTATTGTTCTCTAGCACAGACTGTTTCCTCCAACCTGCCTAAACTTTTTATAATTCTTTTCCCAGCCTAATTAATTTTTTTATCCCTTTCTAGACCTAAAGCAGTTTATTAGCTACTATTTCTTCATTTCTCCTCTTTCTTCCTCTGCCACTTGGAAAAAAGGAAAACACTTTCGTAGAATCTGTGAGCTCTTAAGTACTTAAAACATAACAATTTCATGTGATTTGAATCACGTAATATTAGTAGCTAGCTCAAAAACTAATCAAGTTTGATGGATGGGTTAAGGGTGGGGAGGGAAAATAACATTTTAAAAAGCCTTAAGGGGGTGCCTGGGTGGCTCAGTGGGTTAAAGCCTCTGCCTTTGGCTCCAGTCATGATCTCAGGGTCCTGGGATCAAGCCCCGCATCGGGCTCTCTGCTGGGCAGGGAGCCTGCTTCCTCCTCTCTCTCTGCCTGCCTCTCTGCCTACTGGTCATCTCTGTCTGTCAAATAAATAAATAAAATCTTTATTAAAAAAAAAAAAAAGCCTTAAAGGTCAAGGGACAAAGAGAAGGTGAAGCCTTAAAGCCTCTGAGATTTACAGTTCAGAGGCTAGCAGCTGGCCGTACAATGTTTATTAATTAAACTCAGAGTCACATGTGAATTGAAGTCCCATGGTCCAGAAAAGCCATGTTCTCCTTGTTGCTAAAATCCCGTTCCTCCTGCAATGTTTGAGCAGCGTTTTACCAGAGTAAAGCATGGCATTACAAGAGGAGATCCTAACTGACTTCTTCACTGCTGACTCTCAGAGGTTAGCCTCGGTAGTGATTTAACCGATGACAAGAACAAATCTGTATCCCCTAAAAGAGATGGGGGACAATCCTGTGGAAGGGTTCGTGTTTCCTTTTAAATGCTCAGTGATCACTCTAGAGAAATTGAAAGTAAATGACAGTGTCATCACCAGATTGATGCTCCATGACAGCAGCACTAGCTTTATGGATGGGCTTTCTGTGGTCGTGGAAAAATACAAATGATCCTCATAGCTAGTAAAGGAAGCCAAATTGTGTTTCCTGTGAAGGGGGAACTAAACTCACTAATCTTTTCTTCTGCTTTGGGGTTTTTGTTATTGTTGTTGTTGACCTGATTTGGTTCCTAGTACCCAGAGATGGCTAATGCTCTCGCGTCTTAAATTGAGACTGTTGTGTGCTTTCGGCTCCCTCACCTCCTCCATCCTCCAAAACGGTCCATTTTACACTTGAAGAGCAAGATTCTATTCCCACTAAAATGGTAGGTTCTACAAAATGACCATCTGGTCTCATCACTTCCCCACCATTTCCTATAACCAAATCCCACCTGTCACAGGTTTTGAACTTGGGAGATGACTCTTCATGTCTGCAGGCTTGAGCCAGTGGCTTCTCTTCTTTACTGAGGGCAGCACTTCTGAAAATGAAAGCCTCAGAGGTGCCCCCCTGAGGCCAGATTTGCACTGCACTCCGGCCCTGCTCCTATTTCAGACAAATCCCTTTGTATAGTTCTGAGAATTCTGCAAGTTGGACAGAATTCCTTTGCGATGGGGACTCTCAGGCCAAATTGCTGATTTCCTTTCTTCATATTCATCTTTTGTACAGTTTCAAAAAAATAATGACTGACAAATTGCTAAGCCATGCATTTCTTGAATTTCTCTGCAGTTAGTCCAAGATCCATCTGACAGCTCTAAGTAAATCAGACCGTGACTTATCCATTGATAAACAGAAAGTAGAGGGACATACATGCCCATGTGTCTGCTAGGAAGACTATGCAATAGTCCTGTCAAGTGAATTTTTTATTTTATTGGGAAATCCTATTGTAACCTCACTGTAACACTAGTAATCAAGATAACATTCCTGATGTAGGCCAGGCCAGGGAAATTGCTGATCATATCCAGTTTTTCCAATTCTAAGATGACTCTCCCTAGTATTCCTCAAACTTAAATCAGCTGTCATTATGGCACTTTTCATTAATTAATTAATTCAACAAATATTTATTGAGCATCTGGCATGTGCCAGGGAAACACTGTACTGATTACCGAAGATAGAGCAGAAAATAAAGCATGCACGTTTCTGCCCTCAGTGCATTTTTCTGGGCATCCCCTTTTGACATGTTATTATTTTAGAAGACGTGTTTCACATAGGATCCCTTTTTTAAACTAAGATATTAACCCAACTTAGAAAAGAACGTGGCTCTCTATTCAATATGCGCAATTGTTTGAAGGTTTCTACTGAGTGGTCAGTATCCATAGAGGGATTGCTACATCATAAACAGAATATGTATTAACACCCTCAGTCATCAAGGAATTCAGTAAATGTCTAAGATATGCCCTTAAGTAAATTTGTCTCTATGGACATGGCAATCAACTAAGATATCACTAACATTTCCTTTAAGTACATATATCCCAGTCAATTGGGACCTCTCTCTATATAGATCCTTCCCACCAGTCATGGGGGAAACAGATCAAGCTTTGAAGAACATGGTACCTCCTCAGTCAGAAAACCTAGCCCTGACTATAAAGGTCATGGAACAATGCAAGGATAGGGTGACTGAGAGAAAGAGCAGCATTTTTTGATGACAGTACTTCCCAAGCCAATCCACTTACCTCCTCTGGGAACTTCCTGTCTTGAAACAAGGTTTCAAAGATTCAGGATCAAGTAGAAGTATGTATTAGGCTCCCAACTCTTGCCTTTAGAAATGTACCTTTTCCTCCCAATGAGCAATGCTCCCATCTCCCTTATATGATTTCTCACATAGCTTTGTAATTACATGTGCATTTTTCTTCCTTAACAGACTATAAAATTTTTGAGAGCAAGGGCAATATGTTAACCATTTTTGAATCCTTGGTAACAATGCCTGTCACACACCAGGTATACAGGACATGAGTGAGTGAATGGGAATACCAACCACCCCTTTGCAGAAAAAAGAGTTCTACTACTGTAAGTAATTCCTCCTTTTATTAACCAAATGTTACGATCAGAACAACTCAGGAATGAATATTCACCCTAACTGTTAGAATGAAGTTGATGCCAACGAAGCCCTTGTGTTCACCTCAGCTAGCTACCAAACTTTGGCAAATAATTTCTTCTTTCTGACCTGCTCTTTTATCACCTATGAGTCAGGGGTTAAAATGCTGATGAACACTCAGGTGATTCTCAAGGAAAGTGTGGCCAAAAGCAGGTTTGTATTCAGGGATGAAAAGCCATTGCCTATGAGTGATTTAAGTCAAATTACATACAGAGCCAAGCTATTTGACTTATATAAAATACACAGCTAAAATTCTTTACTTTTTACTAAGATGAAAAAGATGTTTTTGATGCCGCTGTCCACACATATCACAGTCACTGGGGGATAGCGTGGTTCTTCAGCCAACTTTCATTTTCTGGGTTACGTATTTGCTTCTTCTCTGTTAGAATGGTGGCATGGTTGAGTTGGCTTCCCAGAAAATGCTAACTTTTCTTTCAAACATCCAGTGTTCTCTTGCCTAGGAGAGAAAAATAAACTGAGGCATGATGTGGTAAATCACTCCCATTTATCTTAAAAAAAAAAAAAAAAAAAAAGAATGCTGTTACCAGCTAAGGACTGAATTTTGCATTTCTTTTTCCCCAGCCCTTCTCATGAAACAAGTCTAAAACCATGGGTCAGTTACCCTGCACCCTACTTTTTCCAGCTACAAATAAGGCTACCACTTGATGAACACAAGAAAAAGCTAACTAACTTATGGAATGACTATGGTATGGTACACTAGACCATTTGCATACATTATCTCATTGAATCTCTATGGCAACCTTAAAAGAGCTTAAAATTCTCATCTCTGACTGCAAAGCCTGTGTTTTTTCCCATCGCCCTATGAATTTTCCCATCAGTTGCATACAATCCATTGAAATCTAACACAAAGCATGCTCTGGACATGTAGAACATGAGTCAGCAAAATCCAAAAAAACTCAGTGCTCTGGGCTAGAAAGTCAGGTGAGATATGGTAGTATGGGGAACCAGGAGAAACAAAGTATCCAGCAAGCTCCTTGAGCACTGCATTGAGAGAAATGGTTGCATACTTGGCCCATTTCTGCCACTGCAATTATAGGACCCGGACCAACTTATGTAACCTGAATTGAGCCTCAATTTTCACGTCTATAAAAAGCAAGGAATAGCTGCCTTACGTATGTCATGTGGTTGTCATGAGACTTAAAGGAGCTAATGCTTGTCAATGTCTATTCCTTCCATCACTCTGCAATCGAGGAGGAAACTGTTGTTACCATGCTCTAGTAGCCATCATTTGCCATGCCAGATTTTTACTGCAGATGATGTGAAGGCCGCATGCTTCTTTTCCTCTTTATAATGTTGAGTTTGCTTAAAGACATAGGTCTTGGTATCATTATATCTTAGTTTGCGCAGCATGCATGTTAAAATGGGAAAATGTGTCAACAGTCTGGTTTTTCTACTTGGGGGAGGATTTTTAAAAGCATCTCTGCTTACGGAGTGGCCTCGTGAGTCTCCAGATAGCGTTTGGAGACACAAGAGGCTCAGTTATGGTTTAAACCCTGGTCCCCTTTTGCTTGGTGCCTGGGGACTTAAGGCCCTTAATGAGTTAAAAAGAGATGATATGCAAAATTTCCTGCTCTTCTTTAGCTTGAGAAAAAGAAATTTGCTGTAAGCTATTTTGTGAATCGTTACCAAAGCTACATCTGTTGGCTTCATTTTGTATTCAGCTTTGTGTGAGGTTTTTTGTCGGGGAGGGTTGGATTCCTTACTAAATATTGTGTGCATGCGTGTGTGTTTTGTATGTGCACACAATATGCAAGCAGAGAGGTGCAAACACAGATGTTTTCTTGGAGGCGGGTTTGGGCACAAGATTCCGGCCCATCTCACCTCATTGTCAAAAGCTTTAGTTTTATTCATAAGCCAATAAATATAAAACCTGCATAGGTGAGTTACATGAGCTGCAAAATGGATGCTACTATGTTGCATTCACAGAATGATTTCTCTTCCAAGTTCCAGATCCCCCAAAGCAACCCTGCCTATGGCCATGACCTCAGATTCTGCTTTTGGGAGAAGTCCTGTGCATCTAGGCCTTGAGGATAGGAGAGCTTTTTGGGAAAATTTTTGAAACTCACATTGTCTTTTGAGCATCTACTATGTACTAGTTACTATATTTTAGTCTATTATACTGGTATAGTACTAGTATACTACAAGTATAGGATGGTCTAGTATACTAGTAGCTAGTATTTTTTGCTTTTTTACATTTTATGTATTTATTTGAGAGAGAGAGAGCATGTGTGCAAGTAGGGGGAGGGGCGGAAAGAGAGAGAATCTCAAGCACACTCAGCGTTGAACACAGAGCCTCACAAGAGGCTAGATCCTGGGACCCTCAGATCACGACCTGAGCCGCAATCAACGGTCTGACAGTTAACCAAATGAGCCACCCAGGCACTCCCTACTGTAGCTAGTATTATACTTAATTTGTACAGCAACCTTCTAAGTGGTGGGTGTTATTTTCTATACTTAGAGAGGATACTGTTTGATAAATGTCCTTTCAAGGTGCTAAGTGCTGCCTGTCCCCTCTCCATGAACCAGTGGATACATTAACTGGGGTTAGTGATCCAAATATCAGGCTTTCTGTTTTAGCCTGACTAGGGAAAAAATGGTTAGGACCAGCAGTCGGAGTCAGATGAGTTCTGCTCCAAGTCTACATTGGGACCCACCAAGGGAGAAAGGGCTGCAGAGATATGTGTAATCAGAACATCTAGAAACCTAAGGTCCTACCTTCCTTCTCCATCCATCCTTCCCAAAGCACAGAATCTTTCTCAGGAGGTTTGCAGCTTGGAGCAGACAAATCTGAGAGAAAAAACCAAGATGGGAGAGAGAAAGTGGGGAGCCACCATGAGCTCTGATTGCTCACTGCCGATTTCCTATCTCACAGAGTACTTGAGCTGGGGCAAATAAAGAAAGGGTTGGAGAGGATGGTGGAAGGTCTCTTCCCAGTACTGGTCTTCCCAAAGAGTGGAGGTTCCCATTTTAAGGGACAAGGTAGGAATTGATGAGTCTTTGAACATCAGAAAAGTTCCTCCTTCTTCCACACTGCTAATACGAGAGAAAACTTGAGTTTGAACTTAAGATCCTAAGTGCAGTATTACTGACCCTCCACAATCAGTGACCCATTACATTAGGACACTGGTTCTTAGGCGAGGGTCTTTGGACCAGCATCATCATCATCATCATCATCACCGGAGGGGTTGTTAGAAATGCTGTTCTGAGGCCCCACTCCACACCTACACAATCTGAAACTCCAGTGCAGTGGGGAGGGGTGGAGTCTGTGTTTTCATCCCCTCCAGGTGATTCTGAGGCAGGCTCAAGTTTCAGAACTAACGTGCTAGCGATCTTAGGAGCTCCTCAAGTGTTCACATTCATCTTAAACAGGGTCTGATGAGGATGAGGTATTTTCACTGTCTCTGCCTCACAAAAGCTGTGACCAGGAACTTAGAGAGAGAGGAGCTATCCTGGGCCACTGGCTAGAAGTCTCTACTCACTGAGGACAGGAGTCTTAGGTGGGGGATGCAGGGCTCCTTTTTATACGTTTCTCCCCCTGCAACAATGGCTCAATCTCTTGCTCCTAGAATCTGCCCCCCAAAACCTCTCAAAATGTAAAATTGCTCCAGATGACTAGGAAGCCCCTTTCTTCTTTCTGCTGAGCCAGACTGAAGGATACCAGAGAGGAAAATGTACCCACTGTGCAAACGATACAGCCATTCCCATGACTCCTCTTTTGGTCTCCTCCATAAACTGTCACAGGTACAAGGAGGGGACATGACCGCTTTTCACACATCCCTGCAGTTTCTTATTTACTGCTCTGGACCCCAGCACCAACTGCCCTTGAGGAAAGAAAAGATCCTGCTGGCTCACATTGCCCTTCTTTTCTGTGTAGAATCACATATTTGGGTTGCTGGGGCAGACTTCACAAATGGCATTTTTAAAAATGACACATGACCAGGCCCAGAGATAAATGACTTACCAGAGCCGCAGCTTAAGTGTTTGCAGCCAGGGCTTTTGGCTCACAGTTGAGTGCTGCTTCTGCTGCCCTGGGCTGCCTTGCCACTTCTGCCTTCACCTCTTTCACTTTTCTCCCCAGCACAGGGCCACACTCCAGGCCGGAAATCTCTCAGTCTGTTGTTACCCTCCGAGGCCTTTGGCCTCGGATGGTGACCCAACGTCTATAAAAGCAAGGAAGGAACATTCTTATGATTCTCAGCTGCCAGGCAGAGCTTCCCAAAAAGGTTGGCTGTATGGCTTATGTCTTTTAGGTTTTGCACATAACAAAAACCCAAATATAAGTGGTTTAGGCAAAAATGGGGATTGACTGGCTCAGAGAATGCAAGTAAATGTTGAACAGCCAAACCATGGGAAAGGCAGAGGTTTGCTATGGAAGGTTCACACTTTCCCTCCTGTCCTTGATTCCTTCTGAACACTGACTCTGCTTTCTCTTTGAAAAACCCAGTTCCTCCTTCCACGTACCAGAAACGTGGCACCCAATTTGTTCTTCTTACACATCCACTATGGAAAAGGCACTGCCATTTGTTTCCTGTACCCCACGTTCAGAAATCTTGGGGGAAGACCCTGGTTGATCCAGCTCAAGGGCAAGTGCTCACCTACGCCCCTCAGCTGTGAATGTGAAGTGTTAGGGAGAGTAGGACTTGGAGGCTAGAACCACATGATTCGATTGGGGGAAGAACCAGTTTCTTGGCAGACATAGTAAGTCATATTATGTGTCCTATATACACAGACATAATTTTTATCAGGTCACTTACCAAACACTTGTCTTAATTCACCCTGTAAGTGTTTAGTGACACTTGCTTCTTTTTTCCAAATTGTTTCTCCTGCTATGACCTAATTTTTAAAACTTCATGGCAGCTCTGGCAGGAAAGATGGTAAAAGAAAACAAAAAATAACCATTTTTCGGATCTAAAGACTGGGGCCTAAGAATCTGACTGCCATGGGGGCACCTGGGTGGCTCAGTGGTTAAGCCTCTGCCTTTGGCTCAGGTCATGATCTCAGGGTCCTGGGATCGAGCCCCGCATCGGGCTCTCTGCTCAGCAGGGAGCCTGTTTCCCCCTCTCTCTCTCTCTGCCTGCCTCTCTGACTACTTGTGATCTCTGTAAAATAAATACATAAAATCTTAAAAAAAAAAAAAAAAAAAGAATCTGACTGCCCTGAAAAAGGCAGTCAAATTAGTCAAAGGCAGGGCCAGCTCAAGGATGAAGGTTGGCCAGATGTCCAGTTCTGTTTCTAATTCATGGAGGGCGAACTAGTGGCCTTAGGCTTAATATGACCCCAAAACTTACTTTATTTGGCCAGTGCTGGATTTGCAGATATCTTAAATACGAATGCCTTAAGGCAGCATATGTCCCCTCCAATTTGCCATAGAGCCTAACACTACAAAACTTTTTATACCTGGTTCAGTCCACTTGGTTCTGTTATCTTCCTCTATCCTAGAGACATTTGAGTTTCTTCTGCAGCCTGCCAAAATTATGGCATTTGTGGTGGTTCTGTGACCTGCCAGAATCAAATACAAGAAGTTTCTTGGGTTATTTTGCCACAATTCTTCCCTCGAGATGTCTTCATCAGTTAAATCAATATTTTGAGAGCTAAGATGGGGCAAATAAATTGTACTAAATAGACCAACTAATTTTTTTACTTTTTAAAAATCTGAATACAATTAGCTTTTTGCTTTTCCCACTGACCCTGCTGGCAATCTGGTGACAGCTATGAATCCCTTTGCAGAGTGACATTGTTTTAATGTATAAAATAGAATATGTAAGCTCTCATAAGAAACAAGTTGTATTGAAATACAATTATCAAAATTTTTTATAATTTATGATATAGTAATACATGATCTTTTAAAAAGTACAGCATAAAATAGCAATATTTGGTGGAGAGTCTAACAACAACCACAATTTCAAGTGGTGATGAGAATATATATTTTGAGATATCTGTAACAACAATGGCATAATCCTAGAAGACATCTGAGGTTTCTACTGGGTTCGAGAACCACATCAGGGTTCAGGACCCCCTCCAGTGCTCCCAGTGGGGGGGTGGGAGTAAGCCAATGGAGAGGAAGGAAGGATTGATCTACATGCCATGTGGGCACAGGCAATACCTGGGGTTCCCCAAAGCAGTTATTTTTTGCTGTGTAACAAATTATCCCCAAACCTAAAACAGCAATTTCTTATTGTTCTTGGGCCTCTGGGTTAGCTAGGTTGACTACCAGTTGACTACCAGTCAGCTGGTAGACTTCTGGGGTCTAGCTAGGTTGCCTACCAGTTGACTACCAGTCAGCTGGTAGACTTCTGGGGTCTTGTCGGTCTGTAACATCCTCACTTCCATGAATGGTGATTGGTACTGGGTGTGGGCTAGAGTGGCAGGTTACTAGACCACATATCTCTCATCATCTGAAAACAGAAAGGGTGAACACCACTATGGAAGCACTTTTCAAGTCTGTTTAGGTCACATTTGCTATTGTCCCATTGGCCAAAGTAAGTCTCATGGCCAAGCACAGAGTCAGTATGGGAGAAACTAGAGACACCGAGAGGGGAGTTCTTCCAACCATTTTTGCAAAATTATCTACCACAGCTCCCGGCAAACTTGGGAGCATTAGACAGAGAAAGCCCTTCCGTCTACCACAGGTTAGGCATCAGGCTCTGCCTGTCCATCCTGGTGCTAGACAACTCCCACCAAATGCCACTAAAATCAGGGAATTTAGGCATGGTTTATTATTAACCTGCCAAACTTAGAGGCCCTGGGCGTAAGTTTTTGACTCCTTGGGCCAAGGAGGTACCTGGAACATCTTGCTATATCTCTCCAAGTTGACCAAACAACCACAGCCCCAGATGTCCGGTAAATTCACGGGGTAGGCAAAAGGAAAATTTTCTCCTCTGAGCATTAAGGATGAGTAAGCCTTTCTGGATTCAGACTGAAAAAAAAAATCACCTTCTTATTGTTTGGTGATGACGTTTCTTTCTTTCTTTCTTTTTTAAAGATTTTATTTATTTATTTGACAGAGAGAGACACAGCAAGGGAGGAAACACAAGCAGGGTGAGTAGGAGAGGGAGAAGCAGACTCCCTGCAGAGCAGGGAGCCCGATGCAGGGCTCGATCCCAGAACCCTGGGATCATGACCTGAGCCAAAGGCAGACGCTTAACAACTGAGCCACCCAGGTGCCCAACATTTCTTTACCTGAAATTTTGCCTGGGCTGGCCTTGGTGAGGGCAGTTGTATTTGAAGGGTTTTTGTTTTGTTTTTTTGTTTTTGTTTTTTCCTTTCCTTCCAGAAGCCCTCCCCTGTTTAAGCAAACTCTTCTTTCTGCTCTAATTGCAAGAGCTCCCCATAACGGTAGAAACAATTCTCAGCCCGTCCTCTGCCCAATGAGCACTTTGGAAATGGGAACCCAAGGGAGGAGGCAGTGGAAAAAACCCTGAAGGCTTTTCAACTGTGGTGCTGCGTCATGGAAAACCAGCCAGGCACCTGCGCTGGGCCTCCCAGCAGGTCCCACTGGAGCCCTCGTCTTAGTTATTCCGTAGATGAACAGGAGATGTCTGACTCACCCAGCTGTCTAGTCCCACACTTCAAAGAGCATTCTGAGTCCTGCTGTACATTTTCTCAGCTCACTTCACATATCAGATGGCAGACTCCTGAAGCTCAGACCCCGAGCAGAAGAATTGTTCTCTCTTTTAGATCCTGCACCCTCGTCTTTACTGAGCTCTCCCACCACACACACACAACTTAAAGGTTTCTAAATTCTTGAGTCAGAGTGCTATCTCACGTTGGGTCTTCCCAGAAGCAGACTCTGAAGAGGGATGTTAGTACGCATATCGTATGCGAGAGGCGATCCTAGGGAAGGCTGGTAGGTGAGCAGGGAAGTAAGAGAATGAGGAGGCAGTCAGCACAGAGGTGGGTATGGGCAGGTTATCACCTGCTGGGCCTCAGTCCCAGAATGCTTCATCCGAAAGGCAAGGAATCTGGAGTATTTGCGAAGCACTCCCATCCTTCATTGGCTAAGGGCTGTTCCCAGGGGTATAAACTTGCCTCCAGCCTACTCCTGAGTCTGGAGAAATCCCCACAGTAGGGAGTCATAGCTTGAGTAGCTCTCAGAATGTACAGGAAAGGTGGGGGCCAAGGAGATACAGGTGGGGCATTAAGAATGGCTGGTACCACTGTGTCAGCTGTCACCTCCAGACACCCCAAGCATCACAACACCTGTCTCGAGCTTTGGTGCATTGATGATTTAGTCCTGTGTTTATTTAACACATATTCATTGGGCTCCTACTGGGTACCATTCACTCAGCACCCGTAGGCTAGGCAGTAAGCTAAGGTTTGGGGGAACATCATCTCATTTGCTTGCCACGACAACCTGCAAGGAGGGATTATTGGTTTCATTCTACAGATGAGAAAAGTGAGGTTCAGTGAGGTTAATAAATTACCTCTAGTCCCTCGGCCTGAAAATGGCAGAGCCAAGATTCCCATCCTGGTCCACCTTCAAGTCTCAACTCCATTCCACGGTAAACCACCACCCAATTAGGTCAGGATACAATTCTCCTCATTTGAGAGAAGCCTCAGCCCCGTCCAGCCCCTGTGCCACCGTCTTCCAGAATCTCTCCTCTCTTCTTTGTCTGTCCTGTTCTTTCATCTCTAGTTCTCAAGCTGGTTCCAGGGAATTACCTCCAGCCTCTTTGGTATTGCAAACCCTCTCTCAGGGCAGGGGGCTGTCCCTCCCATCCTCCAGATCCCCTGACCCTGGCCATGGTGACCTCTTTCTCCAACCTCATTACGTCTTTGACTCTCTAGGTCTTTAAACAAACCCCAACTCACATCCACCCGTGATCTGTCCTCCTTCAACCAGCATGTGTCGGCACTTTGGCAGGTCCTGCTGTTTCCGATATCCTGCCAAAGGAATCAGGGAACCATCTCTTTGTGACATCTCATGACTTGAGGGCTGATTTCAGTTTTCACCCCAGGGACTCCATGCAAACAGGCAGCAAATGGCTTGTTTTTGAGCATCGGACCAAAATGCAAGTCCCAATTTACTGTTATTAATATTTTAAAAATAGAATGGCATGAGGTGAGGACCAGGAGAGGGAATAATTAATTCCAGCCTGCCAGCAGGGGAGTGGGAGGAAGGCAGCAGCTCTTGCTGTCTTGGGGAGGACACCCTGCAGTAAACACAGAGCTTCAGCCTCCAGGTGGCAAAGGAACATAAAGGGGGCAGGAGGGGTGCAAAACAATGCTGCACGGCACCATTTCAGAGAGAGTATGTCTGACTTCATGAAACACACACGATCCTTTCTAAAAACAATATCCTAGAGCATCAGCGCCAATACTACCACTGGTGCTCAGGGGCCAGTACCGGGGAGCAGCCCATTCTGTCCACCTCTCCCAGAACCAACCAGAAGATAAAGTTGGAACTACAAGAAGTGAAAGAATGGGACTGAGGTCTGTGATGGAAAACGGCTTGTTATAGACCTGTGAGTGCAAATTGTATACCATGGATCCAAATAGACCATTTTTATTTTTAATTTTAATTTTTTTATTTTTTGAGAGAGAGAGCATGAGCTGGTGGGTGCGGGGGACAGAGGGAGAGGGAGAGAGAATCTCATGCAGGCTCCATGCTCAGCACAGAGCCTGATGTGGGGCTCAATCTCACCACCCTGAGATCATGACCTGAGCTGAAATCAAGAGGCAGATGTATAATGGACTGAGCCACCCAGTTGCCCCCAAATAGACCATTTTTAAATGACCATTTTAAAATCCAAAGTGTTTTAGTAGAGAAGGAAGAGTAGGGGCCTTTGGCATTTAGGGTAGTTTTGAATCCCATCGTGGGCCACAACTCTCTAGGGCCTTTGGAATGCATGGTGTGCTGTGCCAACTCTGTGCCCCCGTGTGGGGGTTACATCACAGAATCAGGGAAGTTCAAGCTGGAAGAAATGTTGGGAAGCCTTCAACCCCAAAAACCCTCACTAACAAGTAAAGATACTCTTGTGACTTTGTTAAATTAACACCTGTTAACTAGGTCCCCCACCCTATACCACAACACCCACAAGGCTTCCCTAAGTGGAGCAACAGAGGCAAATAGGAGGGGGTAGAAGCCCTCTGATTTCAGGAGGCTACACCAGGAATGCACGGAGGCCTTTCTGGAACCCAGAAGCATTTCTTATTTCCTGCTGTGTCGTAGGACAGCAAACCCAGAGGCTTCAAGCAGCATTTATTATCTCACAGTTTCCACTGGTCATGATTGTGGGCACGACATGGAGGGGCTCTCTGCTCAGAGTCTCACAAGCTGCCAGAGCTGCATTCTCATCAGGAGCCTGAGGTCCACTTCCAAGCTCATTCAGGTTGTTGGTGGAATTCAGTTCCTTGCCTGGTAGGACCCAGGGCCCGGTTTCCTGGCTGGCTGTCAGGCTGGAATCCTTCTCAGGTCCTCATCACCTGGTCCCCCAGCAGGACCTCTCACCGCACTGCAGTTTACCTTTTCCAGGTCAGCGGCAGGATATGCTTAGAAGGATTTCGTTAGAAGGCCCGCCCAGCCCTCTTGGGAGGGCTTTCACCTGATCAGGCCAGGCCCACCAATGATCTCAAAGCCAACTGTTTGGGAACCTTGATCACACATGCAGAATCCCTTTACCTTCTCCATATTACCTAACCTGATTACAGCGTGACATCCCGTCCTATTCACAGAAGCCACCCACACTCAGTGGGAGGAGTTTCCACGCAGAGCCTATGTGGCGGGAGTAGGAATTGCGACAGCCATCTTAGAATTCCGCCCCCCACGCCAGGGAAAGCCCCGTTCTTCTTCCATCAGTTGGCCACGTGCTCCTACTCCAGAGGGCACCTGAATGCACGTCACACAGTCAGGGGCCTCCCAAACGACCGGTTCTCAGTGGCCGGGCTTCGTTCTGAACCGGGTAATTTTGATGTTTGCAGACCTGCCTGCTGGCCTGAGTTAGGGCCTGCGTGCATTTTCCTGACCTTGATTGCCTCAGTCCACAATCATCGCTCCAGAAGAGGCGAGGCTCGCAGAACCCTGGAAAAGCAGGCGGGGGGCTCTAGAGGATTTGACTTTCAGTGTTCGCTGTCAGCGTCCTGGAGAGTGATGCCAATGGCTCGGATTGCTCTGTGGAGCCAGCAATCACCGCAGGCTTGCGGCGGGGGGTGTCCCCGGCATGAGCTGTGGAAACGCCTGTGGGAAGCAGCTGCTGGGGGTACTAGGGATGTCCCGCAGCCTTGCTGAGCTTCCACAGGGCCAAACAAGAGGTCTGGGGCTGCCCACCCCATTCACGGGAGGTCAGCGTGCCTGTGGGGTCCTCGGCATTCTGAACCCTGCCGAAGCTGGGCTGCTTTGAGCCAGACAGAGCAGCGGAGGCCTTGACCAGAAAGTCAGGGACTGGGACGGGTCTCCAGGGGCAGGCTGGCGTGGGGAGGGGGCCTACAATCAGGGCCAGGGTGGTCTCTCTGTTCGGTGACCTCCAGGCGGCCTGGCAATGCCTCTAGAACCCCAATGGGCATCTGGTGGATTGAACCAGATGGCTTCTCTTTAGCAGCCATCCATCCTCCCTTCTTCCACTGTCATCTACCACGTGTTTATCACTTGCTAGACAGGAGGTTAAAATCAGGTAAGGCGGTAACAAGGGAGGCAGGGAAGGCCCTTCTGAGGAGATGGCAGCTAAGCTGCAGACAAGGAGGGACCCATGATGGTGGGGACAGTATTTCCAAAGGTTGGTGCAAAGCCCTGAGGCAGGAGCCAGGCAGGTGTTTGCACGTCTGGGGGGCTGGTGGCCCTGCAGGTAGGGAGTAACAAGGATCTGGGCAGGCGTCTCCCGCAGCCATGACTATCCCCCAGTGGACTGGGGGAGGGGAGGGGGAGATAACCAGGCCATGAAGCATTGGCTGCAAGAAAACTTTAGAGCCCAAATTTTCCAAAATAAATGAATTGAGCTAACATGGGAGACCTGTTACAGAAGGAAGCTCTCGTTACCCACAGGTTCTCTTCAAAAAACCTTTAAACAGTCAGCTCCCACTCAGCATTTAAAATACGAATTGATTTACTGGTGTTCCGTTCACCCAGCTTCTCAGGAATAAATTCAGCCCATGCTGGAAAGTGTCAAAAACCAAGCTGCATACGGAATAAAACAAAGCAGAGAGATGAGCAAATCGCAAAGGCTTGTGACCTGCAAGCCGGGAGACCCAAGGCTGTGGGAATTGAGTTCCAAGTTCCCCACACACTGAGGGATTTTTATGGGATAAATACAGAAGCTGTTTGGCTTTTTCAGCTGATTGGTTGCCTCGTGGTCTAGTTTACCTGGGGAGCTGAGTCAGGGGAACAATGAATCCGGAGATGGCATGAACAGACTCGGAGTTTGGGGGATTGGCTGGGTCCTCTTCTGATTTCTGAGAAGAACTATAAATTCCTGTAAGGTCAGGTTAAGTTTCCTTAACTCACCTGTGTTAAACAGCTACATTTTGTCCTCGACATAAGTAACTCCATTTTAGTTTGGTTCTACAAAGGTTACACCTAAATATCCATTTAGCTAATGTAGAAGAGGATTAGGAGTAGGCCCACCTACCCAGTACCCCCAGTATCCCCAGAGTCTCCCACCAGAGAGATCTAAATCTGCTTCTGAGAGTAGAAGTGGCCTGTTCACAAGGAGTATAGGTCTAGGAGGAACCCCTGCACTATGATCACAGGAAAGTGCCAGTAGCTCAGGAGTGGGACCACCTTAACACAGCATTACTTAAAAACTGCCTTCACTGCTCAACTGTGTAGCTCTTAAGAATGTAGACCAGGGGTTTCCAAAACTTGTCTGCACATCAGAATTACTTAAGATCTTATAAAAGTTCCAAAACCAGGCCATATCCTAAACCGATCAAATCACAACTTCTGGGGGGCAGTTTTAAATAAACTTTTTGTTTTGGAATAGTTTTAGATTTGCAGGAAAGTTGTGAAGATGGCATACCTCTCCCCTCACTTCTTCTTCATCCAGTTTCTCCCACTGTTAATACCTGCCGTTGTCATGGTACCTTTTGTCACAACTAGGAAATTGACATTAAGCAAACTCCAGATTTTAGATTTTAGATGGATTCCACCAGCTTTTCTGTTAATGTTCTCTTCCTATTCTGGGGTCCAGTCCAGGTACCACACTGCATTTAGTTGTTGTGTCTCCCCGTTTCCTTCCTGTGATAGTTTCTCCATCTTTCTTTGTTCTTCATGACCTTGATAGTCCTGAGAAGAATTGGCCAGGTACCCACGGAATGTCATCCAATCTGGGTTTGTTTCTTCTTCTCATTATTAGACTGGGGTTTTGGGTTTTGGGAAAGAATATGGCGGAAGTGAAGTGCCCCACCCATCATCTCACATCTAGCAAATCCATATGATGTCAATGGTGATGTTAAACTTCACTATTCACCCAGGATAGCGTTTGCCAGGTGACTCCACTGTGAAGTTACTCTTTTTTCCCTTCTCTTATTCTAATCTTTGGAAACCTGTCACTGAGTCTTGTCCAACATCAAGGTTTATGTGTTTACGTGTGTGGGGGGAGGGAAGGAGGTAGTAATCAAGCCCTACCTCCAGGCAAAAATCCAAAGGGCGTGTTTTCATGGCCACCATACTGTCCTGATCTCTTGGCTTGGCTCCCAATCATTACTGTGCAAACTTTCTCAAATGATCCAGGACTTGGCATACTCCTCCAACCCCCTATGAATGAGCCAGTACTTCCTGGCCGTATTACCTTGGGCAGGTGATTAGTCCCTGCTGAGCCTCAGTTTTCGCATCTGACAAATAGGTGTCAATGGAGTATCTATTTCTAAGAGTTATTGCAAAGATGAATTAGATAATCCATATAGTTCTGACTATAGAGCAAGCACTTGGTAAGTGTTAACTATTGACAGTAGTAATAATACTAGTAATACCTTCCCCACTCCAACCTTGTGAATCAGATATCTAGTGCACCTCAGTGACATGAAACACTAAGTTGAAACTTACATGTGAGAGGGATATATTAAACAACTCATTCCGGAATGTTTACCTCTTAAATGAACACTTCTTTAGCATTTACCATACACCAGGCACCGCACTGATCATTTTCATAAATATTGCCTCACTTCTTCTTCATAAAAATCCTATGAGGTAACAACTATTATTATCCCCATTTTACTGATAAGGAAACTGAGGTTCAGTGAGGTGAAGGAGCTTGGCTAACTAAGACACACGGAGAGTGAGTGGCAGAGCCAGGATTTGAATTGAGGCAGCCTCACTCTCAGGCCCATGTTGGTAACCACAACCAGGTGCTACAATAAGTATGTTGAGTGTAGTGTATGAGTGAGTGTAGTGATGCTGCTTAAAAGGGTGGGGGACGGGGGTTGGCTGGATTAGGGAAGGGAGCCCAGTCAGGGAAAATATCTGTGAAATCTTCAGTCAGGACATACCAGGCAAGTGGGGGTGGGGTAAGGAAAGGAGAGTGGAGGTGTTTGGAAAGATTAAGGAACATTCTGATTCTCCCCCAAAACCAGCTGTTGTTAGACATCCTTTCCCTAAGAAGTCTCCTCTCTCTCACCTCTCTTGATTTCTTCTTTAATGGGGAAATCCAGCATGTCTTTGATTTTAGGGAGATCAGAGTGCACAGGACATCTCTTTCAGTAACTGGAACTGATGGTTGGCGTCAAAGAATCTGGACCATTCAAACCACATCCCTTCATGCTTTGTCTTCTACACTTAAGGAAATCAACCCACCCTCCTTCATTTTTATGTCAAGAGTTTAGTAATGTAAAGGAAATTCCTGATTGGGAGAACTTAGATTAGCTATCAAAATGTGTTCCGGGAAAACAAATATTCATTTGAATCTTTGAGTCTAAAAAAAAATGCTATTTCTCTGGATTTCAAAGTATTGCATTTAAGTCCTCACCCTGGGTATGTCCCAGACCCATATTCTTACACCCGAAATGGTGACAAGAATGCCATCTTATCTATCTTTTACATATACACACACAAAAAATTCCACACATTAATGTTTTGGTCTTTTTTTTTTTAAGAGAGAAAAAGTGTGCATCCTGAGCATGGGGTTGGAGTGGGCAGAGGGAGCAGAGAGGTGGAGAGAGAGAATCTCAAGCAGACTCCCTGCTGAGCACAGAGCCCCACATGGGGCTTGACCTCAAGAGCCTGAGATCATGACCTGAGCTGAAGTGACAAGAGTCAGAGAGACACTTAACCAATAAAACCACCCAAGTGTCCCTCAATATGTGCTTTTATTTATTTTTTATTTTTTTAAAGATTTTATTTATTTATTTGATAGACAGAGATCACAAGTGGGCAGAGGGGCAGGCAGAGAGAGAGGAAGGGAAGCAGGCTCCCTGCTAAGCAGAGAGCCCGATGCAGGGCTCAAACCCAGGAACCTGGGATCATGACCTGATCTGAAGGCAGAGGCTTTAACCCACTGAGCCACCCAGGTGCCCCTCAATATGTGCTTTTAAATGGATTTATAATTAAACTTATGAGAAGGTGCTGTGACTTGCTTATATTTTCCATATTTGAAGCTGTATCTATATTTGAAATCTCAGGAGTACATGTAAATCACAAGCTATGTCTCTTCCTTTGTTCCATCTTATCCCCATATAAAATCGACTTCCTGCTTCCAAAATTGGCAAGGAATAAAAGTACGTTCATTCACATCATGGTTGAAATTTTAAACATATCTTTACTGACATCTAAGACTTCAAAGCAGCATGTCCTTTAGCCCAGGTAAAAAGCACTCTCCTGCTCTGGTGTTATTTAGTGGAGCTATTTGGAATTCATTTTATGCTTGAATATGTTGGTTCCATTTCTGTCTGAAGCCTGCTGGGAAAACTCAGAATTCTGGTGGTTTTGCTGGGGCCATATTGATTCTGAACTGATTCTTGGCCATTATATTTTAAAGAACAGTCTCACATTGAATTTTCCTGGTTTGGAGCAAAAGAAAGAATGATAGGCATGCATGTTCTGTGCACGTCTGTAAGGGTATGTGGGCTGGAAGTAGAAGATGGGAGGAAAGAGTTAAAGGGGGCTGACCTATTTATTGAGAAGGAGAGAAAACTGCACTTGCGAGATTCTCCTTATCAATAAAGACTGAAAGATGCTGAGCCCAGGAAATGTTGATGTTTGGTTAAAACATTTTACAGAGAAGAAAGAATAGAGGCAAGCTACCTTGACGGTGATGGGTGTGTGTAGGGGGTACTTCTGTCATCATCTACACACAGAACCCAAGTGAAAACTGCTTGCTTGTGGGGGATAAGTCACTTTCCAGACAAGTCTACTAAATTGCCACCTTTTCAACTGTAATGAGTTTCAGTGTCCCTTTGAAATCCAGAAAGAATGGATGTGCTATGAGTGTTCACCAGCCCCCCAGGCACAGCATCCCTGTTAGGGCTTCTGTGCTAAGTCAAACACAGTGTTTATCAAACCTCTGCAGTGTTCCCGCACTGTGCTGCTATCTGGTCGTGATCTGGTTAATGGTGGGCACTCTGGCCTTGGATGAAGGGGGAAGCTAATTAATCTCTCTGTTCCTGTTTCTTTATGTATAAAATAGGAGTGAGGATAATAGGGTTCTTGTAAGGATTAGCACACACAGAGAGGTTAGACCCTGCCTGGCACACAGTGAGTCAACTGTGTGTCAACTGTGGTGCTTCTAGGTACTCAAGATGGATTAATTCATTTAATTAAAATTTGTGACCCAAAAGCTAGAAAACACTAGGCAGTATCTCAATGGCTAAGGCAAGGATTTTCTTTCTCCCTAAAGCTTCAGAGAACACCCTACTTCTGCCCAGATTGCTGCTCCTGAGGATTCATTAATTGACAGCCATCAGCAGATCAGTAAAGATGTGTCACCAAGAATCACTTGGGCAGATTGGTGGTGACATCTGGGTCCAGCCCTGCATTGACGTTTTAATTTTAGCTTCCTGCGACGAAATGGGATGACAACATTTTATTTTGCCAACTACATTCTTCCTGTCCTGGCCACGACTTCAGTATTCTTTTTCAGACCAAGATAGACATTACCCTGAAAATAAATTTCAGCTTCAATAGAGGAAAAGGCTAAGAATAGAATTACCGGTTGTTCCTGATATGCCATATGAAAAATTTATATTAAGTCAGTCTTCTTTTTCTTTCCTCTTGGCCTATTTTCTTTTATTAAAGGACGTGAAGACAGCACCTTCCATTACTGACTTGCCTTCCAAGCATGCTTTATTTCTGCTCTACTTGCTGCCTGCTACTTCCTCATACTGATAGTTCAACTGCTTGTAAAACTCCTAACATAAAAGAGTGGAAAGAACTTTGACTGCTAGGTATGGATGATGACAGTGTAGCAAACCCTTGAGATATACCCAGTATTTTGGTTAGCTTTCCCTGGGTAACAAATAATCCCCAAATATAGTAGCTTCAGACATCATTCATTTATTTAGCACTTGATTCTACAAGACAGCAGTTTGGGCTGAGTTCAGTGGGGCTCCTTTTTTTAGTCTTGGTTGAGCTCACTCTGTGCTCAGCAGGTGGGTCAGCTGGGAACTTCTTGGTCTAGAGGAGCCTTAGCTAAGTTGGCTTATCACATGATGGTCTATGTTGTGATCTGCTGGGCTAGCCTGGTTTGTTTACCTAATGGTTGCATGCATACAAAGAGGGATGGAGGACACCTCACTGTAATCTATCTTGAGCCCATGCCTATGGGTAATGAGGCCTAAGATGTTCTTCCTGACTGATTGCATGGGAATGATCACACTCACACATGTATGTTCAGAAGCCAGTAAAAGTTATGCTTGGCTGTACAAATAAGGGTATGGGTATGGGTACATGACAACCCATGAAATATTCCTTATCCAAACCCAATACTTCATCTACTTCAGTTGTTAATGTTTGTCCTCCTTCAACACAAATCATTTTATGGTTTTTCTTCTGCTTATGAAAGCAATTCATGGCAATTGCAGAAAACAAACGTGTAAGAGAAGTTTACGAAATACAGAAAAAAAAATATTCACTCATGATCCCATGGTTTAGTGGTATAACACTGGCTTTGTTCTTTTCTGTATGTAAGTATCTATGATACCATTTGTTGAGCCCTGTGTTTCAGGCTTTCTGCTGTTTTACCTGTATTATCTCATTTAATTCTTACAATAGCAATCATTTCTGTCATGAGGAAAATAAGGCTCAGAGAGCCTAAACATCTTGCCTGAGCTCACACAGAAAGTAAGTAGTAGAGTCAACATTTGAAACACTGCAACCTCACTCCTTAAACCATTATTGTATTGTATTGTATTATATCGTATTATATTGTATTTTTTTCAGTGTTCCAAGTTTCATTGTTTATGCCGTAAACCATTCTTAACCATTAGAATCTACTGTCAGTCATATTCAGTTACTCAAACTGCAGTGTGCATCAGAATCCCCTAGAGGGCTTGTTAAAACAGATTACTAAGCCCCACCCCCAGATGTTATGACTCAGGTGGTCTGGGGTGGGGACTGAGATGCTGCATTTCTTTTTAAAGATTTTATTTATTTGTCAGAGAGAGAGGGAGAGCACAAGCAGGGGGAGCGGCAGGCAGAGGGAAAAGTAGCCTCCTCACTGAGCAAGGGGCCCGATGCTGGACTCAATCCTAGGACCCCCAGCTCATGACCTGAGCTGAAGGCAGGTGCTTAACCCACTGAGCCACCCAGGTTTCCAGATCCTGCATTTCTAACAGACTCCCTGGTGATGCTGAGGCTACTGGTCCATGAACCACGCTGTATAGTTTTGTTCGCAGCAGCAGTTAGGTATGTCCTGTTAATTCTGCTTCACAGCTGGAACGGTAGAAGTTCAGAGAGGTTCAGTAAACAACCCATGGACACACAGCTGGTTAACTCTATGTTATTTCCTATGTCTAGTTTACTCTCATGGAAAACAATGAATGGGCAATTTTCACTGCACTTTATGGCTCATGCTTTTCTTCTGTTGTGGCACTAGCACTCAAGGAGATGGTTTAGAACTTAGATGCAGCCTCTGTGACAGCCAGGCTTTCCTGTGAGATGCAGAGATTGCACTCATTCCTTCTTTATTATTCATTTCCTTGGTGAGGGGGTCCCACTGGGAAGTCCTGGGATGGGTAGTGCTATGAGCTCTGCCCCCAGCATCCTCCATGTACGGGCATCTAATGGACTGTTCTGATCAAAAAAGATCTGAAAGGGAGAAAAAAATGCACAAAGATGTTGCCTTTTGAAACTATAGAAAGGAACCTGCTCCAAAAGCTTCTGTGCTATTTTTAAATAGCTAAGAGCCTGGTAATATTTTGCCAGATTTCTTACAAGGAGGAGAAAACAACAACAACAATGACAACAGCAATAACAACAAAACAAAAACAAAAACAAAAAAGGAAACTTGTGATCACCAGGCCTTTATGATGTTCTAGCTAGATGGAATATAGCCTTTTTTTTTTTTAATTTAACTATATGCCAACTTAGCACTCCTTCAGCCAACATTCTTCATAAAGAAAAAAAAAATAACCTGACTTTAACTTTTAAGACCTTTTTAAGATCTCTGATTCTATACTTACATTTAAAAAATGATATTTTCTTGGGGTACCTTGGTGGTTCAGTTGGTTACGTATCTGTCTTCAGCTCAGAATATGATCCCAGGGTCCTGGGATCGAGCCCCACATCAGTCTCTCTGCTCAGCAGGGAGTCTGCTTCTCCCTCTCCCTCTGTCTGCCACTCCCTCTGCTTGTGCACTCTCTCTCGCTGTCAAATTAATAAATAAAAACTTTAAATAAAATAATAATAAAAACAAAATAAAGTAAAAATGCTATTTTCTTAATTAGGGAATTCATTTTCTTCAGAAAACTGTTTACTTCTAAAATTTATTTTTCAACCAAAGCCCACAAACTGTGTTTGAAATAGTGCCGAGTCTGGTGTCCCAGGCATTTCTGAAGGAGCTGGTCGAGTCTAAGAAGTGGAAGAGGGCAAGACAGAGCTTCATGACTCCATGTGTGGGAGACTTTGATAAACCTCGATCTGCTTAGACCCAGAGCCTCTGATAAACATTGCATGGGGCTACATTTTTCTGGGTGCATTAATCAGGGTCCACAAAAATAACATCCAAATGGCCAAGAATGGTCTCGAAATTCTCTGGGAAAGAAACCTGAATGTGTTTCTCTAACACCTGGATCTCTGCTAGGCCCTCAGTACTTCCCCTTCTATGATACTAAAGCTGGTGAATGAGTGTGCTTGGGTGTGTGTGTATAATTTCTTAAGTTGCTTATTGGACTCTCTCATAAATATTAACATGTTCAAAATAGTTGAGAACATCTTGCCTTAAATGGTCAAAGAGAGATTGGTGCTGGAAAGCTGCAGGAAAGAATTAAGCAACATATATGTGAGTGCCTACTTAAGTTTGAGACGTAGCATCGTGTCAAAAATGTTAAAAAGTAGTGTGAGCTATGATTGTTGTCCTCAAAAATACTCACTCAATGATTTCTGTCTGCTAGCCACTGGCACTAAAAGGATATCCTTTGAGAACCTGTCCTAGGGTAGTGGGAGATGGAGATGACATGAAGAGACCACTGTGGCACAAGGTCAACCATACCAGGACAGGACTCCTAAGAGTGCCTGGCAGACCAGAGGGCCCTTAAGGCTACCAGCCTCCTCCAGGAGATGCCCTTTGTGCTGAATTTTGAAAGTGGGTAAGAAGCCGGACAGCTAAAAGAGGCAGGGCAAGGTTGAGGGGTGATGTTATGGCAAGCAAAATGACAGGGGTTTGGAGAATTACAGTCAAAGTGAAATCGGTAAGCATTTTCATCAGTTCTGCTCCTGAGGGAGCAAATGATTAATAAGCATGAGATCTGATTCCTTAGAAAATGTTAAACAAGCCTGCTGCTACCTCCAAAAAGGAACACATAAATCTATTTGAAGGAAGCAGTGTTTGCACTTGTGATTAAAGCAGACTAACCTTTCCTGGTGGCTTTCGTCTTAACATTTTGTTATTCATGAAATCTTCTATTTTCTTCACATCCCCCTGAGGTTCTAGCTATGGGGATTGCAGGCTCCAGAAAGCCTGTCTGCCTGTGATACCTGCCTCCTGGAAAGCAAATTTATGGAGATTTTAGATATTTGTGTAGCTACAGAAAAAAGAAGTCTCAAATCTGGTGGAATGGAAAGAACAGAAACTCAGACAGACTCAAGGCAGGAATTCTGTGGACACCGTGTTTGCCAAGTCACTCCACCAGTATATACCGAGTAAGAATGAGTGAGAACTGCAAACTTGCTCTCTAACATGGCAGACATGATCTTCTAAAACCATGTAGAGCTCTACCATCGTTAGGTGGCTAAGACAAGATGTGCCTGGATTTGTTCTCTGGAAGGGCCTGTGGAAACAAGAATACAACTCTTTTTGAGATGCACACTCGCAAACTCAGTAATGGGAAAATACAATTTCGAGTTAAAACATGACTTTCCTACCAACATACAGTGGATGTAGGCCAAAGGTTCCTTCACATCATTAACGTAACAGGAGGCTGTAAGTCCATTCACAGAGCATTTGAGGAACAAAGATTTATATAGACAGTCAGGAAAGGTGTGTTAAAATAAATTTCTTAGCTAAGTAGGAGACTGATTAATGTCCTATAGGGCAGTAAAACTGTAACACTTGGGATTATCTTTTCTACCAAAGAGAAATCATTTGCATCTTTACTGGATGAAAGTCATTTGCCCAGTCTTCTGTAAAGGAACATGGAACTTGATAGTCTGGTTTCTCACTGAGACCAATAGTAAAAACTTTTGGGAGCAATGGATTTATTTATTACCTTGATCGTGGTGATGGTTTCATGGCAATGTAGATATGACAAAATATATCACATTATAGGCTTTAAATATGTGCATTTATTATTCATCAATTATATCCCAATAAAGCAGTTAAAAGAGAGAGAGAGAAAAGTAGTAAGCAAAACAAAGGCACATTCCCTTAGGAAAATAGATGATCCTTTGGGTGAGTCTGTTAGACAGGGTCTCAGTATGATTTAAAAAAATGCTATCATCCTTTTGCTTTATTTCCAAGTTTTGGATAATTTCTCTTGACACTAATTAAAGCAATTGATTCTATAATTTAGGGTTTGGCTACTTGCTAATTGTATAACCTTGGGCAAAATATTTAAACCCACATAAGGCTCAGATTTTTCCATCTGAAAAAAATGAATATATTAATACATGCCTATGTCATAGGCATATAACTAGGACTAAATAAAATGACACATGTGGAGTACTTAGCAAAGCACCTGGTATATATTACATTAAGGACTTAGTAAATGTTAACTGTTCTTAGTCATTGTTTCAAAGGAAGGAGGTAGCTCAATGAAGAGTCTGAATAAGACAATATGCTGGATAGAAAGACTGTAGACCAAGAATAAGGCTCTGTGGATACTAAGAACTGCATGATCTTGACCAAGTCCTTTCCCTTCCTCTTATCTCTCATTTCACACCAATTGAACTATAAGAAGAGTAAACAAGGGGCGCCTGGGTGGCTCAGTGGGTTAAGCCTCTGCCTTCGGCTCAGGTCATGATCTCAGGGTTCTGGGATCGAGCCCCACATCAGGCTCTCTGCTCGGCGGGGAGTCTGCCTTCCCCACCCCTCTCTGCCTGCCCCACTGCCTAGTTGTGATCTCTCTCTGTTAAATAAATAAATAAAATCCTTAAAAAAAAAAAAAAAGAGTAAACAAGGGTCAGAGTGGGATCTAACTTTTGAATTGGAATTCACTCACCAGGCCTTGAACTGAATCCTGATGGAATTCTGGCTTCTTCACATCCAGAATCTATTCATAAGCACTTAGGTTAGGGCTGTATGTTCACCATACTGTAACTCAGTGGTCAGTGGCAAAGACTCTGGATTCAGGCCCTCTAGCTTCAAATCCTACCTCTACCATTCACTAGCTGTGGAACCCCATGCCATCTGCTTAACCCCTCTGTGCCTTGGTTTCTTATCTGTAAAATGGAAACAGTAAAGGCCCCCATCTCATACAGAGTTACTGGGACTTTTACACTGAGTTTTCACATCCAAGGATCTAAACAGGGCTTGACAGACACTAAGCACTCAGTGATCTTCCCTTTTATTAGGGCCTTGGATGAGTGGCTGAGTAGCTATGGGTCCTGGATGCTAAGCAAGACCAAGGAGTGTTGTTGAACTTCTCAGCGTGGTGATGGTTGAAATATAATTCTCATATGCAGGGCAATTCTCCTTTGGGAGGGATCATACAAGAATAACTCCAATATTTGGGGTTGTCTGGCAGAAGCAAATGCAGTTGAATGACACAAAAACCTTCTGTGATCTACATATCACTCACACCCTGGGATTGACAAAAAGGTGTTGACACCCACAAAGAGGCTGGCCAGGAGGTTTCAGGGCGACCTGGCCAGACCTTCCACCCTGCTGACTGGCAAGGTTCCCTAAGCAGGATGTACCCTCATGTTCCCACAGAGCCCACAGATGGCTTACCACCTGCTTTTGGCAAGATGCTTCTCTCTAGTTCTGGGGTACTGCTCAGCCCAGAGCTGCAAGATCTATCTCCAGAGGGTTCTGACAGTGGACATTGTAGCCTCACGCCACATAAGTTCACCTTGGATCCTTCTTATCACCCCACTGGAGAGCTTCTGCTGGTTTTGCTGCTAAAGGCAATCTATGACTTTCCCCATGCAAAGGATTGCCTGTGTATAACCCCATAGAGGATTACCTCATCCTTATAGAGTTCCAGAAATGCCTGGGAATTTTCGTCTCCCTGCCCCATTCAGTGACTTTCACCAACAACTCCAAAAGCCCAGCACCTTGGCCCTGAGGTGGGACATACTTGAAGGTATGTTTTACACATCAGAGCTCCCACAGGATGATCTTGTCTTGCTTGGCTTCTATCCCTTTCTAGGTTTACTTCCTCCACTCCCTCCCTGGTCTCCCAGGACAGCAGTAGGGGGGCTTACCTAGTAAACTTCTTAGACACAGATTTTTGGCTCAGGTTGACTCCTGGAAGAAGCCAGCCCAGGACCACCTCCTCCCCTTACCCTCACTGCCAGTAGGGAAGTATCTTTGCAAGAACTTGAGGAAGTTTCTACAAAGCTAGGACTTGCTTTGAGCCGTTGGCCTCATCCTAAGCTGCTCACTCTATAAGCACTCTGAGGCCTGGAGGGGAAGCGGGAAAGGAAGGCATGGAGCTTTCAGTGGATGGGGGAAAGCAGCCATTTGGAATCCTCCAAAGAGAAAACTCATGTTCCCAAGGGTTAGTCAGGCCTGCCTTACTGAAAGATGTTCCCGTGCTCTGGGCAGCCCCAGAACCTCAGAAACTTCTGAAAAAGATCAGCCTGTTCTGTGCCTCACTGACCTCAGGAAACTTCCCTCAGCTTCCTCCTTCAGCTCAGCCACATCAGGGTGTCTGAGGCTTCTGTTTCCTCACTTGAAGTAAAAAGGTTGCTGAGGCACCTTGGAACTCTGTAGCACAGCCCCCTGCTAGCCGGAAGTACTTGAAGAGACATGGAGGGATCCCTTCCCTAGAAGGTGTCACGGCAGCCCATAGCCAGGCCTTTGGTAAGAGAAAAACCTGAAAGTTTGCCTTTTTGAGTTGTTCAGGTTGTGGAGTCCCAGTGGGCCCTTGCATGGATGTAATGACCATAGCTGCCAACTTTCCAGAGTTCCAAAAGTCGAGATGGTCTAAACAAGGACTCTGGCTCTGGAAAGCACTTCAAAGTTTGATCACTTAAAGGACCACAGATGACACCCTTAATTCTTGTCCACCATCTGGGAGTGTACCCTTCCAAAGCGCAAATAATTTCTTGATGACAGCAGAGTTTGGGTGGGTAAAGGTGAATTGGTCCCCAGAAGCTCTTCCCAGCTTCTGGAACAGCAACACACAGACCCCTTGCTCTCTTTGGAAGAGAGGGGTGATGTTATGCCTTCCTCTGCCTTCAGAGGCTTGTGGGTGGAAATTTACTGAAGTTCGCTGTTCTGCTTTGTAATAGGCAATCACTGTTGGTCTGTATATTGCCTGTCTGTAGAAGAGATGCAATAAAATAAATTTATTTTCTTTGAATTTAGACACCACAAAGCTAAAAAAGAACAATAGCTGATGAGGTACACTCATTAAAAAACTTAGTAGACAAATCTCCTTTCTTATGATCTAACAGAGGAATCTTGTGGGTGAGGAAGGAGAAGATTTGTGTCCTGAATTCACTGAAAGTGTTCCTGCTTTCTTAAGTGTAATTCTGGCTTCCTTTTCTGTGGTGTAATCTTTCTTTGATGACTTAGGCTTCCTTTATTGATTTTCAATGGGGCTACTAAGCATAGGATAATGAGACTATGATGATTATAGAAATAATATTTAAAAATAAATAAATACAAACAAAAATACATAAAAATGGATCCCACTCAATTCAGAATTGATAATACGTCGATCTGGGACATTCCACGGAAAAAACCTTTTCTTCATAGATGATGCAGGGGTATAACCAATATTGCAGAGGGAGAATATTTGAAGTAGAACAGTTGGATTTAGGCAGGTCTGTTATTGGCAAACGACAAGCTGCTTGTAGACAGATTAAAGCCATCTTAGAGAGGATGAGCTTTCGGGTTGTTTTTCAACACCTAAGACTTCTGTAAAGGGAGTGAGAGTTAAAACCACTACTAGATCACTCTAAAAATTACTAATGGTTAAAATTGAGAAAAGAATGTACTCAAAATCGTTTGTTACTAGTGTCAGTCTCTTTCATGTGCATCTGTGAGTCTATCCACTATTACAAAGTACAGTTCACCAACCTACATATTTTTTAAAATTTTAATTCCAGTATAGTTAACATAGAGTGTTAGTTTCAGGTATACAATATAGTGATACAATAGTTCTGTACCTTACTCGGTGCTCATCATGATAAGTGCAGTCTTTAATCCCCACCTCCTATTCCCCCCATCCCCCCCACCCGCCTCCCCTCTGGTAACCGTCAGTTTGTTCTCTGTGGTTAAGAGTACTAACCTACGTATGTTATGTTACATAAACTAATGGAGAAAGAATGAATTATTCCACAAATAGCATTGGGAAAAGGAGCTGTTTGGAGAAAATATCAAACTGGGGTTTTAACTCTTTCCATATACACACTAAAATAAATTTTAGCTGAATTAAATTAAACTTAAATTTAAAATATCCATTAAGAAATACTTTTAAAAATGAGTTTTTGGGGCGCCTGGGTGGCTCAGTAGGTTGAAGCCTCTGCCTTCGGCTCAGGTCATGATCCCAGGGTCCTGGGATCCAGCCCTGCATCGGGCTCTCTGCTCAGCAGGGAGCCTGCTTCCCCGTCTCTCTCTGCCTGCCGCTTTGCCTAGTTGTGATCTCTGTCAAATAAATAAATAAATAAAATCTAAAAAATAAAAAAGAATTTTTAACTCTTCTTAGAATATGCAAATATTTTCTAAATAAATTATGGAGGAAATCACCATTTTAAAAGTATTCATTAATAAGCCTTTGTAGAAAGCATTTTGGTGACATGTCTCAGATGTCTTTAAACATTTACTTTCTTTGGCCTGTAAATCCACTCCCAGAATCCATTGTAAGGAAATAATCCAAGATATAGATAAAATTTTTATATAAACATGTTCATGGCAGTCTAATTTATAATGGCAAAAAAAGAAAAGAAGAGAAAGACAGAAAAGGAAAAAATTGCTTTAAACATCCAGGAATAAGAGGTAGCCAAATAAATCACAATACATTTATACGATGAAACACAATACAGTCTTTTAAAATGGCATTTGAAAAAATAAATAAAAATAATCAAATGGTATTTGAGCAATGTTTTTCATGAAAACTCTCAAAATATAATTACTAGTTTAAAAACAGTATAAATAAATGTAAGTATGATCCTAATTTTAAAATAAATTTATGTACACACACATATTGATTCTAAGTAATACAGTGGTTCTCAGTCTTGGTGTATATTAGAATCACTGGAAGACCCTAAGAGACTCTTAATCTTAGGAAACAAACTGAGGGTTGCTGGAGGGGGTTGAGGGGATGAAGTAACTGGGTAATGGACATTGGGGAAAGCATGTGATGTGATGAGCAGTGGGTGTTATATAAGACTGAATTATAGACCTGTACCTCTGAAATAAATAATACATTATCTGTTAATTTAAAAATCAATCAATCAATTTTTTTTTTTTTTAAAAGCAAAAAAAAAAGGAATCACCAGAAGAGCTTTAAAATATACTGCTGCCTGTGACCCATTCTCAAGAGATTCACACTGAATTGGTCTGGGGTGTTGGCTTGGCATGTGGAGTTTTTTAAGCTCCTCAAGAGATTTTGATGTGTCCCACCCCTCCCCCACCAGATTTGAGAACCATCGGCATAAGATGTTTAAAATTCTTCACCAAGTGCACTGGGAAAAAGCATGACTAACCACTGAGCCTTCCCAAGCAGGAAGTTCATCTGGTGACTGCTACCACATATAATGCCATTGTGCCCAAGGAAAAACTTACCCATTTCTATTATTAAAAAAAGTTATCCTAAACTAGAGAATAAGGCAAAGGATGGAGGTCTAAGGGACCCACTCACAGATTATGTAACTCTCTTTGTTTAACCTATATTGACTTTTGATCAGGTTCCCTACTCTGTGAAGTTACATGTTCCCTAACTTGAAGATTTTTTTATGTGCTAAAAATGTAAATGTTGCTGTCTGGTAGAGAAGATAAAAGTTAGTTTTATTGTCCTAGAAGATGTTAACTGGCTTCCTATCTAATTTAGCAATCTCATTCCAGCATTATTGTATATGAGTTATCCTTGAATCCAATTATCATCAGTTGGTTCCCTCATTAATGAGTTAAGTAAATCATTGACACATATTCATTCTATATTTTTTATAAGAATTGTGTTTTTAACTTGTTGAAATTGTATCTTGAGACTAACAATAATCAAACACACATTCAATGATGGGAGTGAACATGGGATACTCATAGAGTAGAGATTTATCCAGCATGAAAATCTTATCATTTGACCACAGAAAGATTCCTTCCCTTGGATACTCTTGGTTCATTAAAAAAAAAAAAGTCCCCAGGCCCTCTGCCCACAAGGTCTCATCTAAAGTGTTTCTTAAATCCACTCCATATTAATGATAGTGAGTGCCAGATAGAGTAACTGAAGAAGCCAAATTTATAGACTGGGGTAGTTATAGTCACATTAGTTACCTATCTTAAGCAACTGGAGATTTGGGTAAATCTAATTTTATAAATCAGTCTTCTGTTCCCAGTGACTTAACACAATCAATTCAGAAATACTTTATCATCATTTGGAGCTCTTCTGAGGTCAGCTGGGGCTCCTGACACTTTGGTAGGACTTTTTTATTTTTTGGTCCTGTTCTTTCTCTCAAGTACTTAACAGTATGAAATATACTAGAATGCAAGCCCAGAGTTTTGCTATTTTAAAGAAATCTTGCTGTGAATTCATTTTTAAAAATTTTTTTAAAAATTTATTTATTTGTCAGAGAGAGAGAGAGAGAGAGCACAAGCAGGCAGAGTGGCAGGCAGAAGCAGAGGGGGAAGGAGGCTCCCCGTCGAGCAAGGAGCCCAGGATCATGACCTGAGCTGAAGGCAGCCGCCTAACTGACTGAGCCACCCAGTCATCCCTGTGAATTCGCTTTTAGACCAAATAATTTTCCATGAGTCTCTTAGCTTAACCCCTTAATCGGTTGGTACATGATGAGTTTTTTTAGAGTGGGAGTGTGCTTGTAGCTCCTGGTTGCTTCAAGGGGAGACATAGCAGAACTGTTATTTAAGGCAATGATAATAATTTTCATCAAAGGTCAAAATGATGAATTCCAGGGTGAATGCCTATATTCTTAGATATGATATTGTCAGATTCATCTGGGAAATAATGACTAAAAAAATCACCATTTTTTGGTCCTCTCATCTCTGTGAAGCCACTTTGCAAGTGAGCCAGCTCCTCCCTGGAATTTGACCACTTAGGGAACATCTTCTTGTTTACAACCACAGTGGATTCTTTAATACCAAGAAGTGGATGGTGTCCGCTCCTGCATGGCAAACCTTTCCCAAAAAGGACAAGAGGATAGAATTAGGTCCATCTAAGTCTGCCTCTTCAAGACTGCCTATGGAAGAAGTAGATACTGAGAGGCATGTTAAATGATTTTGCTCTGACTAATCAATGAACCCCAATTCCCCTGGCTATGAAGAACCTACTCTTTTGTGGGGATCCATGCTTGTGGCATCAATATCATAACTACACCTTAACTTCTTTCATAGACCAGCAACCTCAGGTTTGCAAGGAAACCCAGTGTCTCTCTCTTAACTGAATCTTTTGTTTTTAATTTTTAAATTTTTTAAAAGATTTTATTTATTTATTTGACACACACACAGAGAGAGAGAGAGAGATCACAAGTAGGCAGAGCAGCAGGCAGAGAGACAGAGAGAAGCAGGCTCCCTGCTGAGCAGAGAGTCCTATACGGGGCTCGATCCCAGGACCCTAAGGCCATGACCTGAGCCGAAGGCAGCTTAACCCACTGAGCCACCCAGGCACCCTCTTAACTTAATCTTGACCACCACTGGCCACTAGCCTTTCCTCATGTATTTCCAAGAAGCAGAAATTCCCTTCATTGAAGGCTTCCAACCTAAACTTTGGACAGATTTCTTCAGTATTCTTTATTGAGACAAACTTTATTCGCCTATAACTACTTCCCAGTGCTGATGTTTCTATTTATTTTTATTTTTTATTTTTTAAATTATTATTATTTATTTCCTCAGTGTCGGTAGTAAATTGGTCTCTGCCAATTTGGTATTTGTCTGTAGTTATTAAATAGATATCTGAAGCCTTTAGTAGTTAGAGTAGGTGAGGTTTGTAGTCTCCTCTCCCATGACTTTGAGACTAGGTATTATGTTCAAGGAAAACAAGCCTCAGGATGAATTCTTCACTTCATGCACGTATTTATTGGAAAGGAAGACACAATCCTAGTTGAACAACCTGTTCTACCTGCATGATACCCCAGCTTTCTTTTTGGGCACTCCAGTAAACACTTTGCCTAAAAGGCTTATCCAGGGTGAGGCAAGGATATTTTAGTAACAGGGCTCAGGTGACTTTGTAGTCAGATCAGTTAAGAGAAATAGTTCCTTTTTTTTTGGCATTTTATTTTATTTTTTATTTTTTATTAACATATAATGTATTATTAGCCCCAGGGGTACAGGTCTGTGAATTGCCAAGTTTACACACTTCACAGCACTTGCCATAGCACATACCCTCCCCAATGTTCATGACCCAACCACCCTCTCCACACCCCCCACCCCGCAGCAACCCTCAGTTTGTTTTGTGAGATTAAGAATCTCTTATGGTTTGTCTCCCTCCCGATCCCATCTTGTTTCATTTTTTCCTTTCCTACCCTCCAAACCCCCCACGTTGCCTCTCAAATTCCTCATATCAGGAAGATCATATGATAATTGTCTTTCTCTGATTGACTTAAGGAGAAATGGTTCTTAAAGTGTGTTCCCTGTACCATCCACAGTGACATCACCTGAGAATTTCTTAGAAGTGCAAATTATCAGACACCATTACAGAACCACTTACTACATGAGTGATCTCAGCTTTAACAAGCTCTTCAGGGGGAAGAGCCAGTGAGCAAGAGAATTGCTTAATTAAAATAGAATAAAGGACCAATTTTAAACTTTACGCCAATAGCATAGATCCAGACCAACTACACACACACACACACACACACACACACACACACACACATTCACACACACACACGCATACACTAATGTTCCACTACTATGCCCTGGCCACCACACCCTAGATTTTGCTCAAACTCAGAGCCACTGTTTGCCAAGATCCTTTGCCTATCTTTGTCCTCTATACATGGGTCAAACATGTGCAAATGTAGGCAAGAATATGGGTGGGTGGCCCTTCCCCACATATGTAAAGCAATGAACTCCCAGGTATCTTTCTCTCTCTCTCTCTCTCTCTCTCTCTCTCACACACACACACACACACACACACACAATGGCTTCTGAAAGAGTCTGATAAAGTTTCTTTTAAAAAATTTGAGTAGTGATGTGTCTATTTCAGTATATAGTAGGAAAACATACTTAACACATCAAACATCTGGTTATATAGGTATTATTACTTAGAATGAGGTCAAGTTTGAAACATGAGTCCATTAAAGCCAACTTTTAAAAAGGATGAAATTAACAATCTGGTGTGCATTTATGCTTTAATTGTGCAGAAAACACAGGAGTTGAACAAACTATTCACATGGATAACAGGTCTAGGATGTGGAGGACCCGGCTTTGGGTGTCTTCACCATGAGTACCGTTCCTAGGAAAGCAGATGGGGGTAATCAGCGTCATTCATCTGTCAAGCTGTTTATGTCCCCAAAAGGAAAATGCCAAAATTCAATTAGTTTAACAACACAAATACTACTGATTCTTAGAGAAAATCCATAGAGCTCATATGTCTCCTTTTAATTCAGTAAAGAAAACATTCTATACCAAGATCAGTACCACCAGAAGAGATCTAAGCCAGAAGAAACTACAGTTTTGGTTTTGTTAGTAGAGAGATGATATGATCGCAGATAGAGCAATTGCCTCAACTTAACAGGAGGAAAAGAGCACAGTCCACATGGGCATTAGTCATGGTATTTTTATATATTCTGAAGACCTTCAATGAGCCCACATCAGTCTAGTCCCTTCCCTCCAAGTTTCCTGATATTTGTGGTTTCAGTAGTACCTTAAGATGAGGCCTAGAAGGGGAGTTAAAAGATGTGGGTTCCAGATGATGATATGACCGCCAAAAAACTACTCTATCTCTCTGAGCTTTCCTTGCTCCTGTGATGACGATGGTCTAGTAACCTTCAAGTTCTAGCCACTCTGTGGTGTTTTGGTTGTGGTGTCTTCAAATCCAAGTAAGTCCAGCTGGAACTTACCATATTCTTTGGCATGGCTGGGAATAGAGGCAGTTTCCGTTCTGCTCCTGCCTTTGCTCCTCTCCTGACGCAATGATGTGTTCATTCTTTTCTGTACGTGGTCTACAGTCATCCATACTTCATGAAATATAACTCTCAAGCCAATGGAAGCTGTCTTTGGCTGGGTTCCCCAGAAGCAGACCCTTAGACAAGGATGTATGTGCAAGATTTATTAAGGAAGTGGCACCAGGAGAAAAAAGAAAGGAGAGGAGGAAGCAGGACAGAGAGATGGAGAGAAAGCAGGCAGTGGAACAATTGCAGGAGAGGTCTTAGATGCGGCATAACCTCCAAGAGAAACTTTGGATGGTCCATTATACCTCATACCTCACCTTAAGGTCAAAACAGCTGGGCTTTTGTTCTGCTCTGCCCTTGGGTCACCAGCTATGGGTCACCAGCTATTGCCCTGGCAAGACCCAGGCACTGATAGTTCTCAATGGATCAGATGAAGTAGCCTTAGTGGGGTTCTTACAAAAAGGGTCCTATCAGGGAGTCAGGAGTCAAATATACCAAAATTAAGGGATGCCCATATGGAACAAGTGAGGGGGATCCCAGGGGGCCAAACAGAGCACCAACGTCCCTTACTGAAGGCAAGACTATCAGTGAACAGGAACATAACAGCAGCCAACAACTATTGATTTGGTCCTGTGGGCACAGAAATAGTTTGTTTTGATTAGAATTAAGGTCTTTGTGCTTTTGGATCTGCTTAGTCCTGCATAGATATCACTGTTCTCTCAGGAACCAGCCAGGTCCCTTGGAATACAAACATCTTCTTCAGTTTCCTCCTAGGCAAGATGGAGGGAGACCTGGAAGCAAAAGGCCTCTAACAAGGCTCCTAGAGTCAACCCTTCCAGGTGGCCATTCCACTCCAGCTGCACACTGAATTGAATGTGGGGTGCTGGGGTTGCACTTAGTAAACATTGGTTAAATGGCTGAACCAATTACTGTGGTTTGCTTTGAGTAGGATCAGAGTAAGTGAGATGAAATCCCATTCTGCCCTTCCCTCTCTCCCTGTCAGTGAGTCCTCTGTGCTTGGCTCCCAAGTAAACAATCCGGAACTGTAGCATAATACAAACCTCCATGCTAAATACCCATTTGGCTGCGTTTGCAAAACAAAGGAAACATTGGCACTTTTGAAAAAGAGAGATTTAGGCATAGTCAGTGTTGGTTGTGGCTGGCAGCCCTGTTGCAATTAAGAGATGCCAAAAGCTGGCTGCATGGGAGCTGGCTGCTTTAGGGTCCTAGATCAGGACCCTAGAAAACAAAAACCAAGCTGATGCCGCCTACCCACCATGCTGTTCTTATGCCCAGAATAGCTCAGGGAAGGGTCTCATCGGGGAAGTCAGACTTTTCTTTTGCAAAAAAACCAGATCGGGACTGTATTTCTTTATATACCAAGATGTACAGACACAGAATCCCATGTAGAAATGGGGCAGGGTGCAGTGGTTTGGAAAATAAGGAAGCTGAGTTTGAAAGGCACCACGTGGTAATGGTGGTCATTGGCTGCCCCTGGAGAGACTGGGGAAACAGCGACATATCTGTGAGCTGTTCACATGAGATGGTTCTTAAGGCAAATTTTCCTGGGAGGAATGGATTCATAGTGTTTAACCTAGCCCGTTCTGTGCCATCAGATATTGAGAAGAACTTGGTGGGGAGAAAAGGAGGCTGCCTTTTCTCAGATCACAATAGCCACATATTTGCCTTTCTAGATGGTTTTATTGTAGAATTATCAGAGTTTCCCACTGGACACTTGCAAAGCCCTTTAGTGCTACACAAAGCTATACATGAATCCTCCCATTCTATCGGACATAAGAAGGACCTGTTGTGGTAGATGAGGCAAATTATAGCCCCATCTTCATCTGTGTCCTTCCATAGGTGGTATGAATGGCAGTCAGCATTTTTACAAGCAACCAAAAAGGTTTAGATGCAAGGAGACCTTAGACCATGCTACAGAAAAGTGCTGTCGTGAGCACTATGACTTATCAGTGAGCCGGATCATGGTCGTAAAATGGAAAGAAGGTGGTAAATCCATTTATTTATGAGCACCTTGTTCTTCATATTTGAAAGATTTTTTTTTATTCAACTAAGCAATTGTTAAAATCAGTAGTGCCCACTATGAAGAGAGAAGGAAGTTGAATTTCCTGCACAAGAATATCCAACATAGAAGAATATGGAACTGAGTCCAGTCCACACTTTGAAGAACTTATATAACCATGAACATAGATTTAAGAACTGGCCATTTTTAATTACAGAAATATAAATAGAACCTTGCTAAAAATTGTGATTTCCTCTGATCCTTAGTTTGGCATTAAGACACATAATTTAATTATTAACATTTTCAGAGGAAGCATTTATCAGAACTGTCCAGCTCTAATCATCTTAAATGAGTCTTAGCCTTCATGGACTCTTTCTTTCTTTTTTTTTTTTTTAAGATTTTATTTATTTATTTGGAAGACAGATCACAAGCAGGCGGAGCCGGCGGGAAGCAGGCTCCCTGCTGAGCAGAGAGCCCAATGTGGGGCTCAACCCCAGGACCCTGAGATCATGCCCCGAGCCAAAGGTACAGGCCCAACCCACTGAGCCACCCAGGCACCCCCATGGACTCTTATTTGAAGGAAAGTCTCCATGTGCTTTTCTGATAAGCATCTACCCTTTGTTATCTGAAGGAAAGACTGTCTCATGGAAATTAGCCAGTGTGGCCATCCTTTGAGTACAGGACACTGTTGGGGGACATTTGGAACCCATGGTCCATGGAGCTTTCCATCTGCTGGGAAGCAAATGCTGCTGAAAGTCTGCAGGTCATGTAGAATGGGGACAAATTGGAATCATGGGATTTGGTGCAGCAGTGGAAGCACAGACAGGCCCAGAGTCTGGCTCCCCCAAAGTCTGGCTCCTGCTCTGGGGACTTCTCAGCCTCTCCCACTGACCTTCTGATATTGGCTGGTTATTGAGTCAACTTGTACTTCATCTTTTCTTGTTTAATATGTAGATAACATGGTTTGGGGCAGCACTTCTCAAACTTCTGCTACTTGATGACCTTGTTCAGAAGGTGATCTCATTCAGGAGGTCTGGAGTGGAGACTATGATCCTGCATTTCTTTTTTTTTTTCTTCTTAAGATTTTATTTACATATTTGAGAGAGTGCATAAGCAGGTGGGGGGAGGGGAAGAGAGACAGAGGGAGAAGCCGACTCCCCGCAAAACAGGGAGCCAATGCGGGGCTCCATCTCAGGACCCGGGGATCATGACCTCAGCCAAAGGCAGACACTAACAGACTGAACCACCCAGGCACCACTATGATTCTGCATTTCTAACAAGCTCCCACGTGAAGCTGATGCGGTTTGTCTGGGGACTGCCATTGGAGTAGCAAAGGTTTGGGGATTCCTATATAACCCCCCCCAGCTTTATATAGATTTCTTAGCACATAGCAAGTTCTCAGTAAATGATGATTATTATGTATAATATTTAGACAACAAGAGTTATAATGACATAGAATGTTGGAATAAATGCAGCTGATTTTTCTTATTTGAGAAAGGCTGGTTTGAACCTGGGTCAAATTCTGATTGTTCAGAGTAAATGATGCTCCTGATGCACTTGAGGAATCTTGGGGACTTGTCTTAGCAGCCATAACTGCACTTCATTGTTCCCATAGAATGGGCACTTTGGGTCTTGTGGTTCCATTATCTTCAAGAAGAAATTCCATCCAGTAAAAATAATGGCACTAGGCTCATCCTTGATTGCATTCTCCTATCGTTGTAGTTGGGGAAAGAGATCTTGCCTCCAAACATATCCAAGTACAAGGTCCTTCTCGAGTGAGGACAAAAACCCAAAGAAAACAGGTGACTGCTCTACTGTTTGATTCTGAGTCATGAGCCATATGAGAGATCCCCCAACTTAGATGGGTGATGCCGCTTTGTTATTGCTGTTGTTTGGGTTTGTTTTAGAAGATGAAAGGAATAGGGCCAGTTCATTTATTCCTGACCCTTGAGTTTGACCAAGGTTGTGCAGCATAAATAATATAGTGAAGGGGAATAGGAGACACAGGCTTCCCATCATGGAATGAATAAGTCACGGGGATGAAAGGTACGGCATGGGTAGTCGGGGGTATGATTGTAGTGCCATGTGGTCACAGAGGGTAGTTATACTTGTGGTCAGCACTGTATAACTTACAGACTTGCCAAATTACTATGCCATACACCTGAAACTCATGTAACATAGGTGTCAACTGTACTTCAATCAATCAATCAATAATGTAGTGAAATGGTAGATGGGTGCAATTCTATTACTTAATATTCATAAAAGCTACAATTTATTATGAAACAGTAGTGATCATGGGACTATTATGTGACTATGCAGCTGCAAAATACAAAAAGCAAGAAATGGGCTGAAATGAAAGAAGAAATTGATAAAGCTACAGTAATGCCAGGGACTTAAACACATGGAAGTCAGTAGATCAAGTTGACTGAAGATTTCAGGGCGTTTGAATAACAGACCTGCCTTTTCAGCTTGATTTGACGTAGAGAGGTAGCAAGAGAGAGTCAGAGATAGAACAGACTTTCTTTTTACATATTTATTTATTTATTTATTTATCTATCTATCTATCTATCTATCTATCTATCTATTTTTAAGGTTTTATCCATTTACCTTACAGAGAGAGAGAGAACACAAGCAGGGGGAGCAGCAGAGATTAGAGGGTGAGGAAGAAGCAGGCTCCCCACTGAGCAGGGAGTCCGACATGAGGCTCAATCCCAGGACCCCTGGATCATGACCTGAGACCAAGACAGACGCTTAACTGACTGAGCCTCCCAGGCGTCCCTAGACTTTCTTTTTAAACACAAATCAAACATTACCAAAAATTGACCATGCACTGAAGTACAGAGGAAATCTCACTTGATTTCAAAAACCAAATCATATGGGCCACCTTCAATGACCATGATGAAAATAAAATTAGAAATGACAAGCAAAAAACCTCTAATATTTAATTTTTTTCTATTATTTAAATTTTAAAACCATACTTTCAAATAACTCTTGAGTTATTTCAAATTAAACTTGAAACAGAAGAAATGAGAATAGAGGAAATTAACATTCAAATTTAAAGCTATTTAGAAATAAATAACAAAGGCTGTACTATATTCCCAAATTTTTAGGATAGAGCCACAATAACACATAGAGAACAATCTTACAGCAATAAGTATGCTGTACCAAAAAAATGTGAAATAAATTAATCTCTTATCAATTCAAGAAGATATAAAGAGAACACAGTCACATCCTAGGAGGAAAAGAGAATTAAAATAAGCTAAAAACAGGGAGGGGAAGAACTGGAGAGTAAAAGAATAGGTAGAGATGACAAATGATTTCAAAAGCTGGGGTATCCTGAGATGTACCTGTCAAACCACTCTATGTTATTTTTCAGCATATAAATGAAACTGAAAATAAGATCGTTTTTAGTTTTTGATTAGAAGACAAAAATAACCACACAAAGTGCTTTCAGAATAAATACGCTTTGAAATTATACTTTTGAAAATGATCCAGGTTTCTGATATGAAATTTAGCTGTGTGGTTAATAGAGAATTACCTCTAAACATGTTTTCTAATCTGCAAAGTGGGGATAGTAATAGTATGTGCACCATATGGCATTGAAGGATCATGTAAATTATTATATGAAAAGCACTTGAAACAGGGTCCAGCAAAGAGCCCTCAGTACAGGTTAGTGCAATTTTATCAATAATTAAGGAGACTTGTCCAATTTAATTTATAAAGTTCCTTTGTTCTTCTCTGGGCTTGGTTGAACACAGTGAGTCTTTGATAAACTTTTGTTGAATTTTAAAGTGTATTTCCACCAGAAAGCAGGCAGGTTCTGCAGGAGGAGAAAGAGATGACCCTGAAAAGCCTTCATTCCAATTATCAGCAGTGTGAGAAGACACCAAGTTGTAGGTTTCAGCTTGGGGATGATTTCAGCTAGTAGGTGTTGATGTGTGTGGGTTTGTTGATTTGTTGTATTAATTAAAAGATAAAGCATGAAGAGAAATAGATGTCAGCTCATGGCATACTCTCCTTACATTTTTTTCCAATATGTTCCTACCCTATCATGCTTAGGTTAATGGCCAGTGTCCCCAGAATAATAGCTATCCATATCTCTAATATTAGCCATCCTTGTCTGCTAAAAACACACATCCCTTATTTCCATGCTCATCTCTTTTCCTGGGTCCTAATCCCATATTTGAGCCCCAGACTCTGCATGGAGAGAACAGCTTTAGCCTAGTGCATGAAAATAAGTAAGCCTCTTGACAAGGAAGTAAGGGTTTTCTCTGCCTTTTACTTGCCCCATGTCTAATGCTAGTCTCAAATAGACTTATGTGCCACATGAGAAAACAGAACTTTCCAAATTATACTTGACATCAAGGAATAGCAGCACCCTGCTTACTTTGTACCATGTACAGTGACAGCAACAGCTGCTCAGGTGTTTCTGTCTCTAATGCAGTCCAGTGCTGTTGCTGGGGCTGGGAACCTTGGCCTGGAGTTGGTCATGGGAGTTAGGAATCTCTGTGAGGTCTGCACAGGCATCCCAGGACCTTGTGGTGAATTACATGGATTAAATCTAATTTGTAGTCCTGAAACCCTGTAGAAATCATCAGTCAAAAGCAAATTCATGTTACATGTTAAATTAAAAAATGGTCCTGGGGCACCAGTTGGTTAAGCGTCCGACTTTTGGCTTTAGCTCAGGTCATGATCTCGGGGATTGGGATTGAGCCCCGCATTGGGCTCTGTGCTTGGTGCAGTCTGTTTAGAACTCTCTCTCCCTCTGCCCCTGTATGCTCTCTTTGTCTCTCTCTGTGTCTCTCAAATAAATAAATAAATCTTTAAAAAAATAAAGAAACAAAAAAATTAAAAAATGGCCCAGGAAATACAAACCCATTGCACGAGAAGGGGCTTCTTCAGACAAATATAGACAATGTGTCTTTCTACGAGAAATGTACAGTGCTCTGTGGGTATAAAGACTGAGCGGGAATGCTTTAAGGATTTTTTGTTTAACTTGATTTAACCCAGGGATCAGCCCATGTTTTCTGTATAACACCAGAGAGTAAATATTTTCAACATTGAGAGACACATGGTCTCTTGCCACCACCCAGCTCTGCCTTTGTAGCCTGAAAGGACCATTGACATCAGGGAACCCAATGGACATGGGTATGTCCATAAAACTGTATTTATAGACCCTAAAACTTGAATTTTTTAAAAAAAGATTTTATTTATTTAACGGGGAACCTGGGTGGCCCAGTGGTTAAGGGTCTGCCTTCGGCTCAGGTCATGATCCTAGGGTCCTGTGATCGATCCCCGAGTTGGGCTCCCTCCTCAGCTGGAAGCCTGCTTCTCCCTCTCTTGCTTCCTCTACTTGTGTTCCTTCTCTCACTGTTTCTCTCTTTCCAATAAATAAATAAAATCTTTTTTAAAAAATTAAAATATTTTATTTATTTATTGGAGAGAGAGACAGAAAGAGAGAGGCAGAGGGAGAAGCAGGCTCCCCACTGAGCAGGTAACCTGATGCGAGACTCCATCGCAGGACCCCGGGATCATGACCTGAGCCAAAGGCAGATGCTTAACCGTTTGAGCCACCCAGGTGCCCTAAAACTTGAATTTTATACTCTTTTTACATGTATAAGTTATGCTTCTTTGAGTCTTTTTAACCATTTAAAATATAAAATCGTCCTTGTATACAGCCAGTACAAAAATAGGCAATGAACTGGATTTGGCCATAATTCCCTGAAGCCCCTGGTTGAGCCTCTGGTCTCCCCCAGAGTCTGGATACCTGCAGAACCTGCCCGCTCCCCGCTCACCCAGTGACACTCACTAACACTCCAGGAGATAGTGTCCTAGGTATCAGAACTGTGCAAAAGTGCTGTCTGTGGGCCAGTGACAGCAGCATCACCTGGGACTTGTTGGGAATGCAGAATCTGGGAACCCATCTCGGACCAACTGATTCAAAATTTCTGAGCATGGAACCTAGCAGTCTGTTTTAACCAGGTTTTGAGAGACTCTGAAGCCTGCTGAAGTTTTAGAAGCACTGCCCTAGACCACACCTGGAAAACTGCTGACTTGGGAACATTAAATGCCACCTGTGTGTGGTGGGGGGAGGTGCATCAGAACAGCGCGTTCATTCACTCAACAAATCAGTTAACATGAATTAAACACCTACTAGGGGCCAGATCCTTTACTAAACACCGGTGGTTTGAGATAATAGGATACTGTTGGACCCTTAACAGAATGGGAGATTATCTTATAGCAGAGGCCCAAGGAATAGTTTGGAGTGGCTCTGTTCCTAATTCATTTAACTGAGCAGCAGGCTTTGTTGGCCTGGACCGCACCATTAGCCCAAGTGACATGCAAGATGAAGGTTCAGTGTGCTAATAATATGAGTGACTGTGCTATGCCACCTGGACACTAAAAGCCATTTCACTAGGACCATCCTTTCAGCTGATCTGTTTGGGGTTCATCAACATCAGTAGGCCTCTTCAGGTGCTATCTCTTAGGTTAGTGTGCCTGGGTTTGGGGCTTATGGGGCAAATTTATCAAACACTAGCATTACATATCCCAACAGAGGATCTGGAGACATACCCCATGCCTGCTCTCCCTCTAGTCTTTTCAGGGATGTGGACGCTGCTTTTTCAGCTTGAAAATGCTGTGCACTTGAGATCGTTATGTGCATTGGCCCTCCTCCCAGATCAGACATCCCTCACATCTTAGAGCAGGACTAAGGTGTGGGAGCTCCTGGGGAGACCGTGGAAGGGTCACACACCAACAGCCCATCAGCCAGATGGGTCACACACACACACCAACAGCCCATCAGCCAGATCCTTGTCAGCTGTTGTCAACTTGAAGCTGGGGCAGGGTCGGGGGCGGGGAGGGCCCTACAGCTCTTTTTCAGGGGTTGAGAATAGCAACTTTGGAAGGAAATTGCCAAGGAAACCCATGAGACCTGAGTGTGTGTGTGTGTGTGTGTGTGTGTGTGTGTGTGTGTGTGTGTGTGTGTGTGAAAGAGAGAGAGAAAGAGACAGACAGAGACAAAGGAAGAGCAAGAGAGAGCACCTTCGGGAAATAGACCTGGAAGAGAGAACTAGCAATCATACTCTAGTTTGGAAAAAACAGGACCCGCCTTCTAATAAACTAACTTATTAGGAGGAAAGGCCAGTTGCTTGCTTAGAGTGAACGAAGATGATCCCCCAAGGAACCCAGCAGCAAAATACAAAGATAGAGAACAGGGAGAGAAGATGCTTTCATTTGTCTCCACATGGCAATCCTGTGAGAGGTGTTGCTTCAGGACTGCAGGCTCGGGCACTCTGCTGGTTTCCCTGGTTTCAGGGTGCTGCAGGGCTCGGCACCACAGCAACGTGCCTCCTGGCCAGCCGTTAGAAAGGAAAGCTAGTTAACAAATACTGGATTTCCTCCACTCTTTGCAAAAGGGTACAGGCTTATCCCAAACAAGCAAGGCTTTCCGAATATGAAGCCCCCAGGTCATTACGAACAAGGTTGATCAGAACTTTCTATGATATATTCCCCTCATCTCTCCTACACTGTTGGTAGGAATGCAAGCTGATGCAGCCACTCTGGAAAACAGTGTGGAGGTTCCTCCAAAAGCTGAAAATGGAGCTACCCTATGACCCAGCAATCACACTGCTGGGTATTTACCCTAAAGATACAAGTGTAGTGATCTGAAGGATCACATGCATCCAGATGTTTATAGCAGCAATATCCACAATAGTCAAACTATGGAAAGCATCTAGGTTCCTTCCTAGATGTCCATCAGCAGATAAATGGGTAATAAGATGTGGTATATATATACAATGGAATACTATGCAGCCATCAAAAAAACCCAAAATCTTGCCATTTACAATGACATGGATGGAACTAAAGGGTATTATGCTAAGCAAAATAAGTCAATCAAAGACAATTATCATATGATCTCTCTGATATGAAGGATTTGAGAGTCAGGGCAGGGGGTTGCGGGGGGGGGGGGGGGGGAGGAAGGGAAAAAATGGAACAAGATGAGACCGGGGAGGAAGGCAAACTGTAAGAGACTCAATCTCAGGAAACAAACTGAGAGTTGCTGGAGGTAAGTGGGGTGGGAGGGATAGGGTGGCTGGGTTATGGACATTGGGGAGGGGATGTGCTATGGTAAGTTTTGTGAATTGTGTAAGTCTGACGATTCACAGATCTGTACCCCTGAAGCAAATAATACATTATATGTTAGTAAAAAATAAAAATTAAAAAATAAAAGTCTCTCCCCAAGGGAAAAAATTTTTTTTAAATAAAAGTAAAAAATATATACTATATTCCTCTTGGAAAGCCTATGACACTAGGATTATGTGCTCTGTTGAAAAAAACTGAGGCTCAGAGATGGTGATAAACTTGCCCAGAGTGAGCCAGCAACCTAGTGCCAGAGTCAACCATCTATGCAAGCTTTTGTCCACTCCACTAAGCTAGGGCTCATAATCTACTCCACATTTCCGTGGATGCACCATTTATTCTGAGGGGTAGATCCCAGCCACCCAGAAGAACACAGGAATTTTGTTTCTGCCTAGTTCAAGGTTCAGAAATGGCTTAATGTAAATTCCTTCCAGTTTCTGCTTTCTAGATCCCTAATTTCCAAAGTGCAGACCTGTATTTAAGTAAAACACAAAGCATATAAAGCTCTATATCATGAGTACATATTATGGTGGCCAGAACTGGTGTTCCAAAATTACCTGGTTCAGGACACCTGGGTGGCTCAGTTGGTTAAGCATGGCACTCTTTATTTCAGCTCAGGTCATGATCCCAGGGTCCTGGGATGGAGCCCCACATGGGACTCCCTACTCAGAGGGAAGCCTGCTTCTCCCTCTCCAGCTCCCCTTGCTTGTATTCCATCTCTCACTGTCTCTCTCTCTCTCTCTCTCTCTGTCAAATAAATAAATAAAAATCTTAAAAAAAATAAAAATAAAAATCAATGGGCTCATGGTATGATGCTCTACCGACATTTTAAATGGCCGCACACAGAACTAACCTAATATAAGCTTACTACCTTTTTTTTATAAAAAATGCTGGTAAGTAGAAGGTAGTTCTGAAGCTTTTTCCTTCTTTTTTTTTTTTTTTTACTATGATTCCACATTTGTCACTTTGCCCAAGAACCACTGGGTATAAAAGAACTGTGAAATCTATTATCTCCAGAGAAGGTTCACTCTAGGACTCCTCCTATTGAGGAACCCTGAATAGTCTGAGTTACTTCATAAGAGTAATACATGTGGAAGAGTCTAATAATATGTGCGAAATTAAAATCCCAGAGGACTTTAACCTTAACTGTTGAGAAAGCAGTATAGCAGCGGACCTAGGAGATGAGTTCATTGAGGCCCTGCCTCTGAGAACCTGATTATTTTTGATGAAGACTTTTCATTTTATTTTTGAAAAAAACAAAAACAAAAACAAAAACAAAACACCTTCTCCTACAAGTAATGATAACAATAATTATTAGAATAATAACTAAACATGGGGGCACTTGGGGGGCTCAGTCAGTTAAGCATCTGCCTTCTGGTCAGGTCATGATCCGGGGATCCTGGGATCGAGCCCTACATCAGGCTCCCTGCTCCTGTGGGGAGTCTGCTTCTCCTCCCTCTGCTCCTCTCCCCTGCCCATGCTCTCTCTTGTGCTCTCTCTTTCTCTCAAACAAATAAAGTCTTTAAAAAATGAATAATAATTAAACATCATATTGCTCCAAAGCCCTCAATCTAAGTTCCTTTCCCATCTTCAATTTTCAATAGAAGAACAAACACAGATATGTTTTTTGGTTGGGAATTCATGCTCCTGCACAGTATTTTTATTCCATCCTACGTTTCTTCTGGCCTGCCTTTGTTATTGTAACACCCACTGCTATAACAAAACAAAGTGCTCACCTTTTCAGTAGTGCAGGACAGTAGAAGTGCACTGTCCTTTCATATGAAAGTTCAGGTCTTCGTGGTTAACTCTCAACTTGCCTCCTTGCAGGGCTTCCAAGGGCCCAAGTTCTTGCTGTCTCATGGCCTGGCCATCCTCTAGGGCTCTGACTTTTTTGGCAGAGAGGGAAAGAGAGGACTCAGAAAGAATGCCTGCTTCTGAACGGCCTTAGCCTAGTAGGGATGCACATCATTTCCACTGTAACTCATGAGCCATCTCTACCAACTACACCACCTCCATTCAGGGAGAACTGGAAATGTAATTCCCAACTGGGCAGCCATTTCCCTATGACCATGCACTACCATGGAAGAGGGAGGGAAATTTCCAGTGCCCACTTGACCATCTCAGCCACAAAGCAAGAGCCCAGGCCTTCTACAGTTGTGCTACTCACAGAGAAGGTTTTAGTGTATCAAATATTTATCATCTCAAATCCTTCCTTGGGCTCTTTATCTTGTTACCTCTGATGGCCTTTCCTGGGGACATGACTTCCTCAGGGAGGCCTGCTGTGACCCATAGGCAGGTATGGTGTGACCCAAAAAATTAGTTTCACACTGAATAATTTAATTTCCTTATTTGACTCCCAAATTCCTAATTAAGCTGTTGCTCCATGACAACAGTGAATTTACCTGTCTCATTCATCACTGTATCTTTAGTGCCTAACACTGCCCTGGCATCTTAAAAATACTCAATAAATATTTGAGAAAGAAGGGAAGATGGAAGAAAGAAAGAAAGGAAAAAGGAAGAGGGGAATGGGGCTGGTTGGCTCCGGAGGGAGCTACCTGTAATTTGCATCATATGGGATTTCAGGTGTATAACCAAGAAAGGGCCGGTCACATTTCAGGGACAAGAATCCATCCCATCCCTTTCTGGAAAAATAGCTATGCATACTCACATAAGCCTTCTTGGCAACCTCTGATAAAAACTGAAGGAGACTAAAAATTTTCTGCCTTTAGCTCCCTTGTTGGGGAGGGAAAATTTACCTTTATCCTTCAAGATTCTTTTAGCTGGTCTTAGACTTAAACTGACATGAGACAGATTAACAGGAGAAAAATCAAATTTAATTATATGTAAATGGGGAATCCACATGGATATGAGTGCCAAAGGCAGTCAGGCAAAATGAGGTATATATGTCATCCTGAACTAAGGAGAAGAGGGTAGGAGTCTGGAACTTCAAAGGAAAGGAAAAAAATTCACAGGAAGATTAAAAAAGAGAAAATGGTTGGTAAACAAATGTTTGCTGGGCTATAGAGAATGCGACATAGGGAGGAATTGTAATAATCAGACTTTGCTAAATCCTTCTGTGTCTACCATCCCAAATTCTTGTCATACTGTAGTTATCTATGGTGCTTGCTCCTTTCCTGGAGGAGGTTCTCTATCTAAATTCTTGTAAGCACTTAGGGCCTGCCCTTAGCCTCTACAATCTAAATGCTTCTAAATGCGATGAATTATGACTCAACATCAAAAAGGAACAAACTATTAATACATGCTACAACACAATAAATTTCAAAATCATTATGCTAAGTAAAAAAAGAGACAAAAAATAGTAGAGACTGTATCATCCAATTATATAAAATTCTAAGAAATGCAAACTAATTTATAGTAACAGAAAGCAGGTAAGCAGTAGTCTCAACACAGGGGTAAGATGAGATGGGATGAGTGGGTGTGTAGGATTACAAAGAGTATGTAAAAACTTTGGGGGTGATGAATATGTTTTCCTAATTGTGGTCATGGTTTCCTGTGTGTGTACATATGTCAAAATTTTTCAAACTATACACTTCAAATATATGGGATTTATAATATGTCAATCATCCCTCAATAAAAGTCTTAAAAATAAAATAAAAATAGAAAATAAATGTGAGGTTAAAAGTATACTAACCCAGGGGGCACCTGGGTGGCTCAGTCATTAGGCATCTGCCTTTGGCTCAGGTTATGATCCCAGGGTCCTGGGATCGAGCCCCGCATCGGGCTCCCTGCTGGGCGGGGGGGCCTGCTTCTTCTTCTCCCACTCCTCCTGCTTGTGTTCCCTCTTTCACTGTGTCTCTCTCTGTCAAATAATAAATAAAATCTTAAAAAAAAAAAAAAGTATACTAACCCAGAACCACATCCCTCGACACCACCATTCCAAACTCTTGGGTGGTGTGTCTTAAAAATGCTTCATATGTAGATAGGTATCTGTGTCCATTGTAAAGCTGGCAAGTATGCATTTACAATGCACCTTTTAGAGAAATAGCAAGATTCTATTGAACCCTGCGTATGGCTTCTGTCTTTCAGAAGATGACTGAGTCATGGAGACAGAGTGTAGGCTATTTAGCTCTCCTATTTGCACATACTACACGCACTTACATAAACTCTCACATGTTCAAATCTGCTTTTTCTAGGTTCTGTGTCCAAAGCCATCACTGACCCCCAGGCCAAGGACCCAGCCACCCCCCCACCATTACCATGGCCGAAGACGCGGACATGCGCAATGAGCTGGAGGAGATGCAGCGACGGGCTGACCAGCTGGCTGATGAGGTGAGGAATGGGACATGAGAAAGGAGCAAAACATGGGGACCTGAGTAGTTTGTCTCTTATTCAGGTTCAGGTGGAAAAGATCTACTAACATCTCAATTTTAAAAATGGAGGAGTAGGACTCTGATTTTCTATACACCTGACACCTCTACAGATAGGAATGGGTGGATAAACCTACATATAACTAATGTCTTAGCCTAAACTCCCAATTCCTAGAAATCTAGAGAAGTCAAGATCCTCTAAGAAAAGCTGTCTTTGGCTGTCTGGAGCTGGCCTGATTCTGAGAGCTGATTGTTACATTTTCCAGAATCTTTCAAGCTGGTGTTAAAATTGACTTATACAAATTGATAATTAAGTAGATTATATTAAAAACCAAGGGCCATAAATACTCAAAACTCAATCAGTTTTTAAATATTTCCCTATTACCTATGTTCTCAAAGTTCTTGACTTGTGTTAGACCTATAGTGCAGGAATGCCATATAACAGCGTGTTATTGTACATCTTCCCAAATTCACCTTCAGGGATGCCATGCTGTAGTCAAAAATCAGACAGGTTAAGGATGTTTATAGCACAGGAATCTGCAAATGCTCCAAATCAGGATTTGATTAACTGTTTTGTTGACTGTCTAGACTTAAGTGGAGAAAATATTAATAACATAGATTGAACTTCAAAGTGTGCATGTCTCTAGCCATTATTCTTTAATTAACTCAAAAAAATGGAGAAAATCCAGTATTTGAAAATTATTTTCTCTTCAACAAAGAAGTCACTTGCATCATTGACAAACTAGCAAAGTCCCAACATTTCTTCATTGTCTCACTTTTCTCTTACTCATTAATGCAAATGAAAATATCAACCGACATTCATGTCAGAACTACACTTGTTCTTTGCATGCTTAGCAATGGACACAAGAGTTCAGCAAAACTTGACAAAAGCTTTCTGTGAGAATCAATTCGCTACATGAAATTTATAATAAAGGGCTTTGTGTATTGTATTATCTATAAATTTTATGCTCTTCATCCCTTCTATCAGGAAAATATAAGTTTAAATAACAACTATACATATATGTATATTCATGTCTGTTTCATATTCACATATTCATATTCATCTATTTTAGCATTTACCAGCATACCACTGCTTATAGCCATTTTATTTCAACAAGCAGCCTTCTGACAGCTCTTCCAGGAAACTTAACATTCTTCCTGCTCCTGCAGAATCTAGTCCAAAATAAGTTTGTCACTTAAAAGCAAAACCTTGAGAAATCACACTCGTTCTGGAGTCTAGTAGTTAGTTTCAAAGGAACTGAGAAAAAAGTGACAATGATGTGCCTGAGGGACCAGTGCTGACTTCAGACTTTCCATCTCACTTTGTCTTATCTAAGGCTGAAGATAATTATTATAGCTGTCTCCTATGGGCTGGTTATTTCAAACATGCTTGATTTTTTTTTTCACCCTAAGGCGACAGCTTAATTTATATTGATAAGAACTTCCAATTGTGTTTCTAGGAGCTTTATAAGAAACTTGATGTTAGAGTCATCTCAATTCATGAGAAATTATGTTTGTGTTTAAAATTCAATATTCCTGGTCCAAGGAGGCCAAATTAATCCTCTGAGTATTTGAGATAATTTTTCATGCATCCTGCACATGCAAAATTATCTTTTCCAGATTAGTTTGTCTTTGATATCAAGATCAGCTTCATCATATGGTTTTGATTTTAGAAGATCAGCTTTAATGTAATTGCTTTAGGGAATCTTATTATGTAGAAAGACTGATAGGAAATAGATTGAAAATGTGTTCAGCTACAAACTTAAAAGAATACGTGATAGTAACCCTTTGTGTGTGTGTCTCAAGTGAAGAGAATAGTTTAGATTTTCCAAGACCTCTGATTCCTGCATTCATAATGTTTTGTTTTTTTTTTTAATCTCAGTCACTGGAAAGCACCCGTCGTATGCTGCAACTGGTTGAAGAGGTAAGGAGTGGCCATATTTCAAAATAAACTAATCCCTTTTGCTGGCATATTCTTTTCCTAGACCCTACTGCCTTTTCCTAGGCCATGATCCCATTGATTCCATTGATTCTATTATAGCCTACCTGGAATTCACATTAATGAAGGAGATGTCAGGAAGCCATCAAAGGATCCTCTCTCCCTCCCAGCCCTGGCTACCTTTATAGTCTGGGAAGTAGAGAAGGATGGTATTTCCAAGTAAATGCTCCTAAGAAATCATAGAACATTGAATCACTTTAAGCAAATATAAAGTCATTACTTACATAAAAACTTCATTTGTAATGATTTTGATGCCTCTAAGTCACATCTAATCTTGACATTCTGTTTTGACTTAGCCACACATATGACTTTTAAAAATATATATCCCCATAGACACAACGTTTTCAGAAATTGTAATATTGAGAGTCAGGCACTAAAATTCATGAAGTAATAGGAAAATTCTTTGATAAGAGGAATTTCAAGGCCATAACACAAATATAGAAGCTCTTTTATATTCCCGACTCTGGATTGAACATCCATTTGCGAGGCATCGTTAATGAATCCCAAACTACTTTTAAATGGGTAAAATAGGGCAGATAGCAATAATGGAATCAAAAGGGCATTTACAATAAACCTTGCTCATTCCAGTTGGGGAGAGCAGTAGTCAACCAGGAAGAATAAGTGGATTAATTGAACTTGCCCATTGGGAGAGATGAAGTGGAAAAAGAATGGGATGGGCTATATTTATCTTAACTGAATAAAACAAGCCTAATAGTTTTTATTCAGTGAAATGCTATTTTAGCTATGCTTTAAAACTGCTTATCAATTCATGTGTGGTTATCATTTTTAGAGATCTTGCGTGTTCTCGAGCAGAATGATTAAATGAGCCTACTTGCCTCATGCTACTGTAAATTGCTATGCAATGACATGAAAGGAAAGAAAGATCAATGTTATAAGGCTAACCGGAAGTTTGGCTGTCCCTCAAGCGAGGGAAGTCAACATCTTCCTTTATTTCTGCAGCTTCAGCTTCATATCCAGAAATGAAATATTGGCTAAACGTGACTTGCCACAAGAGTAGTGGGGAGAAGGGGGCACCATGAGCTCCCCAGGACACAAGGGAAGGATGGGAGGTACACTTAATGAAACCTGTTATCACAAAAAATGAGTATTTGAGCCTGCCATGTATCACAAATTGGCTCCCACAGGAAGGCAGGCCAACACAGCAGCCCTTGGCAGCCCAGAAAGCAGCTTTCCTTCTCTAAATGAAGAGAAATGTTGTTGTTGCTCTATTCTGGGAACAGTCATGCAGAAATACTTGAGGACCCCCAAGAAGGAGGCAGGTATTCAAAATCTGAGTGCTGGCAAGGCTTTCAGAGTTGGCTTATTGTCCCTCAGCCCATAATGAGAACAAACAAAAGGAGCAAATCTTCTTAACATTCCCACGTGAGTTCTCACGTTGACCTGAAGGGAACCCACGTGTCAGCTGACATAATTATGTTATATGTCTTTATGACCTTCAACCATAGACTCCAGGCTCATTTTTCATTTTCATTTATGTGTGTGCCCACGTGAAGTAAATTTCTAAAATATCAGAACTATCACCATTAGGTCCACCCGTGCAGTGTTGAAACCCTACTTAGAACGTGGAAAGTGGTGGAGCAAATGCATTAGGATGCATTACTTTGAACTGGTCCCTCATCCATCAGAGTCTTTGGGCCAATGAACTTCTTTTTTGCCTCTTCTTAAATGGCAGACAGTGTCGACCAGTCTTGAGTAAGCGGTGTTTGTTCTAATTTATTCTGGGGGAGGAGAAACTCTCAAAAGCTCTATTGATTGAAGTAGGATACTTGAATTATACATTTTTGTTTCTCCTGAAGGATTTCTTGATCAAGCATGAGGTCGCATCTTAGAACAAGGGGTGAAACAGATGGAAGCTAGTTCCTACCTCTCATAAATGGGAAGACGCTATTAGACTTTGTAGCCTTAGGAACTTATGAGCAAGGCATTATTAGCATAGGTTGATTGCTTTTACTTCCCCCTGGGTTATTTTATATTGATGATCAAATACCCCTTAGGTTTAGGGCATTGGTTATTCAGAAGGTAGTCTTCTTTTCAATCAAAAAAGAAATTCTCTTTAAAGGAATCAGCATTAAATATTCATTAAGGGCAGAAATCATTTGGCAAATATGAGCACTGAAATACCAGGATCTTGCCCAGGATCCCAAGTGCTGTATCAGTGCTATATAATTTGAATTGAGCTGAATTCTTACTGAAATTTAGTCTCAAAGACGGGAAAGTATACTAAATTTGTAGAGTCTCCCTAAGGCAGACAATGCCAATTTCAGCTCAGTATAGGACTTTGTGCCAGTCCTCACAGACATGAGGGTGTAACAGAGTGGCAGGTATAGAAACTTGCTTTTTAATAGGTGCCATTATTGGCATCTCAAAGATAATGTAAAGTTTTACAGAAGTTAGTTGGGAAAGATCAGAAAAACTGGATACCACACATAGGCAAAACGATTAGAAATCATATAGTACTTGGTTCCCAGTTTTGAGTTGCCCATTGGCTCTTTTGATGGCTGCACTTCAACAAATGTGTATGGAAGGTCTCCCTTTGGGGGCAAGAGGGAAGATATAAATTGGTATCATGCGGGAAAACAGGAATGAAAATAGCTCTCCAAAGTCAAGTCCTGTCTTTGGAGCATGTAATTAATTCTGGTAACAGAGTCATGAATGTTTTCTCAAGAAGGGAATATTTGGTCCAGACAAAAAAGTTGACTTTGTGGACACTACATACTGGGAATGAAGTCTACACATGAATGTCTTGGGCTATGAAAAGTCACCCCAGAAAGCCTCACTGCTTGAGGGCAGGCCAGACCAGAAGCACGACCTAGAGCTTTCACGGAGTAATAGTTACTGAGGTTCTTCAACATTGCATGGATGTTTTAAGCATATTTTCTTTTCATCCCAACTTATCTTTCAAGACACCTTGGTGATGAGAAGAGAATAAGCATTCTAAAGCCATGCCTTTGTTATGCCACCTTTACACTAAAACTGGAAAATTGAAGCAGGGTAGTTCTTTTCATATAGGTAGATGTAGGGTCTTTGGGGATTCTCTCAGTTAAGGAAATGCTGGAAGAGTCCCGGTTTTAGTTCAAATGTGTTGGACTTTGGGGAAAGCATCTCAGAATGACAAAAGAAAGACTTAAAAATGTTCTAGACATGGTCTTGATTCATCTGCAAGGAAGGAAAAATAAAAAGAGAGAAATGAAAAGAAAAAAGAAAGAAATGAAACCAATCCTCTGGTTTTTAGGTAACAGTTTTCCCAGCAATCTCAAACTGAATTAAATATCTCAAACAATTAAGCTAAGACAAAAATGGAACCACCTCCTCTCATTTCCAGCTATTAAAACATAATACTTAAGAATAAGAGAAAGTAATATTCTGCCTTCCCTCAAATACTGTCCTCATCCCTGCCCTTCTCCTCCCTTACATTTCTAGTTTCCCCAAAGATCAATCCAGTTATTTTGATAAAAACTGTCAGCAACACAGTGGAATCGAATGTAAGTTCTAACATTTGTCAAGAACCTACTATATGCTAGGTACTATACCCAGAGCTATCTTCATCAAACATATACAACCTAACTTAACCCTTGTAGGTAGCCACCTTTTACTACTATTCTGATCTCCGTCTTACCAAGGAGGAAATTGAAGTACACAGTGATTAAGGAACTTGCTTGAAACTCCCAGCTACAAATGGCAGAGATGAAATTAAAACCCAGGTGTTCCTGATCCCAGAGTGTGAACTTATGCGTAACACTTCCCTTCCCCCAGCAACTCCTACCATATTTTCTTTTTACTTTGAGAATTCTGCAAGAAGCAGAAGGATCCGAGAAAGCAAACACAGCAGCCCATTCCAAACTGATCGAGATTTTATACAAATTAAATTCTTTATCTTAATTGCTTTTTGGAACCACAGCTTCCCTTGGAGTTGAACTTTTAGAAGTCTTCACATTCTGTAGCTTGTTTTGTCCTTATACATAATCTGGGAAGTAAGGGAGCTGTTTCTGTTCCTGTCTGGGCACAGAAATGGTTAAAACACAGGCCAGTGTAGACAGATGTCCACTTACAGCACACATAAAGAAAAGATTTTGAAACGTGTCCTGGGGTCTGGAATCTTGCTGCTCCAGAGGTATCCCGGCACCAGCAATATCATTAGATGGTAGAGCTTATTCAGAAAGCAAAATCTCGGGCTCTATCTCAATCCTACTGAATCAGGATCCACATTTTAACAAGATGTTTCCTGTGTAGGGGATTCGCCTGCACAATAAGGTTTGGGAGGTAGTGTTCTAGAAGCTTCTGACCATAGTAGGTAATGATGATATTTTTCATTTGCCAAATATTCTGCGATAGATGCATTTTCTGAAGGTATTTATTTTATAAACCCTTATGTCATTCTAACTCTAGGCCAGGCACCATTCTAGCATGTGCCACATACTAATTCATTTAATTCCCATGACAACTCATGAGGTATTAACTATTATTATTGCTGTCTTACAAATGAGGGAACTGAGGCACAGAATAATTAAGACATTTACCTGGGGTTCCACAGCTAGGAAATGAAATCACCAGGATCCCAGGGCAGAGTCAGGCTCCAGAATTTGTGCTGTTGGTGACTCTGGAAGCCAACATAAGCTCTCCAAATGACTTCCTAACTTCACTAACTGAAGCCTATCAAAATGTGTTCAGAGGAAACTTGGCTTTTCCTTTCTGGACCATTCTCTGAAATAGTGAGTTTATAAAACTCACAGAAAACATTTTCAGTGTTCTGTATTTTAGAAGCCCTATTGAGTTGTTAAAATACTATTTCAAAACAGAACAAAACAAAGCCAAAACTTTCTGGGGACTTCCACTAACATCTCTCTTTTTCTTTCTCAGTTTAAAATAAGTCAGTGGAAAATACATGGGGCCATGAGAAATGTCTTCCATTTAAGTGTATTCTAGGGACCACCATGAGTATTCCTTGAAAAAATAATTAATCCAAACTGTTAGCAATACCAATTTATACTTATTAACAATCACCCTATAAAATGAAAAGTCTTTCCTTCACCAGTTTGAGCTCCCAGCAATGATGATTTTTAAGATTGAGCCATTCAAATATCTTTTCCCCTACCCACCGCATCCTATTCCGATCACCAAATATTTCAGGTGGTGTTTGGTTTGTTTACATCATGTGGAATGAGATGAGGATTGCCTTTTCCAGACTTCTGCACAAAAGAAGTGCAGTAAAGCTTGTGGGTGAATTGTTTTCTCATACTCTATTATTGTGCAGAATTTTAGATTTCAGAATAGAGAGCATTTATTTCTCATCTGTCCATGGGTTTTCTAAATCTCACAGAACTTTTCCCCATAGAGGGAAAATGGGAGGGTGAGTTCCGTTTGGGGCTGTATTTCTCAACCATTGTGAGGCAGTCATTTCTTTTGATGAACCTAAAAACCTCACCCCCAAAGTTTCTTACTTATCAGTGGGGCATCCAGTCCCAATTCACTGAGGGAAACTTCCTGATCCATCATGCCAGCAAAGATTTAGTTTAGAAGATTTTGAAAGGTTTGCTTTTTATAGTTGGTGTTATAGAAACTACAGGGCATTTTTGTTTTGCAAATATAAAACCACACTATAATATTAAGTTGTGTGTTCCAATTCCATGCCAAGCCCCAACCCCAGCCCTACCCCCATGGAAATTGAGCTACATCCCCCTCATCTATCCTAAGATTCACTGATGGGGCAAGTCCACAGATGACCACTTCCTCTAAGTCCCTCCTCCACCCTTAGTATGCTTGCCCTATTTCCTCCCTCTTTTTCCTTTGGTCCTTCTTCATTTTCCATTTCTAGGGCTAATTGTCCCCTTACTGATTTCTCTTTCTCTCTTTTCTCTCTCTAACTCTTTATTCAACTTTGCTACCATTATTGGAATGTAGAGTAAAGATGCTGGTATCAGGACTTTGGTTATGTTGGATGAACAAGGAGGTAAGTTGAGATTTCTTCAGTAAGAACAATTCCTCATCTGAATAAAGTGCATTTAAAAAAATTATTTGTGTATACACAGGTAGTCCTTTGAACATATTTATATGCATATATGAGTATAAGTATAAGGGTACTAGAGTTTTCACCATCTTGCTTTTTCCCTTTCTCTGTTGAAAAAGATTGGTAGATGTATGGGAATGTTAAAGCCTTCATGACTGATTGAATGTCACTACTCTCCCTGTTAAATATGTTGGAGTAACAGAATTTTTAAGGCAAAAGTCATTTTTTTTCTTTTAATGATAGTATTTTGGACAGTTTGAGAATTCTCTGATCCTCCTTTTCCCCAATTTTCCCCATAAACTTAGTTTTCTTATAGTAATTCCTAGATAGAATGAGAGAATAATATATCACTTCCATTTCTTGTGACCATCCTAATTCAGTATCTGACAGTTTTGATTTCTAAGTCATCATGAGGATTCCTTAAGTAACCAAACTAGGTCCTTTTAGGTCTTCAACAGGATATAAGCTGAGGGAGGATCATTGGAAAATGGGGAATTGAACCATTTAAAATATTTAAATTGTTTTGTAATTATTATGGAAATGCTAAAAACAACAAAAATCAGAAAACCCATGAAAAGCATCTTTGTACTCTAAAGTGGAATCTAGAAGGATAATATTTTCTGTTTCAGTATATCTTGTGGTATGGTGATGCTTATTTAATTCTAACCACAAGTTAGCTAGCTGATTCTATTCTGAATTCTTATCATAACAAGCAAATTACTGAGAATTTTTTCTCTTTATTTCTGTTGTTGAAAACATTAGAAAATTCTTAGGAGTCATGAGAGATTTTTTAATGTCAAAGATAAAAATGTAAAATGTATTCACAACATAGGACACCACAAACAAACTTCAAAAATAAAGACATCTCAAACGGGGTGGGGGCATGGGAATTGCCATACAGATAATAGACATAAGGCATTTTCCTAAAATACAGAGAGAGCAAGTGATCAGAGAAAAGGGCAACAACCTACAAGCAAATTGATGTAAGATATAAATCATCAGTTTATAAATAGACATATGAAACCATGTTTCAACTGACAATAATGAGATGCCTCTCTTTAGCAGACCGATACAAATTTTTAAAATTGATAATCACCAATGCTGTGAGTATTTTGGGAAAACAGAGATCTTCAATGTACAGATAGGCACTTTAGACTGATATGTATGTTTGAAGAATGATTGGATAATGTTTTCAAATTATGATGTACAACCATCTTTAACCAAGACATTCTACTCCTGGAATTATATGCTGCAGAAATACATTGACAGCTATTATGTTTAAGAGTGTAAAACTGGAAACAGCCTAAATATCTGTCAGTGGGGAGACCAACCAAATGAATTATGGACTAGCCATAAAAGAAATATTCTTCAACCATTACACTAAATGAGATAAATCTTTACCACCTTCTGATGAGTTAGGGCAGGGCAGGGAGGAACTGGGAAAAGTTATCATTTGGGGTCCTCTGGGAGTAAATGCTGAGTCAGAAGTGTATGAGATCTCTTATGGATGCCCGTGATGAGTTAAGGGAAGAGGAGTAGGAGTAGGTGGGGAAAGCTATTGACTGATGCAGGTCTGACAACTTGTTAAGAGGAACAGAGCAGAGAGGATTTGGGAGGAAGAGTCTCAGACTCCAGTCCTGCTCTGAGAAAATGTCAGCCAGGCTGATGGGGAGTCCAGAGGCTAAGAAAACCCAATGGAGCAGCCCCACCGTAGGAAGGAATGTAGTGATGCCATTGTGCTTATGGCTATGGCTGAGCTCATGGCTAGAAGCAACCCAGTGACAACATGGTCTCCATGAAAATACTTTGGTGGATCCCTTAGGTGTAGCAACTGGACATGTGAGGTAACTACAAATTCCCTCTTAAAGGGAGATCTGAGGGGCACATCATCATGGCTGTCATATATAGACTTTTGTTTCTGTATTATTTATTTGTATTGAGCTTTGTCCATAAATATATGCCAACCAATTAAAAAATCAAGAGAAAAAAGTTTTTTTAAATAATTGAACATCAACCCCAACACTTCCCCACAATTTTTAAAATACAAATTGTTAACGATTTAGACACAAATAACTGAGCCTAGTGACGTAGTTGTGTTTTGAAGGAATTACAATAGCAGTGGCAGTCTTCAGAACTCCCCAAATAAATTTGCTATGTTGTAATAGTTGCTGGTTTGATCCATGTAACAATGTCCCAGATTTTGAAGCTCTGGACATAGCAAATAACTTTTAAAAATTAACCCACAGGTGCCCGTGTGGAAAAGTGGTACCTCATTTCTAGAGTTAAACTGATACATATACACTCAAATAATTAGGAGTTCCACCCTATTAATTTGCATGTGAAGGGGATAGAAAAGGGAGAAGGGTAATTGGAGGAAAGTTCTGAGAAAGACTCAGAAATATATGTCTATAAACTATAAACTATAAAATGTTGACATAAAGACTTGGAAAATAATATATACAAATCTGGAATGAAAAAGAGAGAAAGTGTATAACATGCTTAAATGGAGTTGCAAATTTCATTGCACTTTGATGAAGAGAATCTCAAGATAAAACTTGCCAGAATCTTCATACAAAAATATATTCTTAAGCACAAATGATTCTCAGGAACATCTATATATTATTTTTCTGGGAAAAGAAGCAGAAGAATAGATTTCCCCCACAAGATAGTTAATATTCTCAGCTAAAACATTTCATTTGTGGCCACACCACGGTAAATGCTGAATCCCTCAGTAAATGTATTTCGTAGGCTAGCCTTGGTTTTACCAGATTCATGGTGATCCCAATGATACTGAGAAAAAACACACAACTGTAAAACCCCACAAAGTGAGTGGCTTCTGCCTGGTCTTAAGTAGTACATGTTCCATTTATACTATAAGGTGATTAGGACCTTTTAAAATGATGGATGAGCCTAGGTCAACAACTGTCTTCATTGTCATGATAAATGCATTTTCATTCTGCATATGCTGTGTTTAGATGCTTTAAAATTTCTCTCCAGTTATGCTCTCCTAATTTTGTCTATGCCTCAGCACCAAAAATGTTGATTGCTTCTCTCCTGCAGCTACACAGGAGTTTCAAGAAACAGACATCCTTCCAAAGAACCATTCCAGGTTGTCCAGCTAAATGGTTGCATTCAGAAATTCTTTATGGGATTCTTGTTTTATACCCAGGTATCAGGAGACACCAAGGAGCACTGAGCATGACAGATGGCCCTGGAAATGTACTGAGTCCTGAGACTTTTATTCCTTCTAGAAAACTTGTTTCGAAGTGAAATCACCATGAAACCACCTTATCACTAATGTGGGATGATTTAATCTTTCATCTCCATATCTCTTGTTCCTTTTGGTCTTTACTGGGTTATGTGTTTGTTTCAATGCTGAAGATGCAGCCCTTGGGAAAATCCCATGGGATCTACTCCAAGCTAAACAGTGAAATCTTTGACCTCTACCTGACAGAGGAAGGGCAAAGTAAGGCCTCTTCCAGAGTGCCTGCTGACTTTCTTAAAAGGTTCATGGCACTACAAGGTAGCATTTGAGAAAACATTCTTCTTACTAAAGTCTACACACTAATATCTGTTACGAAAGACGAAAGCTGCACTGTCCAGTGTGATAGCCACTAGGCACATGTGACTATTTAAATTTAGGTAATGAATTTCCAAATGTTCACCAATGCTAAGGATAATGGCAATCACATAGGTGGCATCTGGTAACTGACTATACTCATGAAGTCTTGTACACTGGGTCAATAACTTTGACATCTTGCTACTCTTCTACTGTTGGTTTTTTAACCAGGTTGGGGATTCTAAGGGCCTCATGTTGACTTGCTTAAGTAAGATTAGTAGAAAAAAAAAGTCTAAACTTAGATCCCTGAGTATCCTCACATTGGTGGATTTCTCATAACCAGTCATCCAAACACGGCAAAAGAAAGTACAATCTCTTGCCTCAACATATAGTGTCATCATACTGGAATGCCTCTCCTAACTCAAAATATTATTGTCCTCCTGAGTCTCCAAGAATAGACAGAAAACAGCCAGAAACCACCCTAGGGAGGTAAGGAGCAGTCAACCATGGACAGTACATTGCATCAGCCGGTGAGATGCTGCTAGTCACACCAGGATGGAATGAAGATATTGGTTATTTTCAAGCATTTCCTGAGAGATGTCCTCACAGAATTCCATTGAAAAGCCATGAAGTCTCAATGTACCAAACACCCACAAACCTAACACGGTATCCTCTAAAGATGAATAGTGAGAATACCAATAACAAAATGGCACCACAATAGTTTTTAAATTAAGGGCTTGGCTCATAATTGTGTTGAAATGATAAATTCAACCAATATTGGTAGCTATAAAATTGTTTTCTGAAAGAGCTTCAGCATCCCTCTCTCAGCTATGACCTTTGCTTAATAGTCTATCAACCTGTGATAGAACCCAGCTCACAGAAATTCCGACTGCAACCAGCTTGTTTTTATATTTTAATTTGAATTCACTGGTTCAGAAACACAGCACTTGTGGATCAATTTACGTTTTTTTATTTTATTACATTTTACTTTTATTACCTCCTAATCCCTGGGCCTACAGTGGGTGGTGCTCCTGAAATGTTGTCAGAAAAATCCCTCAGGAAGGACAGAGGCCTGAATATGTACCCCCATGCCATATTCTGTGTATTTCAGCGGTCATTAGTGGAGTGCGACATGTTTTCCCTGAGTCCAGATGCTCCTTCAATCCCATCTCCACCCAGCACTCCAGGAAGCTATTAGCAATTATTCCATTGGGATTTCGGTCTGTACTTAACATGGTTCTTCCTTTTGACGATGTTGAGCTCCTTCTCTCTCTATCAGTCCCCCTAGTCAGTAGTTAATTTTATCTGCAGGCTAATTTATTACATTCTTTAAAGGGAACTGGAAAGAAGTCTTCATAAAGGCACAAAATCTTCTGGAATGTAAAGACTTGCCATCCTTTCTATTTTATTTTATTTTGTCCTTTTAAAGATTTTCTTAAAGACATTACTAGACCTATGCTTACCCAGCAGAAGTTCACCGGCACAATACTGTTTTTCTCCCCAGCTATCCAATGCTGGAGAGACACTTAAATCTTGCCTTCATCCATCATTTGAAGAGCACAGCACTGGTAGCAGATTCTCTAAGCTGGATTCTATTCTTTAGCCCCATTAGAGAGAAACACAGTGGGCTCTTGTTTTCCAAATGGACAGTCTCCCCAGTTTGGGTCAATAAGGAACCTATCTTAGTTTGTAATGATAATTTCCAGTGGACAATTTAATGTGAAATTCTTCTAAGTGATTATGTCTGCCCTTAGACTGGAAATGGATTTATCAGTTTTATTCCAATCAAGACTTTATTCCCAGAGGCACAGGCAGGTGTGCATGGAAATGTAGATGAAAAGAGGAATGGAAGTGTAATTAGGTTCTGTAACTTGACAGCCAACACATCACATTGCTGCTTTCCTTTAAGGGTCTTAAAAGCTATTCTAAAAACCCCTTCATTGAACTTGTAATTTACTCAATGTGGTGCCATAACTTTTGAAAAATTAATCAAGTTAGTGAACGTAACCGTGGCAACGTAGAAGCATGAGCTGGTTTTATGGCAATCGATGTACGTCTCAGATGCACTCAGGTCTGCTTTGCTGGAAGAGATGACTCGGTAACTGTTCTGTGTTCCAGCCTGTCACCCCTCCTCCAGACACCCATGTGTTTGTTCTCCCTGCTGTCTGCCTGGGGTTGAGATCTAAGATGCCCCCCTCCTCCACTGTAGAGCCTGGGAAATCAGGGAGCAGAGAAGTGAAATGCCTTCCAGAACTTTCATAGCAAGTAAATCATAAGATGAAGAGAGGAATTTAAATGTCCCAGTGCTTGTAACATGACTCTGCTGATGTTGCCTTTTTTTTTTTTTTTTTTTTTTAAAACAGTGTCTATGTGTGAGGTATAAAAAAAAAAAAATTCTCCCTGGGGTGGGAAAAGCCCCCCCCTAAGGGAAAAAAAAAAAAAAAAAAAAAAGATCTGGTACCCATTGCTAATTATCACCTTAATTGTTATTTTCCCCAAAGAAGATTGACTCTATTTGCTACCCTGACCTGGTGGAGGATACTTAAAACCAAAAGATAGAGATATTTAAAGTTGAAGCAGGTACCTTCTCTAGTAACATGACATCTTGAATTCCTAAAACATTAACACCATGTTTTTCTTTCTCCTGGGTTTCGCTGGTGTCTGAATAAGTGAATAGGTTGTGTTGCTTTCCTGGACACTCAGAATCCAACAGGCCCACGTACCCCATCCCATCATGTCTGAATTACAAACTATTTCAAGCATTGTTTTTGTTCATTTCCTTCCACCTGTGCCTGGTAGGGCGGCAGCAGGTTCGAGCAATGCATCCTCTGGGACCATGCATTGTAAAATCTTTCTCTTTCAAATTCTGCTCCACATAGTCATTTCTCATATTCTGTTGGAAACCCCCAAAAAATTCATTCCACACTGTCATCCCTTTGTCCTAACCAGAACAACTCGATCGTGTCGAAGAAGGCATGAACCATATCAACCAAGACATGAAGGAGGCCGAGAAAAATTTAAAAGATTTAGGGAAATGCTGTGGCCTTTTCATATGTCCTTGTAACAAGTAGGTACTGGGTACCAGCTCTAATCTGTGGCGTCCAGTTTTCTTTCTTTTCTTCTTTCTTTTGATTTTTTTCTTTTTTAATGTCAAAGTGAATGTCTGAAGTTTTGTCTTTTTTTTCTTTGTCCTTTTCCATCTGCTTCATTCTGTGGGGATAAAATACTTGTGTTTAATCAGAACAACTGGAACGCATTGAGGAAGGGATGGACCAAATCAATAAGGACATGAAAGAAGCAGAAAAGAATTTGACGGACCTAGGAAAATTCTGCGGGCTTTGTGTGTGTCCCTGTAACAAGTAGGTGCTGCCTGCCTGCCTGAAGCTTTGGTTTCCCAAGGCCCATCTCCAAGCCTTGACAAGCTCATTCCTGCCAAGCACAAAGGCAGGATGAGCATGTGGCATGCAGAACAACAGATCAATACCGTATCCAATGCATTCATCTCATAGCATAGATGATATTAGTGGGAGTTACTGTTGATGCATTAAAAATCAGGCATACTACAGTGAAAGCTTCACTGTCAGCAACTTTTATTGACGAACGTTTCAACATTTTCCAGAAAGTGTACCTTGAGACAGAGATGAGCCTCAAGAAAGAGGCACCCAGGAAATTTTATTTTCCCACCACCCCAAAAGCCAAAATTGCAGAGCTAGAAAAGATTGTGGGGGTAAGTTTGGAAGTTGAGAAATACCTATGTTCAAGATTTGATTTTTCCAGAAGCAAAAGAGACAGGTAATTTGGCCTAAGCAAGCATCCATAAGACAGAGAGTATGACAGAGATTGCCCTACCAGTTGCCAAATCTGCCCAGCGATTAGACTGTAGATGCCCCAGCTGCACCCAGCACAGAGGCCCATGAGCCCTTCAGCAAGAGGTGCTCAAGCCTTACTCAAATTGGACCCATCCCTCTGAAATTCTTCCTCTTGGAAAATCTACCCGTACACTGACCAAAATGTTGAAATGTGTAGATTTTGCATGCACGAACATCACAAAACATTCAACTGTTCTCAAGGTTCTGCAACGCTTTTTTGGAATGTAGCAGAAATGTGACATGTGGTTATAAAGGTTTACAACAGAAGGAACCTGAAAATGAGGGTTCTGGAAGATAGTCTTATTTGACTAGCAGTGGGAAAAAAAAATGCATGAGTGGATTGTCCAACATGCATTTGGAAAATTAAACCCTTTACCCAGCCTCCCTCACCCCTCCCACTTCCCTTTGAACAGAAGCCTTTTTCCTAAAAGCTCTCCTGATCCTAGCTTTTAGAACAGCAACTGATGTCATTTCTAGCTGATTATACGACCGTTCACATCCTTTAAACTTTGAGGCTGATTTAAAATATCCCACTTCCTGTTTAGGAGGGGGAGGGGCTCGATGTACAAATAAATTTAAAACTGTTTTAAAAGAATGATCTACAGTAAAGCCTGATTAACTGGAATCCAGCTGACTGGAACTCTCAAATGTATTTATACGTTTGCTTCCTTCCACTGTTAGTAAAAAGAGACAGTTGAACAAAGGGCTGGGGGATCATGTCGGGGACTTAAAATGGTTTCTCTTGAAGGGCAATCTAGGCAGTTTGCTTTCTATCACTCAGTCTACATCCTGTAACTTCCACACCTACAGGGACCAAACAATAAAGGTTGATCCTCAGAGGAAAGGCTATCGGGCACATCAAGTGAAACCATAACCAAGGAAAAGTTCGGTCATGTTCACTACCCTAAGACTCTAAGGCAGGAAAGTGTCTTGAGAATCTAACAGATGTTCAGCAATCACCCCTGAAACCTAATTTTCTTCCATGGCCCACTGTTAATTAAGAAAGTCGTGCCATTCACCAAAATGACTCATGGCTACGCATTCCAGTTAGTCAAGACTTAACTGTATATCCTTTTCCGTGGCCGCTTGCCCCCCAGGTGAGATTTCCACCTGTCTTGTGATGAATTCCCACAGACACGATTTCCCCATTCATCTACTGTGTGGAGAAGGCATGGAGGCAGGCCCCGCCCAGGATGGATTCTAAAGTTCAGATGAAATCATGGCCCCTATGCATTCCACATAGTAGTTGGCACAAGAGACCCTAACTGAGCTTCAAAGCTTGAGTGAAGTGTTCCCTATTGTGTGTAAATAATGCTTTAAAAACCATGTGTCACAATGCAGTGGCTGGTGGTGCCCCAGACTCTGTGAGGGCTTCGCCCTGTCTCGGCATGTTTCAAAGGACTATGGTAGATGTACGGCAGTTCTGTGAGTCTATGTGCAGCATTGTGGGTGCAGTGATTCGCCTTCTTTCAGAAACGCAAACTTTCCCACCCCCTTGACTTTGCCAAAGATGGTATACCAGATATCTTACATAGCAGAAAACCTCACGAGGTCCATATAACTTCTTGTAATGTGAGAAGGGAGGGAATGGGGAGTCGGAAAGAAAACAAAGCCAGACTCTAAGCTCTATTAAATTAGTTTGTGGATCCTGTCCCACGGAGTGGCCCTGTGGCTCTTTAGCAGAGTCAATTCTGACAGCTCCGAGGGCTATGGCATTATACACTAGATTGTGGGAGTTGCTGAAATTCCATTTGTACAATTTTCCGGCTTATTCCAGGGTTACTTGGTCCCCAATCTGCAAATATTAGTATTAGAGCCAGTTTATAATAGATGGCTATGATCCTCCAGTGTAAGAAAAAAAAAGGGGGGGGGGTGGACATAAATTCTGGAGTCTTATAAGAGAAAATAGGAAAATGGGACCACAGGAAGTTCTCTTGTTTTTGGACTGAAAAGCATGTGGTTTCTACTATGCAAAGAACCTAAAAACATCTTTGATTGCCTTAAATTACAACACACCCACCAAAATATGCTGCACATGTTTCTATTGGGCACAACAGGTATGCCTGGATTTTAAGTTTGTCTCCAAGGCAGCTCAGTGAAATATGGCCCGTGGAGACCACAGCAGTTCCAGACCACTCTCCCCTGCCACATCCCAGGATAGCTTGAAATAGGAGTTGGTAAACACTCCCACCCCATCCCCCAGCCTGACAAAGAAGCTATTGAACTGCGTTTCAAATCCACATGAAGGCTATTACTGTCCTGCTAGTGCCTTTCTCGAGAATGGCCAACTTCTGGAGTAGTTCGGCTTAAATGAGAATGCTTCACTTTCTACTCATGCCTGTAGCTGGTGCATGAAGAAGACGTAGAGGGATTTCCTTTTCTGGTGATAGATGGCTTGTTCTCTCTTCTATTTTCCTGCATTCATTTCACTATGCCTCTTTTACTTTTTGTCTCTGTGGACAAAGGTTTGTACATCAACTAGATGTATGGTGACTGTTTGGAAGTACCGATATATTATCTAATTCAAATCACTCTCGAGGCAACTCAAAGACCACCACCCTTGGCCAACCGCCAATCCTTTATGTTCTTCATGCAGAGTTGGAAGTTGGTTCCGCACATGCGTTGGGGGAAAAATTAAAACAGGGAATCTTTGCATGATGGTGTGTCAAAACTTGGTCGAGTATGTTTTTCTTGGTAACAGTGTGTTGCTGTGGTGTGATGTACACACTCTACTTGGCAGTCTTGTTATGTGTCTGTCTGCCAGTATGTTTTTCTGTGTGTTTTGTGTCTCAAAATATAACCATGTCACTGAAATAGAACTGAATGTCCTCCAGCTACCTTAATCCTTGTCTTAAATCCAACTAAACTGCAAAAACAGACCAAAACAAGATCAACCTTTGGGCAAAGGTTGCAGTCTTGACAATTGCAATTGGCTCAATTGGAAATGAAATGCTGAGTAGCTGAGGCATGGTGGTGGCCAACTGTTTGGGTCCAGATCATGATATATCGGTATTCTCTGATGCCTCGAATTAAAACCCATTTGCTTGGTTCGGTTCTTCGCTTGAAGAGGTGACCATTGTTGTGAGCTTGATGTTCTACTCCCTTTCCTTGTCACTCACCCTCTTTTTTGCATAGGCTTAAATCAAGTGATGCTTACAAAAAAGCCTGGGGCAATAATCAGGATGGCGTGGTGGCCAGCCAGCCTGCTCGTGTGGTGGATGAACGGGAGCAGATGGCCATCAGTGGTGGCTTCATTCGGAGGTGAGCCGCATGCAGCCAGCCCTGTAGCCATTGTCCATGGTTAAGTAACAAATCACTCCTAGCTGGGTGGTTCTTAAAGCAACAACCATTTTACTGGCCACTTATGAATGTGTATGTTGGATGGGCAGTTCTGCCAAGAGCCCCTCCTGGGCTCCCTCATTCCATGCAGGTGGATGCACAATGGCCCTAGATGGTCTCAGGCACTCGTCTCAGGGTTGGCTAGGGCAGGGCGCCTCCACTCTCCCCCGTGTGGTTCCTCCAGCAGAGCCCTGGCTTCTCCCATGTTGGTGGCAGCATTCCAAAGGGGCAGGCTCCAACGTACAAGCACTTATCAAGCCTTGTCGGGTTTGCCAGTTTCATCAGACAAAGGGAGTCACATGACTGTGACCGGCATCGATGTGGCAGTAAACAGGTGTCTCGTTCCATAGATGGAATTGAACAGAACTTATTAAAGACGTTGTTTACAGAGGTGTGGGCCAGGTTGATAACAAGCGATGGTAAAGCATTTGGGGACTAGCAATAGCAGGAAGACTCTTGAAGTTTCTGTTATCAGAACCCGACAGTAGTTACCACTGTGGGGGAGGGGCTACAGAGAAATGCAGCTGTTGCAAAATAGCAGGAAATGAGAAAGGGAAATAAATGCCCCCATTCCTCTAGCCTCTTGCCCTCCAATATCTCACTGGACATCTGCCAAAGCCTACTGGAAGCCTGAGCATTAAGAGAATCTGGGTGATGCAGTTGAGAGAGGTTCAGCATCTCTTGGCAGAGAGCAAAACAGGTCAGAGAATGGACCTGGGAAGACAAATACAGAATAACAACTTCTGATTTCCTGTGGCATCTGGAAGCAAAAGCCAACTTAGGGACCTATTTAAAAATCTCAAATTACACAAATCTGCCTATCCAGAAATCAGCTTTCGGGAAACTAGAAAACAGAGGAAATAATGACAAATATTCCTGTTAAAAAGAAAATTTAAAAAACCTCTTTTTTTCGAGGCTACTACTATGACTCAGCAGTGATTAGGGTGCCTAGTGGCTTGAGTAGTACAGAGATGTATATCTATCTATGCCTGGACCATTGTAGCTGATGTTACCAGCCAATAACCCAGATTCAAGTAACAGGTCATGGTCACTTAGGTATTAAGTCCAGATAGCTACATAAAGCCTCACAGATAGCTACATAAAGCCTCACAGATGACAATTCTATTCTTGTTTCTATCTGCTCCCAGGGAAACGAGACTAAGGGTTCTCAATCCTGGATGCACATTAGAATGACCTGAGGCTGTTTTTTAAAAACATCAGTACTGAGGGGCACCTGGGTGGCTCGGTCAATTAAATGTCTGCCTTTGGCTCAGGTCATAATCCTGGGATCCGGGGGTCCTGGCGTGCCCCCCAATTCCGCATTGGGCTCCCTGCTCAGTGGGGAGTCTGCTTCTCCCTCTCCCTCTGTTCCTCCTCCCACTCACGTGCTCGCTTGCTCTCTCTCCCTCTCTTAAATAAAAAATAAAATCTTAAAAAAAAAAAAAAAGTGAGACCCAAGCATCTGGGCTCTTTAAGCTTCTCAGGTGATTCTAATATATAATCAGCACTGAGAATCATGGAACCAGAAGTATGCCTTAGCTGTTGATAGTCATTTAAATAAGCTTCTTTTGTAAGTAAGAAAGCTAGGAAGTTCCCGTTTAATTTCTCCTGGTTTAGGCTGCTTTAAAACCTTTGTGGGCCAGTCTACACTGGGAGTTACTGTGGGGGATGGGATTTAACCCTTCTGAACATTTTTAGCCTATCACCATCTGCAGTGGGAAATGTTACTTAGCCAGAACATCCTAGAATGAGTACTTACCATTTGCAATAAAGAGTCACTACCTTCTTAACTTTTAAGCTGAGCTGTGAAAAAAATGGCAAGGTGGTAAGGCACTTCGAGAGCCAACCCCTTCCTTCCCAAACTGGAAAAATAATCTTTTGTCACATTTTTTTCCTACAAAATCACCTATTCACAATGCCACCAACCCACCCCCACTGCAATGAAATTGGAGCAAGTAGAAATCATCTTGAATAAATAGCTCCGTTTGGGGTTCTTGGGAGCAAGCAGGATTAAGGGGCAGACTGTAATTATCCTTACTCTTCCCAGCGATTTTGGTCTCAAATGGGAAAGAAGATGAGCAGAGAAATTCCCTGACTTAACACAACAAGCCTTTTCTTTGATTCTCAATTTAACTCTTGGAGACTTTGGTTGACATTTCAGAAAGAAAAATACAGTTTCTAAGTAGTTCCATCTTCATTCTCTGACCCAATCCTCTCAACTAAAATATTTTTTTTCTTAAAAAATGAAAATTGGGATAAACATATGATCATAGAGAGGAAATGACATGATGGTGCAAGTGAGAGAAATAGATAAATTAATCTATTTAATGTGCCTTCTTTAAAAATAGAAAGTCAAGGGTTCAGAAATGATATTTAAAAATTATTTTCCAAGGGCAAGCCCCTTCAGGCCCCATTCCTCCCTGGGAACTCTGTACTACTGTTTTGCTATCTCTCAATAAATTTTGCTTCACTGCCCACCAAAAATAAATAAATAACTGGATAGATAGATAGATAGATAGATATTAAAATTATATTCTAGGGGCACCTAGTTGGCTCAGTCAGTTAAGGGTTTGACTTGATCTCAGTTCAGGCCTTGATCTTAGGGTCGTGACTTCAAGCCCTGTGTTGGAGCCTACTAAATAAATGATTAAATAAATGAAAATTATTTTCTAATGTATAAAAGCCAAAATGTACTCATTTTGAACAGAAATTAAAGGTGCATGGGATTGATGCCTATGGGTCTCCAGAGTTTCCCTGAGCTTTGGGTCCATAGTATTTGAATTTTTTCACATTTTCTATCTGCTAAAAAATTGCATTTTGACTACCAGGGTAACAAATGATGCCCGAGAAAATGAAATGGATGAGAACCTGGAGCAGGTGAGCGGTATCATTGGAAACCTCCGTCACATGGCCCTGGACATGGGCAATGAGATCGATACACAGAATCGCCAGATCGACAGGATCATGGAGAAGGTAAGCTTGTGGCAGTCAGTAAGCTTCCATTGTTCCTTCTTCTGAAATACCACCGGGATAAACAGCATAGTAAGTCCCTCAAACTGTGACATGGGATTCAGGCATCCTGATAGGTGGAAATTTCCCCCTTAATTTTCCTAGACAAAAATTCACAACATATAAGTACATAAGAAGGTAGAATTTAATCTAGCAGGTTTTCTTCAGAGGCACCTCTGTTTCGGGATTTGTGCTAGGCTCCAAAGGACAGGAAGATTCTAAAGACATCATCCCCACTGCTAAGAAACTCACAGCCTACAGGAGGCAGTGAGCCTCCAGCTGAATTTACTACCACACAAAAGATAATTTGCCAAGAGAGCCACACATAAAATGCTAAGTAGGGTTAGAGGAGGAAAGATTTCAAGAGTTAAGCAATGGGAAAATCTCAAAAAAAAAAAAAAAAATCAAATCCAGTCTTGAAGATCGGTTAGGAGCTTGTCAAGAGATGATGTAGGAATAGAATCAGGAAATAAGGGAAAGAATACTTATTTTAGTTTAACCAGAAGATGAATATAAGCTTTGATTTTATAAATGCCAGCGCTTTAATGATAGTTCAAAAAGGCCCAGATTCCATTTCCAGTTCAACAGTTCACATGTCCAGATCTCAAAATAGAAAGCGTAGTCTGATGAAGTTGAGTTCACACAAGGACACCAGATGTGGCTCTAAGACAAAACCCCCTGGTGTCAACAAGAGGCATAAGGAAAAGTGAAGAGGACAGAATGGGAAGGGGTGGGTTTAGGGACTTGAGACTGGAAGGGAACCAAAAGAAACACTAGATAGCCTTTATAAAATGATTTGGGACACCAAAACCTGATATTCCACATTACGTAAATCTAACATACTTTCTATGATCTTGTATTCTGCCGCCTCCCCAATCAGGAGAGTCCTGAATATTGCTTATAATCTAAGATGTCAAAATGCCAACAGGAAGAAATAGATACATTATAGCTTTATTGGTAATTGTGCATCTATAATCAATTCTAGTTGGCTAATCTTACATTGTATGAGTTTATGCCCTGGGAGATACTGAAGTTTTGAGACTAAAACCCTGAGTTTCTTTTTAACAATTCATTCCACTTTAGTGAGCAGAGAAGGATGCTTTGAATCCTAAGGGTAAACATTGAGTTTCTTGGTACCCAAGAATCCTCCACTGACTTGAAAAAGGAAAGAGCAAACATAGATGCCCTATTGTGTTCTATGTGCTCCCTATTAAAAATATCTGATCGCATAATATTTTGCCTGATCGATACTGAGTTACACAAATGTCAGTGTTTGCTGGCAAAAAGCTTGTGCTTTGCCTACTTTTACAAGTCATGACACACTTATCATTGTTAAGAGCCTTTGATATGCTAAAGCTTTTAAAGCTGCACAAATCAATAGATTGTAGGACAATATTGAGAGTTTCAAAAAGCGCTGGAGCCAACACAAGCTGACCTAACCCATTATGGCCAAAAAATGAGCTAAGAAACAATTGGAGAACCATCTTCCATCAGGAAAATGATCTGAAAAAACAAGAAGTACTCACTTTCTGTCAATGGATCCAATTTCCTCACAGATGTAGGGAGATAATGTACCTCTAACTCAATTAGAGTTCCAGAAGGAGTACTTTTACTAAGAGAGAGGGGTCAAATCTTTATTGATAGAGTAGGACTTTCAGCACAAAAAAGTATTCCTGGAAAGGCAAGTGGCATCTTAATTCTGCCACTTCGCATTTCTAGTTCTCTTCTCCGGGGAAGAGAACTTTCAGGGGGGCCCAATTTACGACAAGGGTAAAAAGTTATGCAGCTATGACGTGTAATTGGAAGTCAGGCGAGTGGCTGTTATGGTTTGTGTCATTCTTTAAGTGCTGAATTGTTTAAGAAGTGAGAGGGGTCTAGGTGCCTTTGAATAACTAGCCTTTGTCGTAGCTCCAAAATCAGAATCTGAACATGATTGGATAGAGTCAATTTCAACCCAGCATTGGCACAAATGATACATGTCCTATAAGCTGCCCAGTTTTTTTTGTTTTGTTTTGTTTTGTTTTTAAAGATATTATTTATTTATTTGACAGAGAGAGATCACAAGCAGGCAGAGAGGCAGGCAGAGAGAGAGGAGGAAGCAGGCTCCCCGCTGAGCAGAAAGCCCGATGCGGGGCTCGATCCCAGGACTCCAAGATCATGACCCAAGCCGAAGGCAGCAGCTTAACCCACTGAGCCACCCAGGCGCCCCTAAGCTGCCCAGTTTTTAATAGATTTCGAACTTCTCACGTAGGTTCTCACTTGTGATAATAAGAAACAGTGATCAAACTTCTCTTGCATCTCTAACAATAAATTAGGCTCACAGTCTAAGAATAAAAAGAATCTTGGGGCACCTGGGTGGCTCAGTCAGTTGAGTATCCAACTCTTGGTTTCAGCTCAGGCCATCATCTCAGGGTTGTGGGATTGAGCCCTCATCAGACGCCATGCTCCGTGCAGAGGCTGCTTGGGATTCTCTCTCTCCGCCCCTTCCCCTGCTCATGCTCTCTGTCTCTGTCTCTCTCTCTCTAAAATAAATAAATGATGAAAAACTTAAAAAAACAAAAACTAAGAAAGCAAATGTTCTGATGTTTCTCCCATATTCTCTCATGGCCCCCAACAATAATCTTCAACCTACCTCATCAATCATTGTCCTCTCTCATCACATGGATTGATAGTAAAGTTTTGTAAGTCCAAAACAATGTAATTTTTAATACATCCCCATGGACTGTCCAGAAATTAGTCTATTTAAAAGTCTTGCTTTCTGCTTTAAGGTGTATAGATGTACAGTCTTCTAAGGTTGAAATGGTATAATTTCAGAAAACTAAAATGGGGAAAGTTGTATTAGCTGCTTTATGTTGTTCAGGAAGTAGTCATGTTCAAACTTCAATTTAAAGTTGTCAGTGGTAGATGCCGCACACATGTTGAAATACAGGGAGGCTGAAGATTTAGCCTTCCTTTGAATTCTATCAATGAGGAAACCCAGCATCTGAAAACTAAGGTCTTCAGTTCCAGTGGCATTTCCTCCTGCTTACCAGCTTCGTGACCTCATTTCTTCATCTGAAAGATAATAAGGGAACAATTCAAACCTCGGATGAGAATGGGGCTACTATGTAGGGTAACAAGCAGCCAGTTCTGGAATTCTGAGCAGGGGCCTAAAAGCTACCTGCCATGGTCTGAAGTTGAGATTTGCAGAGTATTCAGAAGGATGGGCTAACGATCTCCTTCTAACTCTCTTAGTGGCTCTGTGGGGATCATCCTTGCTTTCTCACAAGGGCAAATCATGTGGCATATCTTGGGTATGCCAATGAGCTTAAGATTCTCCAAATAGAAATATGGAAACTGGGGTGGGGTATATTCCATAAATACAGTCTGAAAGCATATAAAAAGAATGAGCACAGAGGCATTCTCCAAATACCAGGGAGACATCTAAAAGGAGCTTACCTCAGGATTCTTTCCTAAAAGATGCGATTTCTGTTACATAATAAAGATGTAGTACCTATTGCATAAGGTATATGGGCTTGAATTTTTATATGCTTCAGAGAAAATTTCAGTGGAAATCTTCAGTGAACATAGGTCTGTTTTAGATCCTTGACGATGTCCAGAGAATAATCTCATGCTCTACTTCAAAATATCCCCTTCTGCCACCAGGTGAATGCTCACCAGTGTACTCTTAATGCAAAAGTTTCTAGAATTCTCATTTCTAGATGAGCCATCCATTTTAAAATTAATGATTTCCCCCCATTTGAACTTTCCTTAGTATTCAGCCTGGAAAAATAGCATAATTCAATCTGCAGAAACATTTCATATTGGTCTGAGCCTAGAATTTTCCTTTGCACCAAAGTATCATTATTTCTGATGGAATTTATAGCTAAAGAGGGAAGATTTAAGAACCACATAAAATTGGAGAGAATACTTATTTTCCAAATCAGGAACCTAGAGTCCAAAATACGAATCCATAGATCAAAACAATCAAGGAAAATTAATGCTCTATCTTAACTTGTTTTGAAAGTCAACTTTTGATTATCCAAACAGATGGTAGGAAACCATTGCCAGATAATTCAGAATAATGAATAATATAGCAATATTTCTATTTTAACTTGGCAAATTTCTAGTTGAATATAGATAACTCTAAATGTGCTAGGAATTCACAATTAAACTAAATAAAGTATATCCAGCTTGGTGGAGATTGGAAAGCACCAAGCACCCTAGTAAATGCAAAATCAGTAATCATTAACAAATGCAGGTGGATAAAAAAGCAGTTCAGTTTCCCTATCCTGGCTCTCAGCTTCGTGTTCCTCTTTCCAGGCTAGAGAGGGGCAAACACCATTATGAGTCTTGATAAGACAGAAACAACAGCATAAACAGAATCTTCATCTTTGTCTCTGCTTGCTCACTCATACCTTTCTCAGTGGTGTTGGGAATAGTTCATTTTCTGGGGTTTAAAAGTCTATCCTGGTAGCAGCTCTGGGTTTCATGCTGCATATACAGAAAAAGGTGACTGAAAGAGCGAGATCAGTCAAGGCACAAAATTATGGTAAAAGTGCTCTTGTTAAAACAAGCAAATGGTAAGTGACATCTGGCTGGCTCTGTCAGTAGGGCATGTGGCTCTTGATCTTGGATTTGTGAGTTCAAGCTCCCAGTTGGTTATGGAGCCTCCTTAAAAATAAATAAATAAGCAAGCAGGTAAGTAAGTAAACAAATAAGCCAATTGTCAAACTCATGGGAGTGAGTCTTTAGAAATGGAGCTTAAAATTATTAAACATCCTGAAAAATGTCGAGTTTTCACTCAATAGTAATTGCAACTTAAAATATACTGAGCACTTAATCTTTGCAAAAAATTATTCCAAGCACATTATATGTACAGACTCCTTTCATTTTCACAGCAGACCTAAGTACTATAATAATTAACATTGTGATTACTAGGTGGACTCTGACTTCATGCTGCCTGGTTTCCTCATTTGGACAAAGTAATTAATAATAATATACACCTCATAGTTAATATCAATCTTGATGTCAAGGTTGAATGAATGGGATATAATAGACATTCGTGCTTGTTAGCAGGATTCTTTTTTGTCCCAGCCATGAGACAAGCAAGCCAAGGCCCCAAGATGTTTGTTATGTAAATGACCCAACGTGACACTGGTAATAAGTTAGCCATGATTCAAACCCAACTGCATAAATGGTGGTAATTCAACTCAATCCACAGATATGAATGCCTTCCAGAGACGTCACTGGGTGTCATTCCAGGACAGAAGGATAAATGATATAACCCTGTCCTCAAAAGGGTGCTCTCTGGTAGGGTGAGACAGTCATGAGTACTGAGATGTAGGACCATGTCCAAATAGAACCACAAGCAATGTTTCTGGGATCACAGAAGAAGAGAGGGTCAATTCTGGCAGAAGTTTAAAGATGCCTTCACTCAAGAAGGGGACATTAGAACAGACCCAGAAGGAAGAACAGAATGTCCAAAGGTAACCTGAGTTCTGTTTTCTTCCCTTTTTTCTAGGCTGATTCCAACAAAACCAGAATTGATGAGGCCAACCAACGTGCAACAAAGATGCTGGGGAGTGGTTAAATGTGTCCACCTGTGTTCTCTTCCAAATGCTGTTGGGCAAGATAGCACCTTCAGGCTTTTCTCATCGTATTACCTAGTAGGTCTGCACACATACACACATCAGTTCACCCCCATTGTGAATGTTGTCTTGTGTCATTCATCAGCTTCCCCAAACTATTATGTGTCTTTTGTTCTTTCTGAGTCTCTTTCTTTCCAAAGGTTGTATATAATAGTCATTTGGTGGCTCTAACTCCCTACATAAGATGTCTTGGGTTTCATTTTTCCTTTTCTCTCCTCAGTGGTGTTTGCTGAATGACAACAATTTAGGAATGCTCAATGTGCTGTTGATTCTTTCAATACACAGTATTTTTCTTGTAAAACTGTGACATTCCACAGAGCTACTGCCACTGTCCTTTCTTTGGGTGTCAGGCTCTGAAACTCCCAAAATTTGCTGTCCTTGGTTCCTCATGGCTGTCATCTGTCTTTATGATTTCATGATTAGACAATGTGGAATTACATTACAGGCATTGCACTAAAAGTGATGTGATTTATGCATTTATGCATGAGAACTAAATAGATTTTTAGATTCCTACTTAAACAAAATCTTTCCATGACAGTAGCATACTGATGAGAAAACACATACACACACACAACAACAACAACAACAGAAACAACAAAACAACAACAAAGCATGCTCAGTATTGAGACACTGTCAAGATTAAGTTCTACCAGCAAAACTGAAGTAGTGTCACTTTCTTTCTGTCAATATATAGACTTACTAATCATGATCATCCTTTTTTTAAAAAAAAGAATTTTAAAAAAAGATGGATTTGACACACTCACCATTTAATAATTTCCAGCAAAGTAGACGTTTGGCTGAACTATGTCAAATGAATGTAATATAGGGTTTGTTTGCTGCTTTTGAAGGCTATGTTTTGGAGAAAGCAATCTTGCTGTGAAACCGTGTGGAGATGTAAATTTTATAAGGCTGACTCTTACTAATCACCATTTCCCCCTGTGGTTTGTTATCAGTACAATTCTCTGTTGCTTAATCTAGAGCTATGCACACCAAATTGCTGAGATATTTAGTAGCTGATAAAGAAATCTTTAAAAAAAATATAAATGAATGAAATATAGATAAACTGTGAGATAAATATCATTACAGCATGTAATATTAAATTCCTCCTGTCTCCTCTGTCGGTTTGTGAAGTGATTGACATTTTGTAGCTAGTTTAAAATTATTAAAAATTATAGACCCCAGATGTCTACTTTAATTTCTTCATGGACTCCGTCTGATTTTGCATTCACGTGAAAAGAGGAAGTCTGGCCACTCCCTCCCATTGCTCCTGAGAAGCCAGTTCTGTGTACTAAGAACACTGTGTGGAAAAAACAAAAGATGTCTCTTTTAGACACAATTCCAATGGCAGGTGACACTTGGCTTTATTCAGAAATATCTGTGTGTGGATTCAGTGTTGGCTATGGGAGAAAATATAGTTTTCCAGAAGATAGAAGAAAACATCTATGGGAAAAAAAAAAAATCTGTGGTACTCAGGCTTGACCCTACATAGATTTAGGTTTATCAGGTATTGATCAACTCTTCCTTCTTCTCTCCAAAATCCAATCCCAGCACCAAAAGTGAACCCCTTCACAACACACCACTGCTGCCCCCACTTGTTTGACAGCTTTATTGATGTACCATACAATTCACCCACTTAAATGGTTGTTCGTATACTGGCAGAGTTGTGCAATCAAATTTTAGAATATTTCTAATATCCCCAAAAGAAACCCCATACCAATTAGCAGTCACTCCCATCCCACTTCCTCCAGCCATAGGCAACCACTGATTTATGTCTGTCTATAGATTTGTCTTCTTGAGCACTTCATATAAATGGAATTATACAGTATGTGATGGATTTGTGTCTGGCTTCTTTTACTTAGCATGTTTTCAAGGTCCATCCATTTTGTAGCATGTAACAGAGCTTCATTCCCTTTTATGGCAAAATAATGTCCATGGTGTGGATGCCATATTTTATTTATCTATTCATCCACTGATGGACATTTGGATGGTTTCCACTCTTTAGCTATTATGAGTTATGCTGCTGTGAACATTCATGTGCAGGTTTTTGTGCAGACATGTTTTCAATTCTTTTGACATCACTGCCTCTGTCACTGTTTCCCCCGCCATCATCGCCACCAGTGCCTGTACCAGCCCTACCAACACCACTACCACTACTGCCTTGATTACAACCACCTTCCCCTCTCCACTTCCTCTACCACCTCTCCCTCATCTTACCTAATATCTTCAGCATCTCCATCTTTATCACTGCCATCTTCCCAGTCACCAGCATCGTCACCTGCCACCACCACCACTGCCCTCACCTCCACCTTCTCCACCACCTTCACCATCACCACCATCATCTCCCTCACCTCCATCTCCTCCTCTGCCTCCCTCTTTTACCCCATAATAGTGATACAGATGAATTTTTCCTGGTTGCCTTGATCGGCCACCAGATAATTTCACCCCTGAAAGCGGTTCTGGGGGATTGCTAGAAAAGTTAGTGGAAACAGTGATGACAAACTCATCACTCTCAATAACTGTGTGCAGTTCCTCACCCTCTTCTCAAGCCTCAGAAGAAGTTCTAGACATAACCAGATGCTCAGGGAAGTTATTCTGAGGAACGACTATAACAATACATATCTTGTTGAAAATTAAAGTCATAGAGAGGCTGCTAGAAGATAGAGAAAGTAGATAAGTATTCTTTACATATGTCAGAGCTGCTAAGGGGTCAATGTATGAGTAATATTAGAAAATCCTGTCCCAAATTTCTTCTCCTCTCAGGTGTCTTCCCACATTGTATGAGTAATTAAAACCCCATACTGGATACATGAAAGTCAAGATACAAGCATTTTGCTTTAAGGCCCATCACATAATTCAATCTGAAAACCATTTCCTTGGATAATTGTGTTTGTCTAGCCTCAACTCTTATGCCAAAGGAAGTCAGTTCCTTTTGGCTAAAAGAGGACATACTCCCTGGGAATGAATCAGCTCTGGGTAGGAACCAACTCAGGAAGTACATTAGAAACATAATGATTAGGGAAAGGCTAAATCTTCTGCCATCCTCATCCATGGCCCTTCTAATAAGTGATGTAGATGTGACTCGAACCAGATGTGTACTTCCAAAGCTATAGGGAAGCTTGGAAGAGAAATCCAGGATTGTGCCTCTCTCAGTTCAACCAGCCAGGAAACTTCAGGAGTTATTTGGCTTCACAAAGAGCAGCAAAGACAAATGTGCTGGATTTCTTAGTCAAAACTCGTAGTGAACACCTTTGATTCATTCCTTCATTCATTCATGTAATATTTATTGAAATTTTAGGCCAGATCCTGTTCTGAGTATTGGGAGTACACAGGGCAGGGGGAGGGGAAGAGGCAGCAGAAGGAACAGGGAAAAATCTCAAGCATTCATTGAATTTATATTCAAGCTAAGGGAGATAGATAAACCAACAAATCAAGTATGAAGTGTATCAGATGGTAGGTGTCACACAGAAATGTAAGCAGTGAAGGGTAAAAAGAGGGCAGAAGGTGGACAGGGTGTTATTTTAAGATAGAATGATTGGGGAAGACCTCACAGATAAGTGAAGTTTAAGTAGAGAATTCTTCAAGGTTTGGAGTAACTAAAGCAATATGTCCAGAGTGAACTCATTTGAGAGGCAGGGGTTGGGAGTGAGAAAACAAACAAAAAAACTATATCTTGTCATTTAATAATCCTGGAGTTCCTCCTCTGCAACTCAGTCAACACTAGTTTTAACTATTTCCCACACTGTCTGGAAGAAACTTACAAAATCCTTGGCTCAGAAAGGAAGGATACAAACCAGAGGATGTAGCAAACAGTGTGCAAGGGATGAACATCAAGTTAAATTCTCTTAGGAGAGGAGAAATTGTTGACTTCAAGGTCCTTGCTCTGGGTGCTCTTCATACAGTCGTTGACATACTAGTTTACCTTCAAGCAAGTTAGTATATCTCAAGTTGTCCATCTAGGATTTGGAAACTCAAATCCATCTCCTAGAATGTAGGAGACTTTGGGAAACAAGGAAACTAAAGAAAAGTAAACCATTAACAAGTCAATGAATTCCAATGCCCACAGCTACTTCCAGGATGAGTTGCCAAAGCTCCAGCTATCTACTCAGGAGTCCCAATCCCAGGTGGGGAGCCCCCAGCTGATGTTTCCCACCCACCATCTCACCATCTCACCGTCCTTAGCTCCTGCAGCTTCTTACCATAACACAGCTTCAAGACCACTCTGTTCAGTGGGCTTCCTGCCTTAAGTTCATGATCCTCTCTCCACAAGCAATTTAGAAAAATGTGGCCCATCATCCTTCTACTAGACACTGCTTGTGCCTTGCCCATATCCTCTTGAGCACTTACCTCTACTCACAAAAGGTTGTTTGCAGTGAAGAACACTGCAAATTCTCGGTCTTGGGACAGAGAACACCAGAACTGCTAAAGTTTTAATGCCCTGGGAAACAGTCCTTAACCAAGGGCAGATGGCGATTGGTGAGTAGATAGATGCCCAGTTTCCTTGGCCCCAGATTGGGGTAGCCTTGAGCTGTGTGTTCTACCCTATCTGCCAGAGTTCCCCAGCAGAATCAATCTCCAGTTCATGTGATACCTTGCCTGGTACTTATCACTATTTATTGGCTGTCTTTTCTTCTCTCTTTCCCACCTCACCATTTATGTTTCCTGGAATCTCTTCTCAAATAAACTACTTCCCCTGAAATCCTTGTCTCAGGTCTGCTCCTGGGGAAGCCCTACCTCAGGCAATATATTCTCATTAGATACATGCCAGCTTCTGAGTGTCTCCCCCAAGACGCTGCTGTAGAGAAATGTGCTTTAAATTTTTCATCACTGAAGTTCAACCAGTCTTTCTGACATCTAGTAGGTCATTAAAGTCAAGAACATTAATACTGCTTTTGCCATTGCTCATGTCCAGAATGGGAATTATTCCCAAATGAGTTGTACCCTCTACAGTTCTACTCCTCATATTATGTATTGTTTTCATGGCTGCCAATACCCTTAATGATAATAAGGCAAACTGGACAAAGGATCCAAAAAATATGGTGGACCCCTCCGTAGTAGTTTTCTACTGCTCTGTAACTGATTGCCCCCAAAACATGGTGACGTAAAACAAGAAATATTTATTTAGTTTGCAGTTCTGCAGTTTGGCATTTTGAGCTAGGTTTGGCTGGGAGTTCTTCTGGTCTTGGCTGGGTTCCCCACATGACTACGGTCAACTACAGGTCACCTGGGCAGCTTAGCCTCTGGAAGTTGGCAGATGGTGTAGTATCATGTTCTCCAGGAGGTCAGCTGGGACTTTTTCTCATGACAAAGTCAGAAAGAGGAAATGGTTATTGCTTCTACCCCAGTCTATCGGCCAAAGCTGGTGACAGGACCAGTTCAAATTCAAGATATTGGGAAATATACTATACTTCTTATTGGGGAAATCTTCAAAGTCCTAGTGCAAAGAGAAGGGTGAATAATATGGCTATCTTCACGGTCAATCTACAGCTACCTCAAAGAGGCTGTGAAGTTCTACTCTCCTCTGTGTCTTTAGAATCTCATGGAAATGGGGCGTCTGAGTGGGGCTGTCATTTAAGCATCAGACTTTTTTTTTTTTTTTAAAGATTTTATTTATTCATTTGACAGACAGAGATCACAAGTAGGCAGAGAGGCAGGCAGAGAGAGAGGAAGGGAAGCAGGCTCCCTGCCGAGCAGAGAGCCCGACGCGGGACTCGATCCCAGGACCCTGAGATCATGACCCGAGCCGAAGGCAGCGGCTCAACCCACTGAGCCACCCAGGTGCCCTAAGCATCAGACTTTTGGTTTCCTTTCAGGTCGTGATCTCAGGGTCATGAGATCGAGCACCACATCAGCCTCTGCTCTCAGTGCAGAGTCTGCTGGAGATTCTCCCTCTCCCTCTGCCCCTCCTGCTTGTGTGCTCTCTCTCTCTCTCTCTCTCTCCAAAATAAATAAATAAATATTTTAAAAAAAAAAAGAATCTCATGGAAATGAAAGGTTAGGGTGAGCCCTCCATGTGTCTTAGAGTGGACTCATGCCAATAACCTTCCTTTTTAGTAATATTCAAAAGAAAAAGTCTAGAGCTCTGTGAGGCCAGCAGCCCAAGGGAGGATTTGAGAACTATGAGCAGAATGATCGTAGGACTGAGGATTGCTGACAGGATGTAGCAGCCTGTGACAGGATAAGACTGACCTTAATCCCGAAATAGAGAAACTAATCCCTCCTATTCACAGCAGCAGGGTTTCAGTACCATCATTAACCCCTAAACAAAATTTGAAAAAAAACAATTTCAAAATATTCAAAATAGAACTGGATCCTCAACCAGCACTTGACAAACACCCTCATACGAGAAGTTTCTGTGGCTTTTCCTTGCCATCTTTTATTTGTTGCTACCTTGTGGGAATTTATACTGGTATTTCTTGGGGGAGAGGGCTTTCTTTTATTTTCCTTTCCTCCCAATCTTTTCTGTACAAAAATACACCATTCTCTTTGCTAAGAGGATAAAGAAGACTGATTACTCAGGGATGAAAAAGAAATTATGTGTGTCAGAGACAGCTTAAGTATACACAAGATGTATCCTGGGTGTCTGGGGGAGTGGGGGTGTGGGAGGTGACTGCTGTCTTCTGAGGCACTGTCTTACTTCTTTAAAGGAACTGTGACAACCGCCAGTTTAGGAAAGATGAGGCAAGTGCTAATGGTGTATGTTTTTAAACTTTCAGAGGCTGTGCAGATAGAAAGCCCTAGAGACCTAAACCCTTATTCTCATCTGTTATTAAAGGCAAAATTCCAATCTAGGCCAAGCAGATTCTCTAAGGGACTAGAGCTTTTATACCTCCCCACTAAAAATCCACTTTGTTTTCCACACCTATTGATCTGACCATGACAATGGCCCATTTCCATTTCTGCCTGCTGAACTTTCATGTATGCACCTAAATACAAATAATGTGTCCAGCTCCAAGAATAATGAGCAGTTCTTCAGTCAAGATATCCCTACTAACTGTCTCAATATAACTTTCTTCCAGAACACTCATTTCAAACGAAGAAGAATCACCAGAGTGCCTTGGAAGTACTTTTCTCCTCCCCCCAGCAGGCTGAGTTAGGAGGTGTTACCAGCTGGCTCCTCAGAAAACAAAGCCTCAGTCAGAGAAAGAAGTCAAAGTAGTTAATTTGAGAGTGTGATTTCAGGGAGCAGGAATGAGTGACAGGAGAGGGAAATGCCGAAAGAGGGAGAGCTAATGCAAGAATGCATGAGTTAGCCAATGGTATAGGCACCTGGGTGTTTAATTCCCATGAAGCAACTGATAAATCTTGAGAAATGCGCATCAGGACAATTTTCCTGGGGCAAGAAAGGGAGATTTACTCAGCCTCTTTCATCTCCCTTTGGTCAGGCTCAGTCATGGGACAGCCCTGTATATCTGGGTTGTGCACACATATATCAAGGGGTTCTTCTCAAGGAAAATGAAGTTCTAGGGCAGAAGTGAGAGGTGGGGCTGAGGTAAGGTACCATCAGTTCACACTTGTATGAGGTTGGTTGAAGTCTGCATAAAACTGGTTCCCACTTCAATAGCTGGAATAAGAGACAGGGACAAGAGAATCTGAATGTGTATTTAAGAAATGTCTTACAGGGGCACCTGGGTGGCTCAGTGGGTTAAAGCCTCTGCCTTTGGCTCGGGTCACGATCCCAGGGTCCTGGGATCGAGCCCCACATCAGGCTTTCTGCTCCGTGGGGAGCCTACTTCCTCCTCTCTCTCTCTGCTTGCCTCTCTGCCTACTTGTGATCTCTATCTGAAAAATAAATAAATAAAATCTTAAAAAAAAAAAAAGAAAAGAAATGTCTTACATGCACTGCATACAGTTGTACAGGTTGCATACTGCTCAACCTAGGGGGCATCATTCACATCATAACAACAGTTCCACATTCTCCTGCTCCCTATATAGGGTTTCAACTGAGATTTTGTTTGAAAGACCTTCCAATGATAAAAAAGAAAATACAAAACAAAACAACAAAAAATAAAATAAAATAAAACCTTTAAAAGCCACCATTTCAGAATAACTTGGAGAACAAATAGCTAAGGCCAACTGTAGAATAGATGGCAAAGATAAAGTTCTAAATACTGGTGGTAGAGCCAAGGTTTCAGATGATAGCAGAAAAGTAATAAGGAAGACTTGTTTTTATTTTTTGTTGTTGTTGTTTTGAATCCTGAAGACCCAGAGGCAGAGGGCTAGAAAGTTCAGCATGAGGAGGAAGAAAGGGAAAAAGGAACACCAAAGAAGATAAGGTTGAGCAATTCTGGCAAAGCCATAACAGAAGAAAATGCAGGTGGAACTGACATAACTAGTTAAAAGGGAACAAGAAAGAATTATAAAAGGAAACTTTTAAATAGAAATAGTGACTGCAAAGACTGGAGGACATGGGGCAAGCCACTTGCAGTCTCCTTCTCTTTCATCTTCTCGAAATAACCCTACCTGTGTTCCTTGGCCCTCCTCTCTTCTTTCATGGCTGGCATCAAGGTGACCTTGATTACAAGTTCCTCCAGCTTGAGGCTACTCTCTTTCAAGCTGTTCATCTTCAGTCTCAACTCATCCAACATTTCTCTAAACTCATTCTTTGAACAGAATATTTCACACCTCTCTTCTCTCATGGGCTTACATCTCTCCCTGTGTCCTTCAAACTCATCTAAACTTCTAGTTCCTTCTTCTAAGCTATCTAGCGATAACTCCAGCTTCCAAGATTGGCAAGAGCCCCAGGGCACAACACTTTCCACTCTCATGTTGGCAGCTTCAATTTTCTGCCTTTCAGCCTTGGACTACAAACCCCAAACTCTGCCTGATTACCCCCATACCTGGGATTCTTGGGAACACAGCTTAAAAAAATCACACAATTACTTGGACTGTCGCCAATAAAAACGTATGTTTCCATTGAAACTCTCATGCCCAGCAGGTGGCAACGTATATTGGTACTACCACTCTGGAAAACCATTTGGCAGCATCTACAAAACTCAACGTGTATAGACTTACAGTTCTGTTCCTAAGTATCTACCTAATAGAAATGTGCATTTTTGTTCACCAAAAGACACATACATACTAGAATGTTCACAGTGGAAATATTCATTATAGTCCCAAACTGAAATTTATGTAAATCCCCATTAACAATAGAATGGAGAAATCTATTATGGTTGCTTACACATGCAGTACATACAGCAACAAGCAGGAGGAAACTGGGGCGCCTGGGCAGCTCAGTCATTAAACATCTGCCTTCGGCTCAGGTTATGATCCCAGGGTCCTGGGATCGAGCCTCACATCGGGCTTCCTGCTCGGAGGGAAGCATGCATCTCCCTCTCCCACTCCCCCTGCTTCTGTCCCCTCTCTTGCTGTGTCTCTCTGTCAAATAAATGAATAAAATCCTTAAAAAAAAAAAAAAGAATGAGGAAACCACAACCACATGCTGAAATGACATGTGTAAACCTTACCAATTCAATGTAGAATGCAAGAAGCGAAATAAGAACGTATTATTTGATTCCATGAATATAAAATTTAAGGACAGGATAAATTAATCCATAGTGTTGGAATTTAGGATAGTGGTTGCCTTAACCTTGGGGTTAAGGGTTAGTGAGTTAACCAGGACACAAGGGAAGCTTCTGGGGCATGGGAAATATCCTGTTTCTTGACATGCGTACTGATTACACGAGTATGTTCAGTTTGCAAAAATTCACTGAACTACGTAATAGGATATGTGTGCACTTTACGGCATATACGTTGTACCACAACAAGAAGTTTTGAAATGGTTGTAAAAACAACCAGCTATAGTCCCCAACTTCATCAGGCTCTCCCTTTCACTGCTGGGGTCTTTCAGATCTAAAAGAACCCCTCCTGCACCACCCTTTTATCTCCTTCTCTCTTAGCATGACTTTACCTTATATTTTAAGGGGAAAAGTGCAGTTGTCAGTGGGAGCATAATTCACACAATTCCATCCCGATGTGAAAAATGTTTCCGGCAGTAGTGCAGCTTGGCAGTCTGTAATTATCAGGCACAAATTTGCAGTTCCTGTCCTTCCAGTTCCAGGTTCAAGATCGTCCCTCTCTTCTGGTGTACTGTCTTCCCACAACAGTCAGGCTCCTAGAGGGACTATTAATAATAGGGACTATTTATGAAGGGTGAGCAGGTTTAGGGAAACGAGGAGGGAGAGTGCAGCCCCCTGGGGCTAGCATCAGTGAGGGGCCCTTCCCAACCATAGTTCCAAATACAGGAGGGAAAGGACCAGTTCCCTGAATCTGGAAAGGGTGGCTGGATTACATAGAGAAGACTGCCAGGGCGAAGATGGCGCTAATTTACATCAACGTGGTAGAAGGAAACTGGAGATAAAACACACAGTTTCCCTCCCCTCCCACCTTCTGATCCCCGGCCTTTCTGATGTTTCCCATATACTGAACCCCACCAGAAGCCAGGGGAAGGAAGGAGGTGAAGTTCACACAAGCTGCCCTGCGAGACAGCTCTTTCTGCCCAGGGGTCTTGTCCCTGTGCTTTAATAAAACCCCCTTTTGGTACCAAAAGCCCCCATGAAACACAAGTTGGCCTGCCAGATGCAGACAGGGCGGAGAAAGGAAGGGCATTGGTTTGGAGGGGGAAATGATGACATCACCTTTCTCCCCTCAGGCATCTCCCTCTGGCCACTCTGACTATGGAGGCTGTTGTGGCTGCAGGGAATGGTCTCATTAACAGTCCTGTGGAAAAAAGGAGGGGGGAAGGGGCTCACAGAAAGAGTCACAAGGCTGGAAATGGAATTAAAAGTCAAGGAGACAGGGGTTCCTGGGTGGCTCTGTTAATCATCGACCTTCAGCTTAGGTCACAGTCTTGGGGTCCTGGTCAAGCCTCGTGTCTCCTCAGTGGGGAGTCCTCTTCTCCCTCTCCCTCTGTCCTTGCACTTGCACACACACTCACTATTGCTCTCTGTCTCAAATCAATAAATAAATCTTAAAAAAAAAAAAAAACCGCAAGGAGCATGCAGGACTCCTTTCTTCTTCTTGTTTATGAGCTCCATGGAAATTCCACTTCTGTCTCTTTATATTCTTTTTTTTTAATTTAATTAATTAATTTATTTGATAAAGAGAGAGAGTGAGAAAGAGCACAGCAGGGGGAATAGCAGAGGGAAAGGGAGAAGCAGGCTCTCTAAAGAGCAGTGAGCCTGATGTGGGGCTCCACCCCAGGACCCTGAGATCATGACCTGAGCTAAAAGCAGAGGCTTAGGGACTGAGCCACAGTCAATGAAACAATATTTCATTGCATATATATATACCAGGCACCCTGTCTCTTTACATTCTTTTGGTAACTCACTTACTGCCTTTTTTTTTTTTTTTAAGATAGATTTATTTATTTACTTACTTACTTATTTTAGAGATAGAGTGAGCATTGAAAGGGAGGTGGGGAAGGGTCAGAGAGAGACGGAGACAAGCAGACTCCCCAGAGAGCGGGGCTCCACCACATGACCATAATTTCATGACCTGAGCCAAAACCAGGCGACGGACCTTTAGTCGACTGAGCCACTGAAGCAGCCCTAACTCACTGCTTTTGTTCTCTCATAACGTGGCTATGGTATTTCCTCCATTCCCTCTATCCATCTCCACCTTTCAGCTTCCACTCTCATTGCTTACATCTGCATGCTGGAGACTTTTTTTTTTTTTTTTTAGTCAATAGCTCCTCCCCCGTGTTCACAACAGCAACATCATAGGTTACTGACCAGAGTGTGTTTGGATTGGCTGGGCTGAGTCACGTGCTCCTGGTTCAATTAGCTATTTTTGGAGAGTAAGGTCATGTGACGCAAAGCATGGCCACCTAAAGCAGCAAAGGAGAGGGAGTGCAGTGGCTGAGTACCTGTTGATACTTATGTATTTATTTTACATCTTTAGTATAAAAAAATTTTATTCTTAATTTAGATTGCCCCCCAAACAGAGCCTGAGATATGAGCTTAGATTCAAGTAGTTTATTTGAGTGGTGATCCCAGGGAGCCCAAGTGGGGGAGCTGAGGAAGAAAGGCCAATATGAGCATGTGTTGTCAATAGCACTGCTCTTCGTGATTGAGCTCAGTTCTATATGAGCTGTGAGAAGTTTACAGAATCCCTCTCAGAACTGTCCACTCTAAAGATGAGAGGCAGGCATTTTTCCCCCCCAGCTTTATTGAATCATAATTAACATAAAACACTGTGTTAAAGCATACAAGGAGATGATTTGCTGCATATTTATATTGCAGAATGATTATCACAATAAGGTTAGTTAACATTGTCCCCTCACATAGTTACAGTTTTTGTGTGTGTGGTAATGTTACCAGAGAAATGGCTCTGAACTCAGGTTCTGCTGCTCAATGCTTAAAAATCAGCACTCGAGGGACGCCTGGGTGGCTCAGTTGGTTAAGCAGCTGCCTTCAGCTCGGGTCATGATCCCAGCGTCCTGGGATCGAGTCCCACATCGGGCTCCTTGCTCAGCAAGGGAGCCTGCTTCTCCCTCTGCCTCTGCCTGCCATTCTGTCTGCCTGTGCTTGCTCTCTCTCCCTCTCTCTCAAAAAAAAAAAAAAAAAAAATAAAAAAAAAAAAAAAAAAAAAAAAAAAAATCAGCACTCGAAATACTAGTGAGGGTGGGAAAGGAGAGGTTGCTTGATTCAGGAAGGTGGCCACCTGGGGAGACTGTGGACCAACATCTCAAAAGACCAAGGGTTTTTTTTTTGTTTTGTTTTTAAGATTTTATTTATTTATTTGACAGACAGACCACAAGTAGGCAGAGAGGCAGGCAGAGAGAGAGAGGAGGAAGCAGGCTCCCTGTGGAGCAGAGAGCCCGACGCGGGACTCGAACCCAGGACCCTGAGATCATGACCCGAGTGGAAGGCAGAGGCTTAACCCACTGAGCCACCCAGGTGCCCAAGACCAAGGGTTTTAAAGGGGGAAGGCACAGGAAAAGAGAGGGGAGCTACATGTAAGAGAAACAGGTGCCCAGGTCATTAGTCATATGCTGATCAGACTCCACACAGACCTGCTGGCCTCTGGGGCAGCTGTTTCTGAATGTGGTCAGACCTCATCTTCTGGGAAACTTGGTTCTTCACTCCTCTAGGCTTCAACGAATGAAGCTTTTGAGGAAAGAAGGTCAGTTCTGACATAGATCAAGGAATTTCAGTCTTGGTGACTTAATGCAAGGAGTCCGTAGCTTAAAGCAAGTTAACCCTTAAGACCGGTTGGAGTGCTGTTACAGTAAGAACGTTTAGGATTTGCTTCTTTAGCAACTTTCAGATAGAAAATGAGGAATCATTAACTATAGGCTGAATGTTAGATCCACAGAACTTACCCATTTTATAACTGGAAATTTGTACCCTTGACCAGATCTCCCCATTTCCCCCACCCCCTGGCAACCATCATTTTACTCCTCCCTATTACTCTGAATTTGGCTTTTTTCAGATTCTACGTATAAACGAGATCATACAGTATTTGTTTTCCTCTGTCTGATTTATTTCATTTGACATAATGTTCTCAAGCTCCTTGCCTATTGTCACAAATGGGCAGAATTTCCTTCTTTTTTATGGCTGAATAATATTTCATTGCATACATATACCACATTTTCTTTATCCTTTTGTCTGTCAGTGGACATTTAGGTTATTTCCATATCTTGACTGTTGTCAATAAATGCAAGGTAGAAGAAGTTTATTCACTAGCTTGCATCCCCATGGGTGGGTAAGTATTAATTCTCCCACAGAAGTGTTAATTCCCCCATACTTCCAAGCTTAGATATATGGGGCCGAGCCAGCTCTCACTAGTGTCCATGATATTGGAAAAGCCCTGGACAGAAAGGAAAATTCAGAGGACATACCAGAGGCAAGATGCTGTCTGCTCGAAGTGAGTCAAAGCCTGCCTGCACAGAACTCTCTCCCTATTCATGGCTGAAGTTAGAGCTGAAGCCAAGAGACCACGGATGGTTTTCCTATTGAGCAGTAGTTAATGTCCATGTTGTCTGCATGTCCTTGTATACTAGTGGCGATACATCTCTCATCCCTCTTGACCTTTGATTCACTCTTTGCTCAAGTCACCATGAAACTCATCATAGTTTCTGGGTACAAAACAAACAAAACACTTTCAGTCCTCCATGCTCCTACCTCCCCATGATATGGTGATATGTAATACTGTTAACCTCCAACTTCAAAGCCCTTTGTTTTATGTGCAACCACTTTCCTCTGTGTCTTCTCGCACTCTCTGGCTTCTATTTCTTAGTCTCCTTTGGTTTCTCTTCCTCTGCCCATCATTTAGGTGTCGGTGTTTCCCTAAGGTATTAAATTTGGTTTGCTTCTCATGCTGTGTAAACCCAACCTTGCCTATAATAGCTTCAGTTACTGCCTCCCTGTGGCTGATGCTCCAGAGTCTATGCCTGCTGCCTGCTGCAGGCATCTCTTCCGAGGCACAGAACTGCTTTTCCCCTGCCTACGAAACACCTCTTTTCAGCTCACCCACAGGCATTTCAAACACATCATGACCCACATGGAAATGCTTACCACCGCCCCCTTCCAAACTTCTCTGCCTTGGAGCTGAAGCCAAGTACCACCCCCTCACTCTGCCGGTTGCCAAGCCTTGTCTGAACCACCTCCTAATATTTCCCTCCTCTGCCCCCTTCTTTCCCATGGCCATATCTGGAGGAGAACAGATTCAAGACCAGCCACCCCAGTTCCCGCCTGGGTCCACACAACTCCCAGGGTGGGCTTAATAAACCATCAGTCTGATTATGTTATGCCTCTTTAGTCCTTCAGTGGTTACCTTTGGGATGAAGAGCAAACTCTTCAGCAGGACATATGAAGTGATTCATGATACAGTGGCTGCCAGAAGTTTGGACCCATCCTTCACAACTACTCACTAGCTTACTAAGACCTTGCACTTACCTGAAAAGGATGGGGCCCACACTCCAGCCTTAGTCTTCTAGCCCATGCTGGCAATCATCCTTAGGACTTCATTCAGGCACACCAGAGTCTTCAGCTTCCCTGATCACCCTGAGGTAGATGTAGGCCCTCCCCTCTCACTCTTGGCAAAAGACCCTATCCAGTCTTAGAGTATGAGATATATCATATTACATTATAAAATCTGCCTTTCTGTTTGTCTTTTCCACTAGACAGAGAACTTGTATCAGTTACTACTGCTGTGTAACAAATAGTCACATAAGCTCAGAGGTATACAACAATAAATATTAATGTCTCGTGTTTCTGTAGAGTTCAACATATCTGAGCCCGGTGGTTCTCCTGGTCTCTGCTAGGCTCATCTATGGTCAGGTGGGGTTCTCTATCGGTGCTGGGCTTGGCTGTTTCTAGGGTAGTTCTCTTCCATCTCTCAGTCTTGAAAGCAAGGATTTGGGCTCATTTATCATGGTAGTTGGTGTTGAATTGTTGAATCAAAGAACACAATGAGATAGGTAGTTAATATTGTATATATTAAACAGAAAGTTTGAGATCGAAGCCAGTGGTATCCACTATTCTTCTCAAATCCTATCACCTATCCTATCACCTATCCAGATTTAAGATAAGATAGTACAGTATCCTCTCACAGATCCTAATAAGCATTATTTTTTCACTATTATATGCTATTATTTTTTCCCTATTCTAATGATTATAATGTAAGATGATTATCTTTCTTGCAACCTCCCAGCAAAACATTCAAATACCAGGTGGTAACAATGATTTGTTTGCATTCTCTGGAGCTATTCGAAGGAAAGGCACTCCAAGTGGTTTAAAACATATCTGCAGATTCTTTAACACTTCCTCCAACAGGTGAAGCCTAATTCTCTTCCTCTTAAGTGTGGGCACAGTGACTCACTTCTAAGGAATAGAATAAGGTAGAAAGACAGTGTGTAACTTCTGAGACAAGGTAATCAAAGGCCTTCTGCCTTCTTCCTTTCTTTCTCTGGGATCACTTGCTCTAGGAGAAGCCAGCTATGCTATCATAAAGGCACTCAAACAACCCTGTAGAGAGGTCTGTGTGACAAGGAACTGAGGTCTCCAGCCAACTGGTGTATGAATAAGGTTTTCTGGAAGCTGCTACTCCAGGCCCTTCTGAAAATTGTAGGAGCCTCAACCAACATTGTGACTACAACTTCATGAGACACCCTGAGCCAGAATATGCTGCTGCTTTATCCTAATTCTCAGAAACTCTGTGAATTAACATATGCTTGTTGTGTTAAGCATCTAAGTTTTGGGATATTTTGTTAGGCAGCAATAAATAAATAATTGAGCCGTTTTTTGAATAAGTTATTAAAACCTCCCCCAGAGCCCAGGTTCCATAGTTACAACACCATAGTGGCTTCTTAACAGCATAAAAAAGAATAAAACCACACACACACCACCCCCGTATTTGGGAGTCCCCTTACCTAATGTTTAAAAAAAAAAAAAGACAAAATCATTATCTATCTTCCTTGGAGGCTAATAGAGAGAAAACTGTCAGGTTTTGGGAGAGACTAAAATTCGACTATAAATGTTGTCCAGGAAGTCTGAGTTGGAAAGCAAATTTATAGATGAAGAATTCAAAAGACTCTAACATCATCCCCTTGACTGAAGCCCAGTCCCTGATTTTCTGAGTCCAGGTTTAGCCGCCACCTCCTTGGAGCAACTAGATTACTAGAACACTGACGTGACCCCCAGCTTATTGAACTTGTCAGTTGCTTTACGCCCCCCAGCTTGGCCCTGGGAATTAAAACACTGCAGGCCAGCTCCTGTTCTAGCCCAAAGGCGATAATGAGCAAAATCATGCTACTCCTCAAAATAATGACAAAAGGGAGCAGTGTCTGAGGTGGTGAGTCACGGCTGATTGGGAGCCAGAAGAGTGAGAGCAGAGAGAGGAGAAGAACATAGGAAGAGCCAAGCAGAAAGTAAACGCGAGCTCTGCAGACGCAAAGCTGAAGGGAGCACCCAGGCCTGGGGCCTCAGAAAGCTTCCGGGTGGGGTGGGGGTGGGGGTGGGGAAACCTGGAAGGCCGCAGTGACAGAGCTTCACAGGGGAGAAGTCTGTGCGTGGAGCCACCATCTACCCATATCCAGTGAGATTTAGCCAGTGATGTGAGACCTGGAGGACCCCTGAGTCTGCCCCTTCAGCCACTGAACAGCTGCATCCACCCACTCTTCCTGTCAAAGAAACAAATACCAAAAAGCCACTTTGCCCTCAGCACTGTGCCAGGTCTAGGAACTATAAAAAGGAATAAGGCCCCAGGGATTTAGCATTTCACAGGGAGATTGACCCTGGAAGGTCATATAAAAGAATGAGGCAAAAGCAATGAGAGAGGATTGTTCACTGGAACGTGGGAGACAGAGGAGGGGTGTCTACTCAGACTAGAGCCTGGAGGTGGTAGGAGGAAAGACCTAGCAGGCTGCCTGGAGAGGCAACCCATGAGCTGCAGAAACAGTCCCCGTGATGAAGTATGTCTTGTGGGAGAGAGTAGGGCGCCCAGGTAATTCCAGAAAAGGGTAATATCATAATTGTACTTGTTTTCTAGGGCCACTCCCACAAATTACCACAACTGGGTGTCTTAAAACAACAGAGTTTTATTCTCTCGCGGCTCTGGGGGTTAGAAGTCTGAAATCAAGGTGCCGACAGAGCCATTCTCCCTGTGGAGACTCAAGGGAAGAATCTGTTCTTGCCTCTTCCAGCTTCTGGGGTCTGCTGGCATGCTTTGGTGTGGCTACATCACTCCGTCTCTTCCTCTGTCTTCATATCACCTACTGCCCTGTCAGATTTTCCTCTGCTTTTGTCTTATAAGGCACTTGTGATTGCATTTAAGGCCCATTTAGATAGTCTAGAATAATCTCTCCTTCTCAAGATTCTTAATCCGATCTGCAAAGATTTTTTTTGTATAAAGTAAGTTTTTTTTTCAAAGATTTTATTTATTTATTTGAGCAAGAAAGAGAGGGAGACCATGAAAGACAGAGAGCATGAGCGCGGATCTCCCCCCAGAGCAGGGAGCCTAATGCGGGACTTAATCCCAGGATCCCGGGACCATGACCTGAGGCAAAGGCAGATGCTCACCCAATTGAGCCACCCAGGCGCCCCTCCATATAAAGTAAGATCAATATTTTCCAAGGATTAGGAACTGATATCTTTGGGATACTCTTTGTATTACCACAGCCTAAGACCTGGATGGTGGACATCCTGGTGAGCAGGTATTTCAGCATTCCTCAGGTTTAACTGAGAGATGAGAGGTGAGGTAGGCAGTTACGAGAGCATGAAGGACCCTGCAGACCAGAACAGGGAGTCTGGATTTTACTCTGAGGGCAAAAGGGCACCCGTTAAAGATTTTCTGTGAGAGGGCAGTAACAGACTGGCTTTACTGGAGGCTCCCCGGGCTGCAGTAGGAAGCAGGGTAGAAGAGGACTACATTAAAGGCAGGCCATTCCCTTTTCTGCCGGGTGAGTTACGTATGTGCAGCCCCGAGTGAGAGTGCGCCCGAGCTCTCTCTGCAGCCATAAGGTCAGATTTCTGTATTAAATGACATCACTGTGGGCATCACTCACAGGCCCTACCTGTGAAGGCCCTGACCTTACAAACACCTGGGTCATGCATGCTTGTTAAATAAAATAAGAAAAGTGAATTTCTACAAAGATTATGGGCATCTGTGTGGAAATGGGGGAAAGGCTGGGGTTCTATGAACCCCCGGAGAAGGAGCCCTTGGCCTGCAAGGGCCTACTGAACGTGCCAGTGCTGATGGGAGGCACAGCACATGGGAGATGATGCCACAGAGCCCCAGGCCACCCACTGACAGTGACTAATATTGGGGTACAAAGGCCAGTCCCCTAAGGTGAGACAGTTCTTGGTGCCTTGGAGTCAGGTGCCCTGTGGAATCTGGTGAGGCTGCAGGCGAGACCACATCCTTTTCCACCCTGCCCTGCCCAGCTCAACTGGTCACAGGGTCGTCCCCAGAGTTCTCCGTAAATAACTCACGTGCACAAGAACCCTCATCTCAGGCTCTGCTCTAGGGAACCCAACCGAACACAGTCACCCTTTCTGATGCTGCAGCTCTTAGGACCTGCTTAGCTAAGCTAGGGGGCAGCAAGCAGAGGTTCAAACCAGTCATCGATGAGTTCTGTGAGGAAGCTAATTCGGCACACAGCTAACATGAGGGAAGAAGGCTTATCAGCAGAATGGCTGTTAAGTACATGCCCAAACCCAGTGGTCAGCGCTGAGTGTTTTGTACGCCCAGAGCTGGTTTCTAATTAAAGACCATTCCTTTGTCAATTATCTCACTCTTTAAGGCACTGAAAGTTTATGTTTTTGTGACACATATTTTGTTTTCACCAACTGAATTCTTAAATCTTCACAGACGAGGCCTCGCGTTAACGGGTTTTTCGCCAAAATGTCTGTCACCATAGCTGGCATTCAGTAGGGGCTTACTAAAAACTTAAAGTTCATGTTGTCCGGAGTTTGCATGGGCTTTACTGTTTATGGAGCACCTCGCGTACCTACAGCGGGCTCAGTGGACTGGTAGCATCTGCATCATCTAAGAATTTGTTTAGAAATGCAGAATTTCAGCCCCAGTCCAGATCTGCTGAGTGAGAATCTCTGGGGGCAGGGCCCAGAAATCTGTGTTTTAACAAGATACCTGGATGATTTTATGGGCACTAATATTTGAAAACTACTAATGTATGTCATCTCATTCATCTTGCTGGAAGAAGGGTTCACAGGAGGGAGGATGGTCGACAGAAAGCCATAGACAAAGAAATGCAACATCAACAGAAACCGAACCCCCCACAGACTTGCCTCCATTCACGCATGTGCCTTGCAAGTGTAAGGTCAGGCCCATACTACCCCATCCCACCACTGGGACTCAGCCACCAGGTCCAGCCCTGGCTGGCTTGGGCCAAGGATTTCTCTCCCTCAGCCTTTGTTTCCTCATCCCTAGAATGGGAACAGTCTTAGCACTAGCTCATATTGACTAAATAAGTTATGGTACATTCATACAAAGGAATACTCTGAAAATTTAATGAGGTAGGCTTGTATCTGCTGTTATAAAAAATGTTCCAGTTTTGTCTGTAATGCAGGACTCTAAAGAGTAAATTGCATAGATGTGTGTGTCAGGTTAAAAATAAAGGACTCATTACATATATGTGTACATTATACGTATACATAGATTGCAAACACATGTGTTTCACATATGCATTAGTATGTCTGTGAACTTACAGATAAAGGGCCCATTAACATAAATGTGCAAGTAGTCATGACATATGTATGTATAATATATGAGTTTCCCATAGGAAACAAGTGTGTGTATATATATTATAGTATATATACATATATGTGTGTGTGTGTATGTAAGAGTCCTCCAGTTTTAAACTCTCATACACATACACAGAGCACTGACTATGGGTGAGGTACTAGAAAGATCGGTGAAAATAAGAAAATAAGATCTCGTCTATGGGAAACTTATATTCTAACTAGGAAGGCCGCCAACAAAAAAGGAAATAAATAGGATAATTACAGATCGTGATTAATGTTAGGGAAGAAACCATCTAGCTGCTCTGATTGCAGCTTGGAAGAGACCTGTTGGCAGAGGACAGGGAGGAGCTCCAAAAGGAGCTCCAGGAGGAGGTGAAACTGAAGCAACCACTGACAGAGGACATAGAGCTGATGATTCACATCACTGGGGAAAGGGGGTCCCCAGCAGAGGGAGTAACTGGGATGAAAGCTCTAAGACAGGAGTGGGCTTGGCTTATCTGAGGAGACAAAGGAGCACACCAGTGCAGTAGGAGACTAGGAAGACTTGTATCAGTTCCAGTGAGGAAGCCCGGTATGCGAACCTTGAGAACTGTGCGGACATACTGGATTTTATTCCAAGAGCAAAGAGAACCCATCGCAAGGTTTATGCATGAGACTAACACCATCCGATTTATGTCTTTAAAAGGTCCCTTGACTGCTGGGTGGGAATAAGCTTCCAGGGGAACGAGAGGGAACGCCGGGGCCCCATCTAAGAGGACGTTACAGAATCCTGGTGAAGTATGGTACAGGTGTATACGGACTAGGACAATGACAGTGGAGGTGGAGAGAGATGAGAAAACATAAAACCAGAATTCAACAGTGAATTGAACGGTAGAGGATTGGTACAGGAGTCAGTTGACTGGTGGTTGATCCAGACTGTCTTTACCCAGGACAAACGGAACACTCTAAGGCCATGTGGCAAAGGGCACAGATACAGGAGGGGCTGAAGAACGGGAAGACGGGACTTTGCAGAAGGACGGGCAGCTCTCCATTGCCAACCGGGGACTGGAGACAGCGGAAGTTAACACAGTTGTGAAATGTTGAAAATGAGAAATGCCTTTCACTGTCTGTGAAATCAGTGAGCTCAGAAAGCTAAGAATTCAAGTGATAAATAAATGCTAGACTGTGAAATGTGCTAGGGCCTCAATATATGCCCAGATGAGGGGTTCTCTGCTCTCTGGCTGGTTCTGTTTTATCGCAGTGAAGCTGACATTGTGGTTGAGATAGACTGACAGACAATTTCACTCTCCCGTTAGTTTAATTTTAAGTTCTTCTCAGCCAATTAGTGATGCAGGATCTTCCCTGAGTGGGTTTCTCCTAGAAGCCCTGAGCTGGTATATTCCCCTAGAACACCATAGTCATTTCCTGAGAGAAGGCAGAAATCTGCTACCGTCCCCAGGCAAACCATTCCAGCACTCAGATGGGGGTGATGATGGTGGCGGTGAGAGTGGTGGTGTATTTTCACTCTGTTTTTGTTTTTCTGGTTTTTTGTTTTGTTTTGTGTCTTCACCCAGGATAGAAACTGTGGGCCCTTGATGACATCGGTTGTAATTTTTAACTGTATTGGGACAAGAAGGGATAAGCATCTCCCTAATTTCTAGAAACATAAACAGCGAGGAAACAGGATGTTTAAACAAATAAGGGCTTTTAACAGAAGGTCCGCAGATGTTTTCTGCTTCTCTTCATCACTGGAGATCTGTGGCCTGTCTCTGGGAAGGGGCAGGAAGCCTTAGGGCGCCTTACTCAAGAACAGTAGATAAAAGTCACGGTCTGGCAATCCCATCTGCTTCCTTGAAGAAGGAAATATTATAAAATAGTAATGTCAGGGCTCCAGGCAAGGCAGTTTCCCAAGGGTCTCTGAGTTAACTCAAGCAACATGTCCTCTTACATGTAAACTTGGAATCGCGATGGGGGTGGGGCAGACAGCTGAACACACGGACCGTGTTGGCATGTGGTGCAAATGGAGAGGGACCATCTGTGCCGCTGCTGAGAGACGATGATGCATAGATGTGACTTTTTTAATGTTCCATCTGGGTCTAATTGAATTGCCTCTTTAAAATAAAAAATATCCATACTGGATATACATCCTTTCTTGTAATGGTCTCCATCTATCTTTTGTTATTTCTGTAGGATTTATTTCGTGAGAGGTATGACATGAAATACAAAAAAAGCTAAGAACAAAGGTCTTTGGGGGATGACTGCGGCGCGTTTTATTTCCTTGGCTGACTTGTTCTTCATTTTCTCGTCATTTCAAAAACACTTTCCATATGCAAAATATCCTCTCACCCCTGTGGAAAAAAAGCCGTGACGTGAGAACTGGATAGACAGGCAGAAGGTGAGTATCAGTCTGTTATCTACACACAGAAGGAAAACAGGACACGGAGCCACCAGAATACCCTGTTGCCCACATTTCCAAATCAAGAAAAGCTGCAATTAATTCGCTTTTCCAAAAATCACGTTGGTTCTGAAGAACATTCTGAGAATAATAATAAGGGCAATTAGAAGCACAACTTGAATTCAGAGTGACTTGTTTCTGAAGCATTAAAAGCATAAGGAAACAAAGGTATATGGAGGGGACTCTAACATGCCTCTCGCCAGGTACAATTACAGATTTGAAATCTGTTGTCACCTTACCATGGCAACCTTCAAACTTAATTTCCCAAATGTTGAACTTTTGTTGTCCTATTCCTTGGGGGAGCCCTTCGGCTCCTGCTTTCCCTGAATTCATGTCGTGTCCTTGCCTTTAATATATAACATTCCTCTAAGCACATGCTGTGAGCTCACTTCCCCGGACCAAGAACAACAACTAAGACCAGGAAGAATTTGGTTATGCTCTTAACAAAAGCACTTAAATGCTTTCTTTCTGTATGATGGAAATCAACAACTGAACATAGCTTCAAAGGGTCCTTGCCCACTTTGTTTGGCCTCTTGTTCTATTCAGTTCCATTTTATTTTATTTTAAAGATTTTATTTATTTATTTGACAGACAGAGATCACAAGTAGGCAGAGGCAGGCAGAGAGAGAGAGGAGGAAGCAGGCTCCCAGCTGAGCAGAGAGCACAATGCAGGGCTCGATCCCAGGACCTGGGATCATGACCTGAGCTGAAGGCAGAAGCTTTAACCCATTGAGCCATTCAGGTGCCCCAGTTCCATTTTAATACATACTTATTAAGTATCTACTGTGTGCTGGGAGCATCAGGAAATACAAAGATTGGAATGAGCCATGTTGTCTGATCTCAAGAAGTTTATACTATAAATGAGAGAATGAGATCCAGATAACTAGAAAGCAGTGTTCAATATGTGATCCCCAGACCAGCAGCATCAGCATCACCGGGGGCTTTGTTAGAAATGCAGATCTCTGGGAGGTGCCTGCCTGACCTCTGGGAGGTCAGTTAGGTGTCTGCCTTCAGCTCAGGTCATGAGTCTGGGGTCCTTGGACAGACACCCACATCGGGCTCCCTGCTCAATGGTGAGCCTGCTTCTCCCTCTCTCTCTCCCTCTCTTCTGCTCTCCCTGCTTATGCTCTCTCACTGTCAAATAAATAAACAAAAATCTGAAGAAAAGAAAGAAAAAGAAAAGGAAGGAAGGAAGGAAGAAATGCAGATATCAGACCCCTCCCCAGACTCTCTGAACCAGGGTCTCTAGGAGTCAGCAATCTGTATTTTCACAGTTCTTCCAGATAATTAAGATTCTCCCTAAAATTTGAGCACCACTGCGCTAAAGCAATTGAGCACAAGCACCATGGGAGAGATACAAAGTGCTTTGTGTAAAGGGAAAATCACATTTGTTTTGGAAGTTGAACTTCATTCTAGGAGTGATAGTTTTTCCACGAAGCTTTGAATGTTAGCTGAAATATTGAAATGTAGGGAGTGGAGTAATAAGAGGACGCTCTAGGTGAGTGAAATGTGAGCCAGGCAGCAGAATTAAGAAAGCAGAAGGCAAATCAAAGAGTCTAGACTGATGGACATGGAAGGAGATAAGAGATGATCAGAAGATACAGACTGGCGTCTCAGACACCAAGTTGAAGAGCATGTTGTCTAACTCTGTGGGCAGTAACAAGCCACTAAGGTTTTTAATCAGAGGAATAAGGAAATTAGAGCCGTGCTTTTGGAAGACTATCTCAGCGTTTCAGTAGGATAACTTGGAGTAGGAAGATATACAGGAAGTGGGGAATCAATTGAGTCGGTGACTACAGTAGTTTGAGTAGGTAATGAAAGTTTCAGCTAGGGAGTTTACAGGGAATTATTTGGAGAAAATTTGAAGGAATAGATCAATAGCATTCAGTGATTGGCTCAATATTTGGAGCAAAAAAAGTAAAAGAATCAAAACTTTGATTAATAAGACATTAGTCATGTCATAAACCAAAGAATAAGACAATCAGAGGAAGAGTTTGTTTGGGGAGGGCTTTGTTTTCCACATAGTTGACATTCTGTGATATGATGCTCCATGAAGTTGGGAACATAAGCATAGAGTTTATAACAATATCTATAATATTTGACCACAGAGGCCATGCCTGGCTAGGGACATGAGCTACGCACATGCCTTATATCATGTAAAGTTTACACTACTTTATGAGATGGCATCATTATACCCATTTTTATTATTTAAATTAGATTCTGTTGGGTGCCTGGGTGGCTTTGCCTTCAGCTGTGGTCATGATGTCAGGGTCCTGGGATCAAGCCCCACATCGGGCTCTCTGCTCATCAGGAAGCCTGCTTCCCCCAATCTCTCTGCCTGCCTCTATGCCTACTTGTGATCTCTCCCTCTGTCCAAAAAAAAAAAAAAAAAAAACTTAAAAAAAAATTAGATTCTGTTGCATATAATAGAAAATCCAAAATAACAATGGCTTAAACACACAGGATTTATTCTAGCATGTAGAAGGAATCGGGAAGTAGGCAGGGCAGGATAAATATGGTGGTTTCAGCAAAATCATCTGGGGACCAGATTCCTTCTAATGTCCTGCTTTAGCATCCTCCCCTGGGGAATTCCTTCTTCCAGGTACTTCATCATTCAAGATTTCTGCCGAAGCTCCAGCCATCAAGGAGGTGATGTTTGAAAGTATGGGAATGGATGCTTTTTGAGAGAGTAAGTGTAAAGAATAGGAGGCTGCAAGAAAGAAACTTGGAGAAAGACCACAAGGAAGGGCCAGGAGGAGGCATAGGGAAGAGGGAAGGACCATGTCAACAAAAGGCAAGGAAACACAAGGCTTGGAATGGAAGAAGTGGGTGGGCAGTGTCCAATGGTGCAGCCATGAGGACTGAAACACGCTTATGGGATTGGAGAAGGTAAAGTCCTTGGTGACCTTTAAAAGAATAGCATCATTCAAGGGTTCTATGGCAACAGATCTTAGAGTTAAGGAAATAATAGATGGTGAAGTAATAGGGCAATGATTTCTCTCCCATGAAGTTTGGAGATATGGGGAGAGAAACAGTGGTAGTGACAGAAATCAAGCAGCGTTGAGGTAATGTTTCATAGATTCGAAGATCTGAACACGATTTCCCTTTATGATGTCAAGTCTCCTGGAGACCAGATTGAAATCGCTCAAGTGTGTGGACTGAGACAACGAAGGGCTTCTTTCATGATCACCAGCCCCAATCCAGTTCCTCCCAGGAAAAATGAAGCAAATGATGGCCGATACTGTATCACAATAGTGGGCTGATACTACATTTGCTAAAGACCGTCTGATAAGCTTAATTAATTCATTTTTGTTTATCGCTCCAGAAGCTGTAGAGAAACTCCTCTAACTCTGCCTTGGGTTCTTGAGGGAAAAGAAAAATCACATTGCAGAAGTGAGGATGTTTCATTCTCTTCACTCCCCAAGGTCCACAAAGGCTCTCTGGGCGCTTTGCAAGGCTGCAGGATAGAGAATGGCAGAGCTGCAGCTCCATTTCAGCAAAAATAAATATCCGATTACAACACATTGTTTTTGCAGCTGACAGAGGATTTGGTATAGTGGCTATTTCCTTCTGCAATTGCAAATAAAGAGAGCCCAGGGTTTGTATCCTTTCTTTATGAAGCCATTTTCTCCCATCAAGGAGTGCATCCGCAAAGGATTTTTTTTTCCCCCCAACAAATGTGTGGTGCTTCTGCAGTGCTCATCGTGCATGACTTGCTTTGAAGACTGTTAAAAATAAAGAGAAATAGTTGGATCCATTCTCTTGGTACCTCTCCACCCCATCCTTCTCTCCTTCCCTGGAAAAATCCTTGTGCCACGACATTGTGAAAGAATGGCGGAGACAAACCACAGCATGCCTTTGCAACTCCACTTTTCTAACCTAAAAGTAGCGAGCCATAAAACTCTAGAAGCTAAAAGCTGCCTGAGGCAAATCCAAATCTGGCTTTAAAATAGCAACACATCTTTTACCATTTTAGCTATTTTAAGGTAGATTTTCATGCACGGGCATGCTTGTTGGAATTAAATGTGTTTCATTTGTATCTTTTTTTCCTTCTGCAGAGATAGCAGGCTTGAGAGGCGCTTGCTTTCTGCATTTTAAATTAAAGACTAAATTTGAATACCCGGAGTTAGGTATTAAGTTACCTAAATCTGTGCGTTTTCTGTCTAGATCGGATAAAGCTGGTACTACTTTGGAACCTGGATGCATTTAGGAAATGGGAGTTGTCCTACTTGAGCCTGCCGTTTAGTATCCTGTGTTGTCACAGCTGTTAGTTTGGATCTCTCCAGGAGCAAACCCTCAGATGAGGTTTTGAGGGAACATAGTTTCTCCGGTAAGTGATTCCAGGAACCACTGGTCATGTAACTGAACCAGTGTGAGTTCGTCCCCTGGTTAGTCTCAAAAACTGCACCAGGTGAGTCGCACAAAGAAAACTGTATTTGTAGCAAATAAGGAGATCCCGGAAAAATGGCTTCCAAAGCCATGACTCCCCAAGAGAGGGTTAATGGGTTCCTTTTGTTTAGGCTTATGATGACTATTCAGATAGGGAACCATGTCATCATATGTAGAGGTGGGCATAATCTCGCCTGTGTGCCTTAGGGAAACCTCCTCTACATAAGTTGTATGTTATGTAAATGAGACTGAGGCTTCTCTTTTGGTGGAGATTTTAGTGTTATAATGAGGTACAGACAATTACCAGGCCTTCCAGGAGGTCACACCATGGTCCACCTGTGCAGGGGTGAGACTTTTAGATGATCTGGGTGATCTGGGCCAGTGGAAGGTCTTGTCAGGGCTGTTGCCACCACTGAGGGGTAGTTCCGGGTTTCAGTTGCCTGAGTTAAAAGGTAAACCCTGGAAAGAAGAGCTTAAGGAAGAATGTAAGGCAAAGGTTAGTGAGTACAAGCAAGACAGAAGTAAAGGTTGGGTCTTAGGGTCTAGCTGGTGACATTGAGAGGATGTGGAAGTCAGCAGAGGAGAGAAAAAGCCTATAAAAGTTGTTTTAATGAGAAGTTGCCATGGTGGGCAACTGGTGCTTGATCCTACTGAGGACTCTGGGAAATGCTGCAGAATGTGCACAGACATGTCTACCTGAAAGTTGGGAAAGCTTGGGTATTATCAACCAACTCCCTCTCATCTGTCATTGCTTGACAGTCCTGAGGAGAGATGTCATTTCTTTCCAGCTTCCCCTATAGACTCAGTGCAATCCCAACCAAAATCCCAGCAGTCATTTTGTACATACCAACAAACTGGTTCTAATGTGTATATTGAAAAGCAGAAGACCTAGAAAACTAGCACAATATTAAAATGAAGAATGGAGTTGGGAGACTTATACTACCCAATGTCAAGTTTTATTACAAAGCAGCAATGATCAAGACCGCATAGAATGGGGAGGGGAGTGGAGAAGAATAGTGAAACAGAATAGAGAACCTAGAAATAGACCCACACAAATATAGTCAATTTATCTTTGACAAAGACTCAAAGGCAATTCAGTGGAGAAAAGACAATTTTTTTAATAAATGGTCCTGGACCTTGGGATACATACCGTATACTTTTCACAAAAATTAACCCAAAATGAATCATAGACCTAAATGTAAAGTGTAAAACTATAAAAGCTGTAGAAGAAAATATAGGAGAAAATCAATATAACCTTGGATTGAGAGATGGATTTTTAGATACAATACCAAAAACACAGTCTAAAGAAGGAAAAATTGTTATATTGGGTTTTGTTAAAATTTCAAACATCTTCCCTGCAAAAGACAGTTAAGAAAATGAGAGAACAGGAGGAACTAATTGCAAAACATGTATTTGATAAAGGACTTGTATCCAAAATATACAAAGAATTCTTAAAACTCAATAGTAAGACAAAAATGAGCTAAAAAAAATGGTAAAGATTGTCAAATTAGATTAAAAGAACAGCAGGTAGAATGTGACTTTGATTTGGTAAGCAGTAATCATAATAAATGAATGAATAAATAATTCCTCAATAGTCACATATTTTATTCTCCCTTTTTTGGAAAGGGAGCTGTTAAATATAAACATTTCCTTTCTCAGCTCTTAGTTTTTTTTAACTGAACAAAAGGGATTATACATATAGTAGGAGAAGGAATTGCAGGAGAGATGGACAGGCAGATAGAAGGGAGCATTCCTTAAAGTTCCAGGGGTTGGGGGGAGGTACACAAGAGCGGGAGGTCCCAGGACTCATGCCTCTTAGTACCTGTAGGTGGTGGTGAGTCCTGAGAGGGAATCTCGGTCTGCTACTTAGCCTCCGATCCAGAGCAAGACTCTGCTCTTCTGGGCCCTGAAGCTGTGGAGTCCCTTCCCTCCCAAACTGCTGGACATTAGATAGTGATAAAGCCTGCCACGTTGGGTTGAAAATCAAAGGCATCGCCCCACTTTACTAGCAGTGTATAAGCCTCCCATTTTTCTCTTTGACCCCAAGAAAGATCAGAAGCCCCAGTACTTATAAGAGACTTCTGGCAACCTGGGGGGACGAAGGTCAGAGACGAATTTAATTTGATTTAAAGAAAATGTAGAAGTGTGACATTCCTTAGAAAACTGAGTTTATGTGTAGGAAGTCATACATATTTTTGATACATATAAATGGAAAACAACTAAAGAGTACATGCCAAAATAAGGACAGGTGGTGAATTCTGAGTGATGGGAAGTGATGGGATTATAAGTGATTCTTATTTTCTTTTTATTTACCTGTGCTCTTTAATTTCCATGCAATATGAACATATTACCTGTGGGAAAATGGGGAAGGAGAGATTAAAGTGGTATGCTCTATAGACCTGGGTGTTAGATGCACATCGACCGGGGTGTGAATTACTAGCACTTCTACTTATTTGATGGGTGAATTTGAGAAAGTCATTTACATTTCTAAGCCTTATGTCTTTATCTGTATGTGCCAATCATGTCAACTTTGTAGAGTTATAAAGATTATAATTAATCTACATAAAGAGTGCAGAGTAGTTTGCCACGTAATTACACACTTAGATACTTATGATAATTGTACACTCTATTTTTTAAAATTTTTGTTTATTTTTGGTGCAAAAAAAGGTAGTTTTATTAAAGCACAGGGACAGGATCCATGGGCTACTCCCTCTGCCCCTCACCCTGCTCTCATGTGCGCTCTCTCTCAAATAAATAAATAAAATCTTTAGAAAAAGAAAGAAGAAAAAGAAAGCTTTACTTTCTTCAAGCTTGTTCCATAATGCCAACTGAAATTCCAAGAAGATCTGCATTCTTTTTTTTTTTTTTTTTTTTTTTTTTTTGTCAGAGAGAAAGAGAGAGAGAAAAGCAGGCAGAGGGAGATGCAGGCTTCCTGCTGAGCAAGGAGCCTGATGAGGGCTCGATCTCAGAACCCTGAGATCACCACCTGGGATAAAGGCAGACACTTAACCCACGGAGCCACTCAGACATCCCAAGATCTGCATTCTAACAATTCTTTCTTCCAAGAATGACTTAAAGAAATCGATGGTATAGGCTATCAATTACAGGTGCTGGCTCTGTTCCTTGATGGATTTTTCAGAGATCACTTTATCCCTGAACACCTGACATTTTTCTGCTACTAAAATGAAAAGAATGGCCCTTATTATGAAACGAATTATATCTGCCCCTCCCCGAATTTATATATTGAAATCTTAACCCTCAGGACCTTAGAATGTGACTGTTATTTAGAGATAGGGTCTTTAAAGAGGTAATTAAGTTAAAATGAGGTCATTAGAGTGGGCCCTAATCCAATGTGACTGGTATCCTTATTTAAAAAAAAAAAAAAGAGGGGCACGTGGGTGGCTCAGTGGGTTAAGACTCTGCCTTCGGCTCGGGTCGTGGTCTCAGGGTCCTGGGATGGAGCCCCGCGTCAGGCTCTCTGCTCAATAGGGAGCCTGCTTCCACCTCTCTCTCTGCCTGCCTCTCTGCCTACTTGTGATCTCTCTCTCTGTGTCAAATAAATAAATAAAATATAAAGAGAGAGAGAGAGGGAGAAGGGAAAGACCATGTGAGTCACAGGGAGAAGATGGCCACCTGCAAGTCAAAGAGAGAAACTTTAGAAGAAACCAACCCTACTGACACTTTGACCTTGGACACCAGACTCCAGAATTGTGAGAAAATAAATTTCTGTTGTTTAAGCTATCCAATCTAGAGTACTCTGTTATGGCAGCCCTAGCAAACAAATACAGTCTTTTTGCCTGTCTGAATTTGAGGTGTTGGAAGGAACTGAATGACATGTAAAAAAAGCTTTGAAATCTTTTTTTACAAAAATCTGATAAAATTATTATCATTCATGGTGTACCTATACTTAAAATTATGACATGGCAGCTACTTATATTCCAAGATATATAGCAACAATATTTTCCTTTTTTTTTTTTTTAAAGCTTTTATTTATTTATTTGACAGACAGTAGGCATAGAGGCAGGCAGGGTAGGGGGGAAGAAGGCTCACCGCTGAGCAGGGAGCCCAATGCGGGGCTCAATCCCAGGATCCTGGGATCATGACCCGAGCCGAAGGCAGAGGCTTTAACCCACTGAGCCACCCAGGTGCCCCCAATATTTTCCTTTTAAGTTTAAAATAAACTGTGGCATGGAGGAATGTATCAAATTATGCTTTTGTGATAGCTCTCTCCACTCCATTCAAAGAATAAAGGACATAGTATTTGCTTAGGTTTTCAGAACTTTATGCTGAGAAGTGGAAGGAAAGAAGACCTGAAGAGTTGAGATGATGAAATTATTTTTCATGAAAACTAAAAAGAGAAGATAGGGGAGATAGGGAGGAAACCTTGCACAAGTGGACACTCTGGAAGAACAAGCAAGAAAGAGGAGATTTGGGTGGGAAAAGAGCTGTGTCTCCTTGTTCTTCAAAGAACAATTGTCATAAGACTTTCACATTATTCTCCAGGGCTTTTGATTCAAGGCCCCAAAATTCATGGGTTTTTCCTAACATTCCAAAATGTTGAAAAAATTGTGAAATGAAAACAGGGTAACTTAAAAGATGGCTCATCCATTTAGTATGTTTCTCTTAAAATTTTCCCCTTTGTGAAACACAAAGTAATGTGCTATAAAGACATGATTAAGCAAAGGATATTTTAAAGTTTACTTTTCTTTCCACTTGATTTCTCCAGCTTTCAAGTATTTGCTACTCAGCCCATCTGTTGTCCTATTTTGATTGTTTTTGGCAAACAGATGCAGGAGGAGAACACTATTGCATTTTTGTGTTTTATATAACCCTAGCGATAAAAACAAAACGTTAGTCAGGTTTTCTTTTGTAGGGAAAAATTGAAAAGTACTGAAATACATCAGAAAAAAAAATTACTGGATGTTTTCAAAGGAAAGCTAGACATTGTCTAATATCCCTCTCCAGGTTACCTGGTTCTATGGCATCTTTGCAGTTTTCATTATATTGTTGTTTTTCACAAATCTGTGAGTTGTAAATAACTGAAAGAGATACAAATGATTCTTGTCTAAAAATATGCAAATGAATTTGGAGGAGGTCTGATTAATTTACCTCCCTCTCTGTGGAAGAAGCCATTATGGCACAAATTAAGCAAATTCAAATTCATTGTAAAATTTCTAATATGCGTTTTCTGAGTTAAGTAAAATCTTTGACATGCCATTTTATATATGTATGAGAGATGTGGATTTATCTTTTCTAAAAAAAATTATTCTTTAATAATTTCATAAATTTACTGTCTTTCAGCCTCTAGAAGCCCAGCTGAATATTAGTCTTACCTGAGTTTCAACTGGACACAATACTGAATTACTCTTTTGGAGTGAGGAATAGCAGGGGATGGCTGGGAAGCAGTGTAGCTGAACTGACCTCTCTATACCTCTGTCAAAAGTCTCGATTGTATACATCTCCAGTGAACCCAGGGGAACTGAGCCATGATCTGCATGACATTTTTATCTCTGACATTCAGTTTGACTTTCAAGTATCACAGAGTAGGAAAAAAAAAAACAACCCTGAATCCCAAATGAAACAGAATAGTTTTCAGCTTTCCACTATACCATCTAGTCTAATGTGAAAGAAAATCCATTTCATTTTGCCACTGCCTGCTGATTGGCATGAACTCAGCTGTCCTTCAAAGTTTCATCCTCTTGTACACAGGTTCAGTCATTGCTGTGAGCCAAAGGGAGAACAAGAATGAAAATTCTCAGATTCCCCTGAGGATTGTTTTTGGGTTGGTGGGGGAGAATGTATTTGGCAAATGGTTTTAGCTTACACTGAAACGTTACTTTAGTTTTGCTTCATTTTTATGTATGAAAGTAAAAGTAGTATTAGAAAAGTGTGCTGACAACTTCCAGTGGGTAAAGTATCTGCCAAATGAGACAAATGTTGCTGGAAAATAGAAAATGATGCAAGAGGTCTACTCTGTGCACCTTAACCTATCAGAATTAGAAGCACATGCCATATTTTCAGAGGGGAGGAAAACAATTCCTTCTACTCTTCCAGGTTCTCCACTGGGGCCCCTGTAACAACAGAGAATAACAAGGGAAACAGATGTTTATTAAAAGGTGTATCTTCCATCACATGGGAAGAACTCAGGGATGAGTAACTCAAAGAGGTGGTTAGAACTTGAGCCTAAACACTGTCTTTTTAGCTAAAACAAATGAAGAAGGATGGGAAGGTGAACAGAAAAAGTACAGGAAAGAAGGGTAAGGTCTGTTATGCAGATTTGAGTCTGTGACTTCTCTGCTGATAAGAGACTCTTGGGATTTGGAGTCATACTTCACATTTGGTACAAAGAGAGATACACCTTTACAAATGAAGATTTCCTTTATAAATGCAAATTTCTCTTACAAAAGAGTAACTTCTACTCTGTCTGCAGAATTTTTTCTGCATCTGCTGTTTCTTAAAATAATCAGCTCTAAATAACAACAATAACAACCAGCTCTAAATAGTACTTATACCAAAAAGGCATTTTTTGGGGGGGTGGTACATTCTGGTCTCCTGCACTTTCTGTTGTGAAGCCTGTAGCTACATCCTGGCATTTAGGTTGAATGGTTGCTCTGAAGTTTTATTAAACTCATCAATGAAGAAAGTTAGTTCAAGAAAGAATACATGTAATTAATGATTATATTGTCAGTGATAGAAAGGAAGAATGCAGCAATAAGTCACAAGATTAGATGCAAAACTGGTTATTGTCCTATTGTTGTATCAGTAATATGACCATAGCCTTTGGAGTTAACTTTTTGACACAAGGAAAATCACTGTGTACTATCAGACAAAAATAATTTTCACTGCTCCTGGACAAAATTATTTGCATAATATTGGGCAAAAATAATTTAGATCTTATCAGTTAATAATGAAGGAACAGCCAGCTTTACAGAGTTGACAACTGGATGAGCCCTAATCAACAGTAATGGTAAATCAAACAAATTTGTATATCATGTGACTTTAAAGCAGGAGTCAACAAATTATAGCTAGGCCTAGCTTACCACCTGTTTTTGTAAATAAAGTTTTATAGGAACACTGCCACAGTCATTTGCTTATGTATTAGATGGTCTCTCTACAAGCAGAGTTGAATAGTTGCAACAGACACTAGATAGTCGGACAATTTAAAATATTTGCCATCAAGCCCTTTACAGAAAACAAAACAAAACAACTTGCTAACCTTTCATTTAGGAACACTAGGAACAAGGAATTTTCTAACAACAGAAACAAGAGTGGCACAATCATTTTATTCCCCTTTTAAGTTTTGGATGATATTTTTCATTGCAATCGTGTTAATAAAAAAGCATGAGAGCGAGCAGCACTTGGGTGGCCCAGTGGATTAAGCCTCTGCCTTCGGCTTGGGTCATGATCTCAGGGTCCTGGAATCGAGCCCCGCATTGGGCTCTCTGCTCAGCGGGGAGCCTACTTCCACCTCTCTCTCTGCCTGCCTTCCTACCTCCTTGTAATCTCTCTCTCTTCAAATAAATAAATAAAATTTAAAAAAAAAAAAAAGGAAGCATGAGAGTGAAATCAGAAAACCTTCTTCAGGGCAAAATCACATCAGAAAAGTATGTGCCTTCTGATCATGGACATATGCCTGAAAATTGCATGCTTTGCAGCTACACTGCACAATGAATTCTGCTTGACAGCATTATAGATTCTCAAAAACTCCTTGAGAATCAATTACACACATCGAAAGCAGAGAAATACTGTGTTTTTTTTTTCTAAGAAGAAAGCCATGACCCATTTAAGTCCTCAGTGTTTCAAATTACTCACTTCTCTTTGATTAAAAAAAAATCAACTCAGATCTTTCTAGCCAACTCATCCATATCCTGGTTTTCCTTCAGGAATTTGTTATATGTGGCCCACATAAGGGGACTGCACTTTCAAAAAAATGTAGCTTCTGATTTCACCTTGGTAACCTTATTTACAAAAATAAATACACTCACATAATTGATTATTGTTTGGAAATGGTACTGGAACAAGGATTTTAAGATATGTGTCTAGACTAATCAAGTTCACATGGCCTCTTTAGAGGTCTTCCTACATCATTAGACCGCAACCATTGTGAATTACAGAAATCTGGGAGATTTTATAGACTCTCTGGTCCCCATCTGCAAAGCAGGTGAGGGAAAAATGCCATCTTAAATCTAACTCAAAAAAAGTAAATATTGACAAAGTTTTAACCTAGATTGCATTTAGGGCTGAATTTTAACCAGTACCCTTAGGGAATCCCCTGGTTATCTCAGTCATCCCCAGCCTCTCCCCCTTAAAGTCCTAGAATCAACCAGCTACTGAAGGGTTAACTCTAGCACAGAGTGGAGAGCCAACATTCAGTCAAGAGTTCAGTACAGTTGGCTAGTGTCCTCACCATGTTGTATGCTAAACATTTTACATTTCACACCCCATGTAATGTTTTCCATCTTACCAAATTGTTTACAGTCCCTTTCCAGTTTCTACCAACACCCACCAGCCACCACACAAAATCAATGCAAATCTCTTTAAAAGCAGCAGGGGCAAACTAGAAGGAAAAACAGGAGGAACAAACCTAGAATGGGACATCACTGTTACCTGAATGAGGAAAGGTTGTGCAAACCATTCTAACAATGGGTTCTAGGCATAATCAAGACAAGACAGTATGGAAGAACTGTACAGCCTAGCCCAGGGGAAAGAACTGGGGCATTTATACACCCATTGGCAGGTGGATCTTGTAGGAAAGAACAAAGAAAATAGAAAAACACAAGGGAGCTTTAGAAAAGGCTCTGATTTCATACTTCTGCTCTGTCCAACTTGTGTGCCCAGAAAAACTCATTCCTTCTGGTTTTAGCTCTCCCCAATTATTAAAAGCTATGCTCGCACACAGAAGATCAGATCCTGCTGGTGTCCCATATGCACCCTTTCACTCCTCTTTATAGTACACTGTACAAGGGCTCAACTTCAGCAGCCAGCCTCTACATTTTTTTCCCTGAGGGCTTTTTACCCTTTGCTAGTTGGTGTAAAATGTCCCAGTTCCTTTGATCCTCAGGTAGGATAAGCTTGACATGTTCTACATTAGCTTTCAGAGTTTCCCAGCAAAATTGGGCCCCAGTCATCCATAATAGTAGCTGGCTCAATAAGGCACATAATCCCTGGCTCCTCTCCCTTCCCCTGTCTCACTTAGATAATCCCCACCACCCCCCTCCCTGCCCCGCATGTTTCCTGCACCTCCCAAATTACAGTCAAATCATTGTCTTGGGATCCGTTTCCTAGGAGTACCCCCCAAAACACAGTAGGTGTTCCAGAAACATTCTTTCACTCATCTAAGCTTTTAAATATGTCTACTTTTTGAAATTTATTGAGGCTTTTTTGTGCACCCTAATTTTTTCAATCTGGCCAATTTTCATGAGTATTTCATAGACAGTTGGGAAGAATGCATATACTCTGTTTTCAGGGTGGAGCCGGGTGTATATTGATCAGTTCTGCTTTTAAATTATGTCCTATAGACCTTTCATATGCTTTCTGACTATTCATTCACTCAAACTATCACAGACTGAAAGAGTTAATTTGAAGTCCTCTATTACCAGAGTGTTTCTCTTTGTCTTTTTATCTTCTGTAATTTCTGCTTTCTGGTTGTTGTTGCTATGTAATTCGATGCATAGATAATGGTAAGGGATATATTTCTGCATGCATTGCACCTTTAAAAAACATGAAGTGCCTACTGCTCTTTGGGCTGAATTATTCCTTTGTGGATATTATGTTAATAATTCCTGGTTGTTTAAAAATGTACCTTTTCCATGGCGCCCGGATGGCTCAGTTGGTGGAGCGTGCGACTCTTGGTCTCAGGATTATAAATTTGAGCCCCACATTGCAAGTAGAGATCACTTTAAAAAAATAATCTAAAAAAAGAATTTTTTTCAAAATATATTTTTTCCTAGTAGACTTTGCCCATCTTTCTATTTTTGACTATCCTCAGTTACTTCAGTGTGATCCTTAGATATGGCATAGTTTTCATTTTCTTTATATTCCAGTCTAATCCAAAATCCTTTAAATAAGGAGGTTAAACTCATTTGTATTTACTAAAATGATATATATGTTTGATCTTGGTTCTGTCATATTGTTGCACATTTTCTGTCTATATATTTTAAGTCCTTTTTCTATGTGGTCTATTTCATTTGGTTTGTTTTCTATATTTCACTCTGAGTTTTAGGAAGCTTTGTAGTTCTGTCCTGGTTATTACCTTTATTAATGCATTCAGTCAGTGCATTATAGTCCTCTGCTGCGAGAAATAATACAAATAACATTTCCTCTTTCTTCCCCCTTCCCTTTTTCTCCAACACCCAATTTAAATCATTAATAGCGCCTTTCTTAATGTTGTCTTTATACTGTTAAGAATTATGTACATGTCTGTTCCTTGATTAGTCGTTAGTTAATGATGTCATTTATATCAGAGTTATTGTAGATGAGATAATCAACATATCTTTTCTAACTCTTACTTTCTTCACTCCAGTGTGTAAGTTGTCACATTTCTATATTGTCCCTGGTCACTTCAAGGCCAGCCTGTAACCTTCAGCAAGTGCCTTCTTACAGTGCTTTCTTAGCTCTGTTTTTCTCCTGGATTCTTCCACGAATCTCTTGCTTTCTTCCTTCCCTTTCTTTTTGCAGCTGCTGCTCCGCTCCACTGCTTTATTTATTTTACAGTTTATGGATCATATTTGCCGCCTCCTTTCACATAGATGAAATCTGCGAGAAGGTGCTTTTTCATTTTCCTTGAAGATTTGGCATAGTTTTCAGGATTGAAGAAGGGAGGCTGATTTATAAAGGTTTGTTTATATTGAAGGCCCCTGTTTTGTTGTTGTTTTGTTGATCCTTTAACTCTTACCCATGCACATTTATTAAGCTTTGCAGAACACAAAAGGAGTGAAGCTAACCACAGGAATTGTAGGTGTTTTAACAAAACAATTAACTAATCACTGGCAGGGTCACCTTTTCAGCACCTCTCCAAATACAGAGGTAGATGGCTCTCCACTTTGGCTAGATAATTATCTGGGCCAGCTTCTAACCATGTCTCATTTAGTAATAACGATTTTCAATCCTGCTCAGTTTTACAAATCTGATTTCACAGAATTATAGATCATTAGCAGTAAGAGTGATGCTGAAGTTTATATTCTCAAAGAAATTTCAGCCATCAGTATAGATTTCTTGGGAGATAAATGTCTTGTGCTTATTCTTGATTATTCAAAAGATTTTAAAAATTTAGGCATAATCATAACTCTCAAGGTAAAGATGATGTTCGGTGAACATCTCCATTTGAAGTGTTTTGGGAAAGTTAAATAAGATTAGAAAGTAGTGGGGTGCCTGGGTGGCTCAGTTGGTTAAGCATTTGCCTTCGGCTCCGGTTATGATCTCAGGATCCTGGAATCAAGCCCCACGTTGGGCTCTCTGCTCAGCAGAGCGGAGTGCCCCTCCCCCACTCATGCGCTCTCTTTCTCTCAAATAAATAAAATCTTTAAAAAAAAAGATTAGAAAATAGTATTTGTCTATAAAGTTAGGGAACTGAGGAGAAGACGATCTATCTTAGGTTAGGTTGCTTTTACTTACTGCTTAATTCTCCCCTTTCCTGAACTGTCTGCCAAACCCTATGAAATTGTAACAGAGGTCTGATGGCAGTTGACTAATAAGGAGATCTAGGTCACCATCTATGATAGGCCAGAGAGTCTGACTTTCAGCCTAAAGCCTTCGTGTTCAACTTTGCCAAATGCTGTGGAATAATCCAAAAAGAAAGGCTTTATATGCTTTGATATTCCCTGGGGCATCACAAGAACTTGAGGGGGAAGGGAGAACAATCTGATGCAGTAGAACAAAAATAAGCTTTGGGAGCCAGCAGCCCATGTGTTCACATTTCAGCTCTACCACTTATTGGGCCTTAGGTGTGTAAGGACCTATTTTATATTTTTATATTTTAGCAAGAGGCTTTCATTGAGGTTAAACAAAAACCTTGTTGTTTAACTCTTAAACTGTCCCTGCTCCCCTTCCCCCAGGGGATTCACTTAAAAACAAGTCCCGGAAACCAGCTCCAGGTAACAAAGCCCGGATACAAGGGTGGGTCAGGCCAGGTGGAGACAAGATCACTGGGGGGTTGCATACTGTTTCCCTAGCTACCAAGGAGTAGGGGCCCCCACCCTTTGGGAACCTTTTTGGCGCCAGTCCTAATCAAGGTGTAATAGGCTGGTTCAAATGTCTACTAGGGTAAATTGTAATTCAGTTGGTCACCTAGCATCACTGTGGAGTTAACCTCATTGGTCACCTGTGCATGGCCAGCCCGACCCATGGCCTTTGCCCTTAAAAGCTAGTCTGTGAAACAGAAGGGTCGCCCTCTCTTATAAGAGGTGCGTTCCTGAACGTTAGGTTAGATTCTTGATGCTTGGCAGGAATTAAAGCTTTGCTTGACCTTCGCTTTATATCAGTCTCGCTCCTTTAATCACGGACCCACTATTGGGGCATAACAGGTGTCCCCTATAAGATGAAGAGAATTATACCTACTTTATGCAATTGGTGTGAAGACTGAGTAAGATCATTTATATAAAGTACACAAGGCATAGTAGGTCATTAATAAAAGCAGCTCTCCTTTGTGCTTCCCTCCCTACCCCACCCCCCCATTCTTCCTTTCATTGCCTTGGACTTCAAGTAGGGAAATTTGGCGGGGGGGGGGGGGGTGTGGATGATTCTTGATCTAATACTAGTCCCCTAGTAATCTGGAATGCAATGTCCCATTTTTGTTGCTGGAAATTATTTAGCTCACTAATGACCTTGCTCCAATTAAGGCATTTCTCACATTGTTTTAAAAACACAGTTGCTTTATGCATATATCTCTCCCCTCTCCGATTCAAAATAGTCAAAAACAACAGCCCTACCTTTTCTTCTTCAAATCTATGATGCCTAGATGTATTAGTAATCTGTTGCTTTGCATAACAAGTTATCCTGAAATTTAGCAGCTTACAACAACTAACATTTATTTTCTCAGATTGCTCCAGAAGTAGCATAGCCTGCGTGGTTCTAGCTCAGGGTCTCTCATGAGATTGGAGTCAAGCTGTTTGCTGGGGCTACAGTCATCCATTTCTCATATTGTTGTCTTTGTTCAATATAATGTTTAACAGATTCTCTTTCTCTCTTTGTCACTTTTTTTTTTAAGTTTAGGTTCTATATGAGATAAAATTACTTTTGAAAAACCCTTCAAATTACCTCTAATGTCTGTATTGCTTACAAGAAATTTAATGAAATCAAAGGTCTGGTTAATGGCTATTAACATTAATTGGCTTAGAATCAGAGGACATACTGAATGAAAAGTTACATACCTTTAAACACAAGAATTATAGAAACTCACATACACACAAAGCATTCTAGAATTTAGGAAGCCAAGGGAACAAAAATATATTTGTGCCTGCCATTCCGCTGACTGAGGGTGAGTGTCATGGTCAGTCTGAGATGAGAATCTTTGTTCCTCAGCTAGCTTCCTGAGACCTGGGGTGCCTTGTGTGTGTGTGTGTTGCCAAATGGAATTTGTTTAAGTTCAATACATTTAAGTTTAGTACTGATGTTGAAATGTAAAGAAGTTTTCCAGTTCATCTGTAAGCACCAAATTATTAGTTTTGTAGCATTTGATTGCTCACCTTATGCTTTATCCTTCTAGCATTTCAGAACTTTGCTCTGCTTGTTGAATGATGCTAACCCAGCAGGACTCAGAATTGTTAAATATTAGAGCACTTGGAAACCAAAGTACATTTTGCAGAATATGATGAAGTATGTTTTATTCCAATCATAAAAATAATACTTGAGGACAAAATTCTATGTTGGCTATCACTCCAAAGCCTTTAGGAGAGAATCCCTTTTTGCCTCTTTTAGTTTCTGATGGCTCCAAGTCTTCCTTGGTTTCTGGCAGCATCAGTCCAATTTCTGCCTCTGTAGTCACATGGCCTTCCCCTGTGTCTGTTTCTTCTTCTCTTCTAAGGACATTTATCCCCAGACTTAAGGCCTACCCTGTCAATCCCAGATGAGCTCATCTCAAGATCCTTCACTTAATTATATCCATGAAGACCCTATTTCCAAGTAAGTTAACATTCATGGGTATCAAGGTTAGAATGAAGACACATCTCCTTAGTGGCCACAGTTCAACCCACTACAACCTCTGATTCTGTTTCCCGATTCTATCCATCCAACACATGTTTACTAAGTCTTGATTATGTGCTGACACTAAACAGTGAGGATACAAACAGTATGCTATGACCCCTGAGCTTCTGAGGCAGATAGTAACTTATAAAAATTTTTATTCTAAATCCCTCAGATTCAAAACAAAATTGAAATTTTTTTAAAAAATAAATTTTAAACTCATGTAAACAGATAGCTACTCTGAAATCTCTTCATGTTAATTTCCCATAAATTCTAATGAACACTCTTCATTGATGTTAATTTTTCATTTACCATACTATTCATCATTTCAGATGTTATTAGTTCAAAGTCATCCCGTTCAAAAAATTCCATGATGTGAAACACTTTTAATTAGTTTCAACATACTTTGTCTTGCCACAAACCAGAGTTGTGCAGGGGCTTTCAATTCAGGGAGAGCCCATTTCTTTGTGCCATTTTGTCATTAGGGTATCATCAACATACCTTTGGCTGACGTTAACCATATTTTGTCTTCATCTGTTTCCACAGAAAGCAAGCCCACAAAAATGTTGGTAGTTTATTTAGGAAATAATGTGAGGAAGCAGAAGTTGTAGGACAGGGGGAGGACATCAGGGTGAGAGAGAGAAACAGTACAGGATTACGCTGCCAAGTGAGCCTCTACTGTGTGACAACTGGTGTTTGAAGAGTTTTATAATACATGTCCCAGAGACAAAAGAGGAAAGTGTTTACCCACCTGTTGGCTTCCTTTGCCCATTGGTCAGTGGTCTGCACTGCCGCTCATCTGGGAGCACATGCGTAGAGGCTGAGGGAAACCAAGGGTGTTTGCGCAAAAGGAACATGGCTAGTCTGAATGAGATGTAGCCCCATAAAGCTGGTCAAGGCATGTCCTGAACCAGTTACCACAGTAAGTAGGTGCAGTAAGAGGAGGGTCCAGAAAGATTTGTAGATGAGCAAAAAAGGTGCCCAGTATATTTTCACTCCCCCACTGCCAAGGGAGTTCTCTTTAGCTTGTGAGACCTGGCAGACTTGGGGGCGGTATAACTTAATAAGTTACAACATTGGATTTTGACATAAAATACCATGCTTCTGATCTTGGAGAAATCACTCTCTGTGTGCTTCAACCTTCTGATCTGCACAAAGGATAATGATAACCACTCTGACCTTTAGGTTTACTGTGAGGCCAAGATGAGATAATATATAGAAAGTGCGTGGCCCGGTCGGTGTACATTCTGATACCAGTCTTCTGACACCAGAACCAGAATTGGTTCGACTCAATTCTGACACTAATTCCTGGAGTTAGCACAGACTCCAAGGTTAACTGCTTAGTCCCACAGGACTGCCCCTCACTTCCGACGCCAGCGACAAGTCCTGGGTGAATGCAAGCCACCCACTTTTGCCTGGCAAGTGACAAATTCAGGGCCTCTCCCACTCCTGCAAGTTTATTCATTCACTAGAACAACTCCCAGAACTCAGGAAAACACTATATATACATTGCCATTTTATGAGAAAGGATACGAATGAAAAGCCAGGTGAAGAGATACATAGGATGTGAAATGTGGAAGCGTTCTGAGCACAGGAGCTTCTGTTCCCATGGACTCAGATTCCCCTACTCCCAGTACATCATGTTCCCTCACAGGAAGCTTCCTGAGCCTAGTTCTTCAGAGTTCTTACTGAGGTTTCATTTTGTATGTATGGTTGATTAAATCAGTAGGCCAGGGGATTGAACTTGGTCTCTAGCCCCTCTCCTGGCCTCAGTGGTTGGGGGGTAGGCTGAAAGTTTCAACCGTCCAATCACATGGTTGGTTTTTCAGGCCACCAGACCCTCACCCTGAAGCTGTCTAATCTCCCATAAAAACTCTGCTCTGGGGGCAGCTGGGTGGCTCCGTGGGATAGGCCTCTGCCTTCAGCTCAGATCATGGTCTCGGGGTCCTGGGATCAAGTCCCGCATTGGGCTCTCTGCTCAGCGGGGAGCCTGCTTCCCCTTCTTTCTCTGTCTGCTTCTTTGCCGACTTGTGATCTCTCTCTGTGTTGAACAACAACAACAACAAAACTCTGCTCTGTTACCTTTTCAGATAAAGTAAATCTAAAAAAAAATTTCAGGGTAAAAGAGGTGGTAATAGTTAAAGAACCACCAGCTTAATTTAATTTCCTTTGGCAAAATGTAGGAATCATATGTTTAAAGCAACAAATATAACCAATCATTCTCGGTTGGGCCTCCTAAATGAAGACATCAGATAGAATAGGGTGGGATTACCTAGAAGTTAACAGGTGCTTGCTGTAAGGAGTTAAAATTCTAGGTGGGGAGAAGTGACATTAACATGAAATTGAACTGGAAGATAGGTACACAGTAAAGAGAGCAAGCAAAGTAATATTGCAGAGTAGTTCTTGAGCAGATCGCTAACTGGGTTTCACTAACAAATGCCAGTGAATAATGATTCCAGATTTAGGAGATTGAAGAACTGTTTACAAGTAAGTTTCAATACCAGGGTTGGTAGAATTTCAGCCTTTTGGGGTAAGATGCTAGGAGGGCATGGAAAGAGGCAGAAGAGCAGTAGCAAAAACCTAGAGACAAGAAAGATGAAATGTAGTCTTGGGGCGCCTGGGTGGCTCAGTGCGTTAAAGCCTCTGCCTTTAGCTCAGGTCATGATCCCAGGGTCATGGGATCGAGCCCCGCATCGGGCTCTCAGCTCAGCGGGGAGCCTGCTTCCTCCTCTCTCTCTGCCTGCTTCTCTGCCTACTTGTGATCTCTGTCTGTCAAATAAATAAATAAAATCTTTAAAAAAAAAAAAAAAAGAAATGTAGTCCTAACTATTGTTCGGACAATTAGCAGACCCTTACCGATGTTTTGGGTTTGAAACAAGTAACACAAATCTAACAACAGCAATATCAGGCTTATAAAGGGTCTCATGTCTATTCATGAACTTTTCACTAGGAGGAGTCTGTGTAGATCTGTCAGGGAGTTTATTTTATCCAAGGAGGGAAAGCTATTGAAGTCAGTTGTAGAAATGGAATGTATGAAGTTAGTGAATTCAGGGGAATGTATTCAGGTCACCAAGACTTTAGGGAGAAGTAAAAATGAGGAGAAAAGTGTGAAATCACAAAAGTGAATTGAGCCAATGGGAATGTAACCTAATGGGAAAGAGAGGCCCATGGAGCCTGAACATACCCCCACTTGGGGTTTCCTTGGTGAGGACCTGCCCTCCCCCCATCTGCTAATGAGAAAAAAAATAACCTAAATGAAGTTAATAGTAATTGTGGTGTCAAAAGCTAACCTCTATGCTCCAGAACTGAAACACGTAACTCAAAGACAGAGTTTGGGTATAAAGAAGGAGGACAGTTGATTGCTGTGCCAGGCAAGGAGGCTGCAGCAGGCCCGTACCCTCAAAACTCCAGACCGAAGGGGTATGCCTGGCTGGCTCTGCCGGGAAAGTGTGTGGCCCTTCATTTCAGGGTCCTGAGTTCAAGCCCCACTCTGGATGTGGATCTTAGTTCAAAACAAAAAACACTGCAGATCTGCCCCTGGGGTAAAAGACTGGCTCTGGAATCCAGTCAGTTCTGCCAGCTGCCTTCATCATGTCTTCCAGGCGATTCCCATGACCAGCACTGACACGGGCTGTCTGAGCCTCATTACTAAGTATCAATATTGAGTTCCTAGAACAAAGAATTCTACAGAAATACAAGTCAAGGGAATGGGAGGCTTCAAGAATGAGGAAGAGAGGGGCGCCTGGGTGGCTCAGTGGGTAAAGCCTCTGCCATCTGCTCAGGTCATGATCTCAGGGTCCTGGGATAGAGCCCTGCATCAGGCTCTCTGCTCCTCAGGGAGCCTGCTTCACTCCCCTCTCCCCACGCCTGCCTCTCTGCCTACTTGTGATCTCTGTCTGTCAAATAAATAAATAAAATCTTTAAAAAAAAAAAAAGGAATGAGGAAGAGAAAAATGTGTTCAGTTTAAAGTCAAGCTTTTAAAAAAGTCAGGGGTGGGCGGGAGGGGGGGCGCCTGGGTGGCTCTCTCAGTCAGCTAAGCGTCTGCCTTCTGCTCAGGTCATGATTCCACGGTCCTGGAATAGAGTCCTGCATCGGGCTCCCAGGGAGCCTGCTTCTCCCTCCCCTGTTCCCCTGCTTGTGCTCTCTCTCTCTGTGTCAAATAAATAAATGAGATCTTAAAAAAATAAAAAAAAAAAGAAATAAAGTCAAGCCTTGTGGAAGTATTAGTGTATCTTAGTTTCTTTCCATCTTTGCATTTCTGTTGTGGTTTCAACTAGAGGTGGAGCTACCAGTAGCCTCCGTAGCTCTCCCCTTGGGTTTTAGGTGACAGAGGATGAAGGAGAAGAGGAAAACACTCTTCTTATTTATAAAAAGGCTAAATTAAACCTATTTGAGAGCTTCTGGGCCCCTGTGATATTTTCCTTTTTGACCTTGGCCAATGTCAGTCTGTAATAAATCATGTGATGTTATATCCACATAGTTTTGACTGTTTTCCTACTGGCATTGCTATATGCAAGGAACTGGAAGCTGAGAAATGACAGGCTTATTCCTCCCTCCTGAGAAGCCTGGCTTAAGATCTAGGATGTGTGTATAATAAAAAATATTTATTCATTTAGTTTAGTCCTCCACTCCAGGCGCAGAGCTCCTAAAACCCTTGGGATTTCCTAAGCATCTTTTGCTACATAAATGAATGACTCCTTAAAAGCCCTTAGGTCACCTAAGGCTGGGGGCTGGTTGCCAGGGAAACTCACCATGTGATTAGAGTGTTGGCACTTTCAGTCCTCCCCACCCCCCAGCCCCACCCTGACCTGGAAGAGAGGGGGTGCCCTAGGAGTTCAGTTGCCAAAGGCCCAAGATTTAGTCTGCCTTGCCTATGTAGTAAAACCTCCATAGAAACCAAAAGAATGGAGATTTGGGGAGAGGGGGACGCTGGAAGAGTAAGGAAGCTCTCCCTCCAACCCCCATACCTTGCCCTATGTATTTCTTCATCTGGCTATGGATCCGTATCCTTTCATGTTCTTTGTAATAAACCAGTAATTTAGTGAGTAAACTGCTTTCCTGAATTCTGAAAGCTTCTTTAGCAAATTAAACCTAAGGAGGGAATAGTAGGAAGCTCTGATGTATATACAGTCTGCTGGCTGGAAGCCCAAGGTGACAAGCTGACTTGATGATTGGCATCTGAAGTGAAGGGTACTGGTGAGGCTGAGCCTTGAACCTGTGAGATCTGATACTATCTTCGGGTGGATAGGGTCAGAATTGAGTTAAACCATAAGACACGGTGGTTGGTGGTGTGGGGAGAAACCCACACGTTGGAACAACAAGCAGAATTGTAGGATCATAGCAATTTCAGTAGCCTGCACCCCTTAATCTCAGGAAGGTTGAGCCTGCCCAGAGAGGGACCTGGGAATAGCACAGAGGTCAGTATGCACAGCTATCATTTCATTTGACCTTTACAACCCCCAAAGAAGATCAGCACAGGCTCTGTTGTTCCTAACTGACTGATGAGAAAACTTAGCTCCAGAAAGATTAAGCATTTTTAGTAGTGATAGCTCTTCTAAAGACTAAAGCACGCAGGTACTCTGAGAGAAGTAATGCTGTGAGCTTTTGATGAGTTTTTTTTTTTTTTAATCCAGTTCATGAATACTTCCCATGATACACTTGCTGAATCTGTTTTCTGTATTTAGTATGTATAGAACTTGAACAAAGAGGCCCCAGATCACCTCTCAGGAAGCCCAGTGTACTTTTCATTTTCTCAAGTAAAGTTTCACTTGGCTTTGTTTGATCAATAGTTCATTTCTCATTTTTTTTTTTTTTTAGATTTTTATTTATTTATTTGACAGAGAGAGATCACAAGTAGACAGAGAGGCAGGCAGGCAGAGAGAGAGAGAGGGAAGCAGGCTCCCTGCTGAGCAGAGAGCCCGATGCGGGACTCGATCCCAGGACCCCGGGATCACGACCCGAGCCGAAGGCAGCGGCTTAACCCACTGAGCCACCCAGGCGCCCCTCATTTCTCATTTTAATTTAGTAAAATGTAACTCTTCTTCCCAGACAATGGGCAGCCGAATCAGCAGTAGCAGACGTTTTTTATGAGCAGAGATTCTACAAAGGGATACTGAGCATGAAATTGCTATGTGAGGAATCGAATTTTATAACATTCTGGGAATTTGTAAACAAATAAACAAAGCCAATGCCAGGTGTATTGCCCTACGTTATATGGTCTTCTGTATTTGGGTGCCATTCTAATGTAGGCAGCTCTAGCATTTAAAAAAAAAAATGTCACAACTTAAATGAGAGCTTTACATTTGAGTCTTGCCTTTACTGCTTCTAATCATGTGACAATAGATGTGATACTGGACCTTAGTTTCAACTTCAATAAAGTAAGGACAATAATACTTACCTCCTTGAGATATGGCTAAAATTATACCAAATATGACATGGTCTCCATGAGTTACCATCCCCTGGTCACCATCACCATAATCAGCAACATCTCATAATAAATAGCAAAAGGCATTATTGGAGAGAAATAAACTCCTATATCTTAAAGACTTTATTTACTTATCAGAGAGAGAGTATGTGGGGGTGGGGGGTGGGCGACAGTGAGGCAGTAAGGGAGAGGGAGGGAATCTCCAGCAGACTCTCTGCTGAGCACAGAGTCCAACATGGAACTGGATCCCATGACCCTGAAGTCATGACCTGAGATGAAATCAAGAGTTGAACGCTTAATGGACTGAGCCACCCAGGTGCCCCCAAACTCCTATATTTTAATAATAATACTATAGTCATCCTGATTATTTGATCATCTTGTTATTTTTTGATTCACTTAAATTTATTTCACATTACTAGAAATAAACTATTAATTTATTTGTTGGAAAGGCATTTGCTTTTGGACCCCAAGTTAGTGAAATTCATTTTGTTGTAAAGCACAGCATGAAGGCTTATATAAACTATATGTTGTTTATGTAGTTTTTTATGCTTCCACTTTACAAAGAAGTAGATTCCTGTGGTCGGCGTGAAATAGAACCAGAGAACTTTAAAAACTTGTAAGACTAATAGGCTTGAAGAAATGGGGGGTGAAGATTAAAGAGTAGAGTTTTATATGCAATTGAAGTAAAATTGTTATCAGCATAAAATAGGCTTTTATATCTATAAGATTTTTATTAAAGATTTTATTTATTTATTTGACAGAGAGAGAGAGATCACAAGTAGGCAGAGAGGCAGGCAGAGAGAGGGGGAAGCAGGCTTCCCACGGAGCAGAGAGCCCAATGCGGGGCTCTATCACAGGACCCTGAGATCATGATCCTAGCTGAAGGCAGAGGCCCAACCCACTGAGCCACCCAGGCACCCTATAAGATGTTTTACGTAAGTGTTATGCTAACCACAAAGCAAAAACCTACAATAGATACATAAACAATAAAGACAAGAGTATCAAAGCAAAGCACTATGAAAAACCATCAGTTCCCAGGGAAGATAGCAGGATAGGAAGAAAGAAACAAGGGAACTACAGAACAGGCAGTAAACAGTAAGATGGCATTATAAATCCTTACCTATCAATAATCACTTTAAAATAAATGGATTAAATTCTTTCAATCAAAAGGCATACAATGGCAGAATGGGTTAAAAAAACAACTATATACTGCCAACAAGAGATTCACTTCTTCTTTAAGGATATACTTAGGCTCAAAGTAAAGGGATAGAAGAAGATATTTCATGCAAATGGAAACCAAAAAAGACCTTAGGTAACTTATATAAGACAAAACAGATTTTAGGTCAAAAACTCTAACAAGAAACAAAGGTCATTATATAATGATAAAGGAGTCAATCCATCAAGGAGATATAACAGTTGTAAACATATAAGCACCCAACATTGGAGCATCTAAATATACTAAACAAATGTTAACAAATATGAAGGGAGAAATAAATAATACAATAATAGTATTGTATTAGTATTGAAGACCCCACTTTCAACAGTGGATAGATCATCCAAAATTGGTAAGGAAACATTGGATTTGAACTATACTTTAGGCTAGATGCACCTAACAGACATATACAGAATTTTCCATTCAACAACAACAGAATACATATTCTTCTCAAGACCACATGGAACATTCTCCAAAATCAATCATTTGTTAGTTCAACAAAACAAGTCTTAGTAAATTTAAGGAGAATGAATTCCTACCAAGCGTCTTTTCCAACCACAATGGTATGAAACTAGAAATCAATAACAGGAGAAACACAGAAAATTCATAACTATATGGAAATTAAACAACACACTCCTTAACACCAGTGGGTCAAGATGAAATCAAAAGAGAAGCCAAAAAATATCTTGAAACAAATGAAAATGGAAAATTTATGGGTGCAGTTTATAGTAATAAATGCACTAAATTTTTTAAAGATTTATTTATTTGAAAGAGAGAGAATGCACACATGGAAGGGCAGAGGGAGGGGGGGAAGAAGAGAAGCAGATTCCCCACTGAGAGTAGAGCACATTGTGGGGCTAAATCTCACAACCCATGAGATTATAATCTGAGCTAAAATCCAAGAGTTGGATGTTTAACCGACTGAACCACCCAGGCAGTCCAGTTGTGATAAATGCCTCTGTGAAGACAAAAGGAAATACTTCAAATAAATAACCTAATTTTATACCTTAAAGAACTGGAAAAAGAAGATGAAACTAAGTCCAAAGCTAACAGAAGGAAGGAAATAAGGAAGATCAGAGCAGAATGGGATGAAATAGAGGCCAGGAAAAGAATAGTAATATCACTGAAACTAAGAGCTGGTTTTTTTTAAAGAGACAAGCAAAATTGACAGATATTTAGCTAGACTAAAAAGAAAAAGAGAATTCTCAAAAAATCAGAAATGAAAGAGACATTGCAATGATAATACAGATATACAAAAGATTATTAGACTTATATGAATAATTACACTCCAAAAAATTGAATAACCTAGAAAAAAATTGATAAATTATTACAAACATACAAGCTACCAAGACTGAACCATGAAGTAATAGAAAATCTGAATTGACCAATAATGAGTAAGGAGATTCGTTTGGTAATCAAAAACCTCCCAACAGAGAAAAGCCCAGGGCCAGTTGAAGACTTCTACCAAACACTTAAATTTAATGCCAGTCCTCAAAGTTCCAAAAATTTCAGAGGAGAGAACACACTCAAACTCATTTTATAAGGGCAGCATTACTTTCATACCAAATCAGATAAGGACACTACAAGGAAAAAACTACTGGCCAATATCCCTGATAAATATAAATGCAAATTTCTCATCAAAATGCTGGAAACTAAGTTTAGTAGTACATTATAAGAATCATACACCCTTTCAATCAAGTGGGAATTATCTCTGGGAATCAAGGATGGAATCACCATATGCAAACCAATAAATGGAATGCACCATTTTAATAGAACGAAATATAAAAATCATATAATCATTTCAGTAGATGCAGAAGTAGCATTTGGCAAAATTCTATATCCTTTCATGATTTTTTTTGTTAAAAGCTACCAAAAAATTGGATATAGAAGGAACACAACATTATAAAGGCCATGTATGACAAACCCATGGCTAACATGCTCAGTGGTGAAAGGTTGAAAACTTTTCCTCGAAGATCTGGAGCAATACAAGGGTGCCAACTAGCACCACTCCTATTTAACAGTACTGGAAGGCCAAGCCAGAACAATTGGATAAGAAAAAGAAATAAAAGAAATAAAGGGCATCCGAATTAGAAAGGAAGAAGGAAGATTGTCTTTTTGCAGATGACATGATTTTAGATAGATAAAATCCTAATGATTCCACCAAAAAACTATTAGAATAAACAGATCCAGTAACCTTGTGGAAATCAGCTGTGTTTCTATTCAATAATAAATAATGCTGGGATGCTGGGAAAACTGGATAATCACATGCAAAAGAATAAAATTGGACCCTTATGTCATTCAAAAAAATTAACTCAAAATGAATTATAGTTAAATATAAGAACTGAAAAACACCTAGGGGAAAACATTCTTTTTTTTTTTTTTTTTGATGTACTTATTTTTATTTAAATTCATCTAACATATAATGTATTATTGGTTTCAGAGGTAGATGTCAGTGATTCATCAGTGTTTTATAATACCCAGTGGTCATTTCATCACGTGCTTTCTTTAATGCCCATCACCCAATTACCCCATCCCCCTACCCTTCTCTCCTCCAGCAACGCTGTTTGTTTCTTATGTTTAGGAGACTCTTGCAATTTGTCTCTCTCTCTCTGATTACATCTTGTTTTATTTTTTCCTGTCTTCCCCTATGATCTGCCTTGTTTCTCAAGTTCCACGTATCAGTGTGATCATATGATGACCGTCTTTCTCTGGTTGACTTATTTTACTTAACGTAATACCCCCTAGTTCCATCCATGTCATAGCAAATGGCAAGGTTTCTTTTTTTTTGATGGCTGAATAGTATTCCATTGTGTGTATATACCACATCTTCTTTATCCATTCATTTGTTGATAGGCATCTAGGCTCTTTCCACAGTTTGGCTATTGTGGACATTGCTGCTAGAAACATTGGGGTCCAGGTGCCCCTTGGGATCACATTTGTATCTTTGGGGTAAATACCCAATAGTGCAATTTTGGGGAAAATATCCTTAACATGAGCCTTCGTAACATTTTTTGGATACGACACCAAAAGCACAAGCAACAAAAGCAAAACTAGACAAGTGGGACTACATCAAACTAAAAGCTTTGTCACAGCTGAAAAAAACAGCCAATAGGGGCTCCTGCATGGCTCAGTCAGTAGAGCATGTGACTCTCAGGGTCATAAGTTCAAGCCCCACTTTGGACCTAGAGCTTACTTAAAAAAAAAAAAAAAAAAGATAAAAAACAATAAATGAAATGAAAAGATTCTTATGGAATGGGAGAAAATATTTTGCAAACTATTTGATAAAGAGTTGATATTCAAAATACATAAGGAAATTATACAACTTAATAGAACCCCCCAAATAGTCCAGTTTAAAAATGGGCAAAGGAAAAAAGATGTCCAGATGGCTAATAGACACATGAAAAGATGCTCAACATCATTCAACATCAGGGAAATACACCACCCAGGAAATACCATGCCACACCTGTCAGGATGGCTAAAATTAACAACCCAAGAAATGACAGGTGTTGGCAGGGATGTGGAAAAAGGGGAACCCTCTTGCACTGTTAGTGGGAATGCAAACTAGTGCAGCCACTCTGGAAAAGAATATGGATGTTCCTCAAAATGTTAAAAATAGAACTACTCTCTGATCCAGCAATTGTATTACTAGGTATTTACAAAAATACAGGTTCTAAGGGATACACTCACCCCAGTGTTAATAACAGCATTATCAACAATAGCCAAACTACAGAGAGAGCCCAACTGTCCATCAACTGATGAATGTATAAAGAAGATGTGAAGATGTGTCATACACACACACACACACACACACGCGCGCGCACGCGCACAATAGAGTATTACTCAGCCATCAAAAAGAATAAAACCTTCCTATTTGTAATGACATGGATGGGTCTAGAGTATATTATGCTAAGTGAAATAAGTCAGAGTAAGACAAATACCATATGATCTCACTTGTATGTGGGATTTAAGAAAGAAAACAGATGAACATAAGGGAAGGGAGGGAAAAAAAAAAGAGAGAGGCAAACAAGCCATAAGAGACTCTTAATGATAGAGAACAAACTGAGAGTTGATGGAGGGAGATTGTAGGGGTATGAGCTACTTGGGTAATGAGCATTAAGGAGGACACATGTTATGATGATGCTGCAAGTAAGTGTTGTATGGGTGTTGAAGGTAAGTTGGTGTTGTATGTAAGTGATGTAAGTAAGTGTTGTAAACGGAATTCTGGGTGTTGTATGTAAGTGGTGAAACAGTGAATTCTACTCCGGAAACCAATATTGCACTGTATGTTAATACTTACAACTTAGATAAAATAAATTAAGTTAACACTAATATGGGCAGAGGAACTGAATAGTCACTTTTCCTAAGAAGATATACAGATGGCTAATAGGTACATGAAAAGATGCCCAACATCACTAATGATCAGAAAAATGCAAATCAATGCAATCAAAACTACATTGATATTCACACCTGGTAGAATGGCTATCACTGAAAAGACAAGAGTAACTGGTGATGGCAAGGATGTGCAAAAAAGAAAAACTTTGTGCACTATTGGTGAGAATGTTAATTGGTATAGCTACTATGGAAAACAGTATCAAGTTTCCACCAAAAGTTAAAAATTAAACTACCATATGATCCAGCATCCCACTTTTGGATACATATCTGAATTAATTGAAATAATTCAAATAGACATATGCCCCCCATGTTCCCATTACTTGCAATAGCTAAGACATGGAAACAACCTAAGTGTCTATTGACAGATACACTTGATCTTAGCCAAAAGGCCGAGAAGCGATAAGTGTCTATTGACAGATAAATGTCAATGTATATACAATGAATGTATACAATGAATATATAATGAATGTATATCATCATAAAAATATGTATATTATTATAATATATGTCTATCTATATAAATAAAATGGAATGCTATTTAGACAAAAAAGGAAGGAAATCAGCCCTTTGCAATAATGTGGGTGTACCTTGAGGACGTTATGCCAACTGAAGTAAGTCAGAGAAAGGAAGACAAACACTGTAAGATTTCACTTATATGTGGACTCTAAAAAAGCTGAACTCAGAAATATAGAGTAGAATGGTGGTTGCCAGAGGCTGGGGAGAGGAAAAATGGGAAGATGTGGGTCAAATTGTGCAAACTTCCAGTGATAAGATGAATAAATGCTGGATATAACATGGTGACTATAGTTAACAGTACCAAATTATATACTTGAAAATTTCTATGACAGTAGCTCTTAAATATTCTTACAATATGAAATGGGCATGTGTGTACGTGTGTGCCACATACACACATGCACACACACACAGATAAGTATGTGAAGTTATGAGGGTGTTAACTAGCCTCGGTGTGGTAATTAGACACAATATACATGTGTATCACATTATCAGGTTTTACACCTGATAATAAGCTTGTGCATTGTTATATGTCAATTTTATGACAATAAAGCTGGAAAAAAATAGAAGGTGCTACTATTTTGACCTTAGATGAACTCAGTTTATAATTAATAGAAAAAATAATGGACAATGCTTTTGAGATGGTTCAGTGTAAAGAGATTATTTTGTGAAAATACTGAGATAACTTTATTCTAGCTATATATTTTTACTATAAAAATAATTCAGTTGACTTAGGCTCAAAATCTAGCCTCTCTGCTGTTGTAGTGCATAAAAGTCTGCACCTTTTTTTATGTTATTTCTTGCTACATCTGAAATCTATTCCAATCTTTTAATTATCTTCAGTGTTGTTGGTTCTGCCTGATTATTCTCTAGAGCCAGACCAGAGAATATTGATACAAAAGTAAATCTTGATAGTTCAGTGAAAACAACAAGGTGGTGGGCAGGGGAAGTGCTTGAGAAGTTAGCAGGTGATCTTTCTGCACAGTCTATATGCAGAATGAAAATTTCTGTAATCATAAACATTTATATATATGGACCCCTTTGGTTATAAGAATTCTAAAAATATGGGGCACCTGGCTGATTCAGTTGGAAGAGCTGCTCTTGATCTCAGTGTTGTCAGTTCGAGCCCCACGTTGGGTGTAGAGATTACTTAAATAAATAAAACTTAAATAAAAAAAAGAATTGTAATGATTTCATGGTAGAATTTTAAAGATACAGTAATTAATATTTTTGTATATCCATTTCTACTGATGCGTTAGTCCTGATTTTTAAAGAATCTGAAAAGGTTTCTAATTTGAATTCATTACATATACTCTACACTTTCTATGAAAAGACCACCAAATAACATTCAGTTGTCAGGATTTAAAAATCCAAGCCAAAAACTGTTTTGTTAATCAGGATTTATTCATTTATTTATTCTCTAGTCCCTAATCATTTAACATTGAACCCACAACACAGATGCATTTGTAAAGGATGCTCAGATGGGGTTTATTAATCTCAAGATTGTATAATGCAAAAAAATGAAAGAGTAAATGGAAACTTCCTTCCTTTGCTTCTGTAATTCTGTTTTGTAGAAAGCCTGCCTTTTAGCAAAGTACAGGAAAGTCGTTGCTTTTTCTCCCTTGTGACAAATGAAACTGAATAAATACATAAATACATATTTCTTCCATAACACCTTTTTGTGTTCAGAGGTTAAACAGGCTTCTAAAGGAGCAAAATGGTATTATTAAATGAAGTGCAAATGTTGAAAGAGTATGTATCTGCATTATATATCTTCTTTCAAAGCCTTCTAGTGCTCATCAGATCAATTCTGCAATCTCATATAGAGTTAGCTACTTAGAGGATTTCTGCTTTAAATATTCCCTCAATTTTCAAACATTTTCAGCACCTTAGCAGGAAGCTCAGAGGCTGCTGAGACTGCTAAGGATAGACTTACTATAGGCCGATGCTGGAGCCCAGGTGATGTCCTGAGCCCCACTGAGCCTTGGGGAATGGTTGCTTATTATAGTTACCAAACCTGGGGCAAGATGACAGTAAATTGAGGAGAAGATATACCTGCGGACTTCAAAAGAACAGTCATTTCTTCCTCTTGATATAAGGCAAGGTTTATCTTTGCCAACTGACCACCAGCCCTTAGTCATTAAAGATATGAAACCATGAGCTTTGGCTAAGACAAAAACCGAACAATTAAGGGGATAGATTTTAGTTAGGCTATAAAATAGGGAGAACACCACGCAATATCTATTAATTTTCCTTACCCTTTTACAGGGAGAAGTATACAATTCTAGGAAGAATGATTTATAGTTGGAGTATTTTACAATCAGGTGATGTCTTAGCTGAATAGGATATGTTTATGTCTACGTCTAGCTAGATTCAGAGAGGGACAAAAAGTTCTAATCTCAGCTAATTATTCATGAGACAAAGAACTGAGAGTGGAAGGTCTACATCTGGCTTTTCTGTGAGTTCAAGAAAAAAAAAGAAACATCTATATTTGGGCTGTCACGGGTAAACAAGAGGATCATCTACAAATCTGATGAGAGTCCTGACAAAAGCAGACAACCAGATTTAAGTTGTTTGGGGGAGTGGGTAGGGAAAAAAAAGGTGGTGGGATTTCAGAAAACAAGAAGTTCAGAGGATATCTTATCTCTGTTGTTATCAGGAAGCACAAGCCTGAGATAAAGTTCAACTTTGTCAACTCATTTTTTCATCTGCTTAGCCACCCACAACACACTGCCCACCTTTCCTAAGGGCAAAACCATTCTCTGTTGTCACATTCTTTCTTGTTTAATCATTTACCAACAAAATATCCGAAAGTCCATACTTAAAAGACCAATGCCAAATTTATTATTAAACCTATATACATGGTGGACTTATTATTATTTATTTATGCCAAGGTAAGGTCCTAAAAATGTACACATAAATCAAATACTTATAAAATAGGTTGGAGTTCACACAGCATAATGATTATAAATCTGTGCTTTACTGTCAGTCCTTCTCTAAATTTGTATTTTCAAGGACTTTTCATGCCTCTGGGTTCCTCATCTCTAAAATGGGGCTATTTCTGGGAATGTAAATTAGTGCAGCCACTATGGAAAACAATATGGAGGTTCCTAAAACAAATTAAAAATAAAACTACCATATGATCTAGCAATCCTTCTTCTAGGTATATACCCAAAGAACATGGAAACAGGATCTCAAAAAGATATCTGCACTCTCATGTTAATTGCAGTATTATTCATAATTGTTAAAATATGGAAACCACTTAAATGTTGGTCACAATATAAATAGACATACACATAGATCAGTGGAACAGAATAGACAGCCTCAATATAAACCCACATATAAGTGCTCAATTAATTTATGACAAAGGAACCAAGAATATACAATGGTGAAAGGACAGTCTTTTTATAAATGGTACTGAGAAAACTGGACAGCCACAGGCAAAAGAATAAAACTGGACCTCTATCTTACCCATACACAAAAATAAACTGAAAATCAATTAAATACTTGAATGTAAGACTTGAAAAACCATGAAACTCCTAGAAGAAAACATAAGCAGTAAGCTCCTTGGCGTCAATTTTGGCAATGATTTTTTTTAAATTTGACACCAAAAACAAAGGAAATAAAAGCAAAATATATACATAGGACTACATCAAACTAAAAAGTTTCTGCACAGGAAAGGAAACTATCAACAGAATAAAAAGACAATCTATAAAATGGGTGAAAATATTTGCAAATCATGTATGTGAAAAAGATTGATATCCAAAATATGCAAAGAATTCATGCAACTTAATAGTAAAAAAACAGTCCATTTAAAAATGAGCAGAAGCTCATTGGATCATTTTGGATACTGTACATTTCTAGCAAACTCCCAGATGTTGGGATGCCTGGGTGGCTCAGTCAGTTAAGCGTTTGACTTCAGCTCAGGTCATGATCCCAGGCTTCTGGGATCGAGTCCCCAATCAGGCTCCCTGCTCGGTGGGGAGCCTGCTTCTCCCTCTGCCTCTGCTGCTGCTCCCTCTGCTTGCGCTCTCTTGCTCTGTCTCTCTTTGACAAATAAATAAATAAAATCTTAAAAAAGATTAAAAACAACAACAACAAAAAAGCCTCCCAGATGTTGTCCGTGCTGCTGATCCACTTTGAGTAGCAAAGGTCTATAACAAAACCTAGATTACACTGCTTGACACATGCTTAGCAGTTAATAAATGTTATTTTTATTAGCTTATTTACCTGTGCATAGAATAAGGCCATTATTAGAAGAAAACTTCTGTAAGTTACGAATAGACTCTATATATTCTTGGCTTTATGAATGTCTATGAATGTGACTCCAAAATAATGAGAGAGAGAAACCACACATGAAAATCTCCCTGGTAACTTCGTTGTCTGAAGTTAGGGTCAGTATTAGATTTTACTAGAATTGAGAACATTTTCTCTGCAAATTCTCCAATGACTAATGAATTAAGTTTTAATACTGAACATTGTGCCTAAATTGTAAGTCTCTTAAACTGTTCTTTGCAAGTTCAGAAGTAGTCAAATCAGAGCACCAAGCTCTGCTGAAGAAGACTCCTCAGGGAAGGATAGAAAAGGCCATGGCATGCCATGAAGTTCATGAAACAGTGAGCCAGGATTTTTTTTTTAAACCTGGAACTTACTTTAAAACCTGAAATTATTTTAAAAGGTAAGGACAGAAGAAGATGTAGTATATATATACAATAGAATACTATGCAGCCATCAAAAGAAATGAAATCTTGCCATTTGCGATGACGTGGATGGAACTAGAGGGTATTATGCTCAGCGAAATAAGTCAATCAGAGAAAGACAATTACCATATGATCTCTCTGACTTGAGAAAGTTGAGAGGCAACATGGGGATTTTGGGGTAGGAAAAGAAAAAATGAAACAAGATGGGATGAGGAGGGAGATAATCCATAAGAGACTCTTAATCTCACAAAACAAACTGAGGGTTGCTGGGGGAATAGGGGTAGGGAGAGGGAGGTGGGGTTATGGACATTGGGGAAGGTATGTGCTATGGTAAGTGTTGTGAAGTGTGTAAACCTTGTGATTCACAGACTTGTACCCCTGGGACTAATAATACACTATATGTTAATAAAAAAAATTTTTTTTTAAAAAAGGTAAGGACAGATTTGTAGATTAACTGTGAGGATCCTTATGGTTATAAAACCAAGGGACAACTTCAAATACCTAAACTGAAAGATATTACTGAGCTTGGATTCTGTTTTTTTAAAGATTTATTTATTTGAGAGAAACCACCCATGCATGCTTGAGCAGAGGGAGGAACAGAGGAAGTGGGGGAGGGAAAGAAGCAGACTCCTCGCTGAGCACAGAGGGAGGTCAACTTCACAACCCTGAGATCATGACACCAGCTGAAGTAAAAAGTCTGGTGCCCAACCAACTGACCCACCCAGGCACCCGGATATCTGTTTTTGAAAGCCCCATGCAACTCTCATGTACTGCTGCCAGGAGTGAAAATTAGTACAATCACTTTGGAAAATTTACTGGCAGCATGGACTAGAGGTGAACATGTATATGTATATGACCCAATGGTGGAATCCCATTTCTAGGTATTCAACAGGAAAGCATGTCTATGTTCACCCAGGACACTTAACAAGAAGGCTTAAAGCAGCCACAAACCAAAGGACCAATATGGTAGAATGTCGAAGGGACTTTTTGTACAAAAGAGCCCTACACAGCAGTGCAAACCATGGAACTACAGCTATCACAACAACATGGTAATCTCAAAATACAAGGTTGTGAATAAGAAACAAACAAAAAGGGCACCTGGGTGGCCCAGTCAGTTTAGTGTATGCCTTCGGCTCAGGTCGTGGTCCCAGGTTCCTGGGATGGAATCCCACATCGGGCTCCCTGCTCAGTGCAGAGCCTGCTTCTCCCTCTCCCTGACACTCGCCTTGCTTGTGCTCTCTCTCTCTTTCAGTCAAAAATTTAAATAAAATCTTTAAAAAAGAAAAAAGGAAACAAAACCAGAAAATTCAAATTAACAAAAAAATATAGTCTGTGGTCTTAGATATTTGGTGGTCGTCCTTGGGCTGGGGACCATTGGAAGAGCTTTTGTAGTGCTGGTCATGTTCTATTTCTTAGTCAGGACCCCAACTACACAGTGTGTAGTTTACACAGTGTGTAAACTCTGTGATAAGTTCACTTATCTATCTGTTCACTTATGATTTGTGTACTCTTCTGTCTGTACACTATGCATTGACAAAATTTACATTACAAAAACCTGAGATTATCTTAAAAGTGACTTTCTACTTCTGAAGTGCTTGGTTATTCTATTCAGTGAAGTGTTTGAGAGGAAAAAATTATTTGCTTCTGAATTTTTAACCTATCTTTGATCTGACACATCTCAGCTTAGATCCCTTCTTTAAAAGATGTTGCCAAAAGGAAATTTTCAGGAATATGCTAAGAAAGAAAAGCAGCATATGGTTTCTGAAAGGAGGGCTACAGCCTCCTACTTTCCATCTTTTTTGCACTAACCTGTGAGGCTCCTTGAGCAAAAGCCAATCCGATAGTCAAAGAAGACCTTAGGGATCCCTTCCTTGTCCTTGCCAAGAGAAAACAGCCAAGGAACAGAGAAGACCTGAGCATTTTGGATACAAAATCAGAAGATGTGAAGAGAAGCCATGAGATTTCTAAAAAGCTACAAGAACAATGGATCTGTCTGAGGGTGGGCCAAGACATCCTGAACCACCCACCACTAACTGCGTTGATGTAGATGAATTTTAAAATGGAGAACTAAAAGGGAGCCAGCTGCGAACTGCTTGGGGGATGAATCATCATTGAAAATAATTAGCCCACATACAAGATGCCATTTCTAGGTGCTCCCAAGGCTTGTTATTATTTCCCTTGTTCTATCTCTCCCCAAAACCCATCACCCAGTCCACCTCAGTACCTTTTATTACAATGTCTCCTGGTTGGGATTCTGAGCCTGGCCACAGACAATTTTTGTTCCAAATCTGGGTTGTTTATAGGAAGAAATCTGTTAAATGAGATTTTCCAGTGGACACTACCGTCATTGTTCATTTCCCCTTCAGCTTTTCCCAATTGAAGTTCACTCCTTTTTATTCTTTTGCAGCAACTTGCACTCTGTGATCTCTTATCCACAATGCCCAAATAGAAAAAGCTCTGAAAATTAAAATTTCTCTTAAATGTAATGACAAAACCAGAACTCGCATGAGACTGTTTATGATGTGTATTCATCTCACTTACTGTGAATTTTTGTGTTTCAGTTGCAGAGATGTAAATGTGTTTGTTACAGGATGCTGCTTTAGAACTTCCTGGAGATGTGATATGATTTGCCATATATGCGCTGTGTTACCTTTCTATACTCTATAAATTTCAGATTCCAGAGCATACCTGGGATTGTGGAGCTGTAATCAAGAATTCCTCTTCAAGAGTAGAGATGAACCGTTCAGCTGCTAGAGGGATTTGGGTAAATTTAAATAACAGTCTTAGGCCAGAAGAGTTAAAAAATGGGTATTTTCTCCCATAAGACTATGTTAGGTGGAGAGATACGAGAACCAATATCTAACCTGGAGTTCCAACTTAAAAGTCAATCCCAAACTGTCTATTGGACTCTCACTCTCACATCTTTTTCCTATTGATAAAATAAGGGGGTTCATTGGGAATGTACCCTCAACACATTTTGGGGAGTCATCAGCTTAGGAAGAAGAGAAAATGAAACATGAGTATTAGGGCAAAGTGTTGATGTACCAGCTTCTATGTGTCTGAAGTCTGTAATAAGAACTCAATTCCTAAAATGCATTTAGTATAGAGTTCACAGTTGATAGGGTTTATAGAGTGATGGTTTTGGTGGAGTCCATTTGCCTCTTGCTTAGAAGGCTCCTCAATGTGACATAGATTATGGGACTTCCAAACTAAGAAGACTTTTGTGTTTCATTTGCTTGAATTTCCACAACCATGAGTGTTGAGTATGGCTGCATAGGCCAAGTCGTGTAGAGGAGGCATGGTAATTAAGCCAGACTTTAAATCATTGTTTCTCTCTTTAGATTTTGGTGATTTTAGTCATCCACTGGACAGCCTTTAGAAAAAGATTAATGCCTGCATTGTAAACTGAGAGATCCAGATTTAAATTGTCTGGAGGGATACTTGGATATCAGAATTTTTAAAGCCACTGGGTAATTTGAATATGCAGCCAGGGCTGGGAATCAGTCTTTAGAAGAAGCCTCTAAACAAATTTGAAGATTTTATATATCATCTCCCCAAATATTTTGGGGGTAAGCCTTTATAATGATTTTGATCCGCACGTACCGCCTGAGCCTACTGGAGGAATACGGCTGCTCCAAGGAGCTGGCCATCCGGCTCCGCTATGCCTGCTCCATGGTGGACAAGCTGCTGAGCTCCCGCTCGGCCGCCAACCGTCTCAAGGCCTCCTCATAGTCCTTCCTCCCCTCCGGACTGGCACCCCTTCTCACCCCCACAGCACCTTGGCTTGCACTGGTTAGCTCCCCTCGTGCTGTTTTCTAGAATATGCCCCTCAGCCCTGGGGGCTGGGGAGAGCTCCATCATCCTTGTTGGTGGGGGTCATCGTGTAAGTTATCTTTGTACATGTTCGGGTGTGGGTTCTATGGCCTCTTCCGCTTGCCCCTCAGCCCCACCATATGCACTGTACAGAATACTGCTCTTGAATATGGGACTGTCCTTTCCTTGCCTTTATATACATTAAATACATGTGAATCTTCAAAAAAAAAAAAGATGTTGTATCAACTAGTTATTGCTGGGAAACAAAACCAGGAGTAAGGGCTAGACAGGAGATAAGAGGTTTTGGGGAGGTGGTTATGCTAATTAAGGAGTGAAAAGGAACACTGTTGATGGAAAGGAATGCAATTGTATATCTGTTCACCATTGGTTGAAATAATCCCCATATTTCACCATGAGAGAATCCTGAATCAGGTCCAGTTGTTATTCTGAGGCACAGGGACCACTCCAAGTCCCTGGTTCTTCATCATTGTTAGCCGATTAGACAGTGATGGTGAAATGCAACATTCAGTTTTGGTAACTTCTAGGATACTTCTAGGAGGTAAGACTTTAATGCACACATAAATCACTTAGGCATCTTGCTAAGATGCATATTTGGTGGGGTGTGAGTAGCTCAGTTGGTTAAGTGTTTGCCTTTGGCTCAGGTCATGATTTCAGGGTCCTGGGTGAGGCCCTGCCCTAGAAATTCATTCTAAGTTGGTGATATTTAGCTTCAGTCCAATATTTATTTTAACACTAGATCATTTGGCCGTGAGCTAAAATAGAATATTTGGTACACTTCCAACAAGAATCTTAAGAGCCAGATCAAAGGATCTCCCAAATCCTGGGTCAGGCATTGTCCAGGGGGCCTCAGCTCTTCGTGAACTGGGGCATCTCACATCTCCCTGCCCAGCCCTCGCACTGAGAACCTTGAGAAAAGTCAAAACCAATCCATTGATAGCCCTTCTTCCAAGAATTAGGTGAGGTTAGGGTTGCCAGATTAAATATAGGGTGCCCAGTCAAATTTGAGTTTCAGATAACTAATAAGTTACTCTTCAGTGTAAGGATGTGTCATGTAATAGGTGAGACATTCCTGTATTGCGATCTGCTGTATCTGGCAGTATGAGGTGAGGTCCCAGCTGCAAGAAACTTGTCATAAGACAGTGTCTCTGAAACTCACAATCCTTACCTTTTAACATCAAATGGGAGGCATCTAGAGGTAAATGAGAATTTCCTTAAATTAGTAAGATATGGCATAAAAGCACTTTGGGAAGGAATCCCCCACCCCCTTTTTTTAAGTGGAAGTGTTACCTAGCCATTAAAACATTTCTTTAAAACTGAGGAAGCTTTAGTGCCAATCCCTTGGTCATGAACTGTGTGTGAGATTTTGAGTTAATCGTTTATCTTATTTCATAGCTTGAAGGCACCAATGCTTATAAATTTGTCAATTAAAAATGTCACCAGGAGGGCGCCTGGGTGGCTCAGTTGGTTAAACAACTGCCTTCGACTCAAGTCATGATCCCAGAGTCCTAGGATTGAGTCCTGCATCGGGCTCCCTGCTTGGCAGGGAACCTGTTTCTCCCACCGACCTCTCCCCTCTCATGCTCTCTCTTTCCCATTCTCGCTCTCTCTCTCAAATAAATAAATAAAAATTTTTAAAATAAAAATGTCACCAGGAGGTGTGCCTGGATAGCTCAGTCGATTGAGCATCTGACTCTTGGTCTCAGCTCAGGTCTTAATCTTAGAGTTATGAGTTCAAGCCCCACGTTGGACTCCACACTGGGCATGGAGCCTACTTAAAAGAAAAACAAAAAAAATCCACCAGGAAAAAAGAAATACTGCCAATTAAACTGATATAATGCAAAAATACCATTGAATATAAGACATATACTTACTTCAGAGATATTAAAATGTAGGGGGGGTTGGAAATGAGTGACTCAGAATTGATAAAATATAATATTTTGACTTGCCTCATTTATATAATGGGAATAATTATAATTTTCTCTGCTGAATATACATAAAGATCAAACCAAGAAATTAATCATCAGATTTTGTTTCTCAATCTAGTTTTGAATTGCAGAACAGGGAACTTTGTCTTCCAAGGTAGACTGTTTCCCAGTGACTACTGTCAAAGTTGCATAAAGGGAAGTTAAAATTTCTTGTAGTCTTTTTAGGACAAATATTCCATTCCTACAAAGTATCTAAAACAGTCAAAATCATAGGAACAGGAAGTAGAAAGGGGGTTGCTAAGAGTTGAGGGGAGGGAGATGAGTAATCAGTATTTAATGGATATAGCATTTCAGTATTGCAAGATGAAAAAGTTCCACAGACTTACTGCACAGCAATGTGAAAATCTTAATGCTACTAAACTGTACATTTAAAAATGGTTAAGATGGTGGGATGCCTGAGTGGTGCAGTAGGTTAAACATCTGTCTTTTGGTTGTGATCTCAGGGCTGTGATAATGAGCCCCCTCCCCCAGGCTCTGCTTTTAGTGGCTTAGTGTGGAGCTGCCTTGAGATCTTCTCTCCCTCTACCCCTCCCACTCATTCTTGTGCTCTCAAATAAATAAATAAATCTATAAAAAAATTGGTTAAGATGGTAAACTTAACGTAATGTGTGTTTTACAACAATAAAAAAAATTTAGTCTTTTTAAAAAGGTTCTTTCCTGTGTGGGTTAAAACTAACTCAGTCTTTTGACCCCCTGGGTAAAGAATTATCTTTATGATTATAATGCATCAGAATCCAGTGTAGTTTAAACAGAAAGTAGCTGGATTCATGAGTTTGTATCATTGACCTACTTATCCCTCCTTTGATCCATCCATTCATCCATTCATTCATCCATTTACTCATCCAATAATCCACCCAATATTTACTGAATTTCTATTCTTTGCCAGGTACTGGGATAAACCTTGAGAAAACAGAGATGAAAAAGTGACTGTGTTTAAGAAAGTGCCCAAAAAAGTACTACAATGCCCTACTGCCTTAAGAGATCAGACTTTTGCATTTAAGTCTCTGAAAAATAGTTCATGTCTCTTCCCCAACACCCCCCCTCCACCTCTGGCCCCTGCCCATGTAGATACTTTCCTTTCTCCTCACTGACTACTCAAATCCCATCTACCTTTTCAAAAGTCAGTTCAAATCATCCTTGCTATGAAATCTTTCCTGGCTATTATGAATCTTCTTCTTTCCCCAACTCCTAATTGCTTAAGGTATTTAATTGGACTTCTAGTTGGATCGTGGATAAGCAAAATACATAGTATGTTAGATGGTTATATGAGCTAAGAAGAAAAATCAAGCAGAAAGAGGAAATATGAATATCTGGGGATAAGGAGGGTTGAAATTTTAAATAAGGTAAACAGTGAAAATCTTACTCAAAAGCAGAATTTTGAGAAGGGACTTGAATAAGGGAGGAATGAGCCATGTATTTGGGGGCATGGCATCCCAGGCAAAGAGAATAGTTAGTAAATAGCCCTGACGTGGGAGTGTGCCTGATACCTGAGAGGAATAGAAAGGAGACCATCTTGGTTGTACTAGAGTAAATAATGGTAAAGTTGGGAAATGAAGTCAGAAAGGAAGTGAAGCCAGGTCATGAAGGGCCTGTAGGTTTTAATAAGAATATAGGCTTTTAGTGTGAATGGGAGGGAGTGTCATTGGACAATTCAGACTGAGAAGTGACATGATCTAAATTATATATTTTTTTCTTAACTTATTTTTAATATAATTTCTTTGTCCTCTGTGTTGAGAATAGACCGTGGAGGCATCTGTGCAAGGAGACCAATTAGGAGGATAGTGCAATAATTTAATCAAGAAATAATGATGGTTAGGTACATTTGGGTGGCTCAGTCAGTTACGTGTCTGCCTTTGGCCCCAGTCGTGACCCAGGGGTCCTAGGATGGAGCTCCACTTCAGGATCCCTGCTAGGTAGAGAGCCTGCTTCTCCCTCTCCCTCTGCCACTTCTCCCTCTTATGTTCTCTCGCTCTGTCTCTCTCAAATAAATTTTTAAAAATGTTTAAAAAAAGAAAAGAAAGAAAGAATGATGGGTAGAATCTACTTGTGGCAGGGAGTGTAGAGAGAAATAATTCAATTTGGAATATTCTTATTAATAGAGCCATTAGAATTTGTTGATAGATCAGACATGGGGAATGAAAGAGAGTCAAGACTCATACCTGGGCAACTAGAAGGATGAAGCTGCCACTAACTGAGATTGGGAAGACTGTGGGAGGTGCAGGATTTGGGGAAAACATTATGAACTTAGTTTTGTATGTGTTAAGTTTGAGAGAAGTATTAGATGTAAGTGAGGATTTTTTTTAAAAGATCTTATTTATTTATTTGACAGAGAGAGATCACAAGTAGGCAGAGAGGCAGGTGGGGTGGGGGCAGGAGGGAGCAGACTCCCCACTGAGCAGAGAGCCCGATGTGGGGCTCGATCCCAGGACCCTGGGATCAGGACCTGAGCCGAAGACAGAGGCTTAACCCACTGAGCCATTCAGGAGCCCCATAAGTGAGGATATTGACTGGGCAATGGAATGGAAGACTCCAGAGTTCAAAGCAGATGTCAAGTTTGAAATATATAGATGACATTTAAAGCCATGATACTGGATGAAATCAACTAAAGAGAGAAAACTAGGTAGAAAACTAGGTAAAAATGAGAAAAGACCCAAGGGCTCAGGTTGTTGGAGATGGTGCTGTGATTATCTCCACCAGAGCAGAACACTCTGACCTGTCAGGAAGAAGCGCTGTCCAAGCCTTCATGATCCTTAAAACTTAAGACGTGATAGGAAATCCTCTGGAGTGGAAATTACAAATGTTCACTGGGTGTTTTGGCATTAAGGAGAAAATAGAAAGGAGAGAGCTCTGGAGAGAGATCAAAAGAGTTTTGCGAGCATTTTGTAATACCTGTAAGCTTCTACAGCATGCCGAGTGGGCACCACATATGTAAAATTCTCCTGTAAGACAAGTGAGAATAATATGAATATAAAAAACAATTTGCTAACTGAAGAAGGACCAATGTCATGAGATCAATTCTGTGACACCAACTGGGTGTCCTGAAATGCAATTCTGATTTAAGTACCCAGAATTAACGTAGATCCTATAGATTGCTCCCACCTATATATATATCTCCAAATACATCTATATATAGAGAGATGTAGATATATGCATGTATAATTTGACCTCTAAACATCATACATACAAATACAATTCCAAATGGACAGCAGATCTTATTATAAAAGGTAAAACAGTGGCTTGGTCTGCCTTCAGCTCCTGTCATGATCCCAGGGTCCTGGGATTGAGCCACACATCGGGCTCTCTGTTCAGTGAGGAGCCTGCTTCTCCCTCTCCATCTGCCAATCCCCTTGCTTGTGATCTTTCTCTCTCTCTGTCAAATAAATAATCTTAAAAAAAATAAAAATAAAAATAATAGGTGAAACAAAGGAGCTTTAAAAAAACATTAAATAATTTTGGGTAGGCAAAGATTTCTTTTAAAATAGTACAAAACAGGGGCGCCTGGTGGCTGAGTCGGTTAAGTGTCTGCCTTTGGCTCAGGTTATGATCTCAGGGTGCCGGGATGGAGCTCCAAGTTGGGCTCTTTGCTTGACAGGGAGTCTGCTTCTCCCTCGCCCTTTGCCCCTCCCCCCACTTGTGCACTCTCTCTCTCTCACTCACTCTCTCTCTCTCTTAAATAAATAAATAAAACTTTTTAAAAAGTACAAAACATAGAATGGAAAAAGTGGAATTGGGCTATATTGCAAACAGCTCTTCATCAAAAAACTCCATGAAGAGAGTTAAAACACAATTTGCAGAAAGAACATTTGTAATATATATATCCAACAAAAAACTTTTTTTTAATTTTAAGATTTTTTTATTTATTAGAGAGAGAGAGAAAGAGCATGAGAGGGTGGGGAGGAGGGGCAGGGGGAGAGGGAAGAGAGCAAGGAGCCTGACATGGGACCCAATCCAAGGACCCCGAGATTATGACCTGAGCCAAAAGCAGATGCTTAACTGACTGAGCCACCCATACACCCTGAACAAGAGACCTTTACCCAGAATATATAAAGAACTACTAGGAATCAACAAGAAAAAAGATGCAATCTGCTAGAAATAGGCAACAGACCTAAACAGACACCTTAGAAAAGAGAATACCTAAATGGTCAATAAACATTTGAAAAGGTGCTTGGCTTCCATGAGTGAAATGAAAATTAAAACTACACACAAATCAAAATATACCGGAAAAGCTAAAATTAAAAAGACAGAAAAGATCAAATGTTGTATAGGGTGTGGAGCAACTAGAACTCTCACAGTGTTAATTGTGAATCACCCTGGTTTTATCTGGTAATGCTGACTATAAGCATACATGTCCCATCAGTTTCATTCAAAGTTATATAACCTCCTATATAACCAAGAAAAATATGTACATATGTTCACTAAATGACATGTACAAGAATGCTTTCAGTAGCACTATTCATAGTAGCCAAATACTGGAAACAACTCAAATGCCCCTCAAGAGAAGAATGGATATATAACTTACTGTTTTTTTAGACAATACAATTCAAAAATTGCAATAAGAATGAAGTATTTACTACAACTTCACAAAATACGGATGAATCTCCCAAACATAATGACAAGTGAAAAAAGCTAGACACAGAGAGTCCGTACTGACCATATGATTTCATTTATCTAAAGCACAAAAAAACAAGACAAAATGAATCCATATGTTAGCAGTCAGAAGAGTGGCTGGTTTCTCTTGGGAGGAGGTAGTGACTAGAAGGGAACACAGCAGAGAATTGTCCTTTTTTTTTTTATTTGGGTACTGGTTACATGTGTTTGCCCAACTTGTAAGTATTCACCGATTGTATATTGATATGCACTTTTCTCAGTATATGTTATATTTCAATAAAGTGCACAGCAAAACAAAAATACCGTCCAAACTTTTAGAAGACTGTGGCTCAGAATGTAACTACAGTTATTCTATCTAATGGGTGTGTTCTTGAAATGGGTAGAGTTAATCAGATTTGGGTTATTTATTTTACAAAGTCAAGTGGAAGCAGCCATCTAAAGGAATGCTGAGGCCAGTCTTTCAGTAAAATGAATCATGATTGTTGATGACATTTCAGAGTCCAAATGTTCTCAGAGTGAGCCTTTTCTTAAATCCCTTTTCAGGGGCACCTGGGTGGCTCAGTGGGTTAAAGCCTCTGCCTTTAGCTCAGGTCATGATCCCAGGGTCCTGGGATCGAGCCCCACATCAGGCTCTCTGCTCTGCAGGGAGCATGCTTTCTCCTCTCTCTCTGCCTGCCTCTCTGCCTACTTGTGATCTCTGTGAAATAAATAAATGAAATCTTTAAAAAAATCCCTTTTCATATTTTGATTCTCCAATCAATAGGTACAAAATCAAGTTAAATTCTCTTCACTTGGGGGTCTAATCTTTTTGAGACCTTTTGAAGATTTCTCAATCACGACACCACTTTTCAATATTTATTTCTAACTGCATCGGTCCAAAGTGACTAGAAATATTATTTTCAATTTCATAAATTATAAGAGTAGTTGGAGGCAGAAATTTAAATGTAGGCTGTGTAAATAGTTTCATGTCAAAGATATTATCAGAAATGTGAGAATTAACATGACATTCAATAATTTAAGAGAAAAAAGTATTTCTAGTACTGAATTGTTTGGAATTCTATAAATTGTTACTTCTCTATTGTGATAACAAAGTATTTTACTTTTCAAACATAGACAGAAAGAGAGGTTATAGTATAGTGAACTCTCCTGTACTCATCACACATTTTCAAAGTTTATTAGGATTAGGTCCATATCATTTCATTTACACTCCAGCTGCTGCCTCTTTTCCGTCACAAGATGATTTTAATGTAAACTCCAGACATTGTATTTTATCTGTAAAGGCTTCCATAGAGACACACACATCTTTTTTCTTTTTAAAGATTTTTAAAATTTATTTATTTGACAGAGAGAGAGAGAGAGAGATCACAAGTAGGCAGAGCATCCATCAGGCAGAGAGTGGGGGGAAGCAGGCTCCCGCTGAGCAGAGATCCTGATGCAGAGCTCGATCCCAGGACCCTGAGAGCGTGACCTGAACCTAAAGCAGAGACTTAACCCACTGAGCCACCCAGGCACCCATAGACACACACATCTTTTAAAGGCTTAAAGACCGTGATATCATTATCACATCTAAAATAAATTGAAAAAAAATAATTTAATATCATCAAATAGTCAAGACTATAATTTTTCTTAATTGTGATTTTTTTTTTCCAGTTAGTTTTTTTGATTCAGGATCCAGTAAGGGCCTGGACGCTGCATTGGATTACTGTATCTCTTAAATGTCTTAATCAGTAGGGTCCCCACTCCCTTTATCTTTTTCCTCTGCCATTATTTGTTGAAGAAACAGCCTGTGATACCACAGTTTAACAGGTTGACTTTGATATTATAATTCTGTCTGGATTCACATTTTCTGTTATTCAAATGTAGTTTCTTTGTAGAAGTGAGAAATCAATATTTCTATTAAATTCTAAATTCTATGTCCTGCCAGAAGTCCACTATGAAAGGGGTTTTTATTGCTGTTCTTTTAGTAAGTGGCCCTATCTGCAAAGATTTATTAAGTGCTTACTACCTATTAGACATTGTGCTAATAAGCACATTACAAGTGTCATTTCACTCAGTCTTCACAGCCCCTCATGAGGTAGCTATGATTATTCCCATTTTACAGGCAAGGAGACGGAGGCACAGAGAGTTAAGCCATTTGTCCAGTGTCTCTAACTATCGGAACTGGGAGAAATGGGATTGCATTCAATTTGTTTAACATCAGATCCATTCTCTTACCAACAGCACTGTTCTATGAGCCTAAGCTTTTAGAAAATATCCCTCATATTAAGAGATGTTAGTTTCTAGACGTGACTTCCATATTTTTCCAGTTGTTTCTCTGTACTCTTATTCATTGTGTGGCTTGAGGGCCAGCAGGAGAAATGCAGAACCTCAGACCTTCTGAATCAGAATCGTTGGGTATGGGGCCCAGAGAACCTATACCAAGTTCTCCAGGTGATTCCTAGGCCAGCCAGAGTTTGAGAACCAGTGCTTTCTGCTGTACCAGGTTGCTGGAGAGTAGGCTGGCTACTTAATTCTTCTACGTACTACTTTGGCACAGTTTAGAGAGACATAAAGAGAGTTGCAACTCTGGATTGTGTCTTTGGATTCTATGACCAGGGAAAGTAATAAAAATAAATGTTTCTTTCTCTTTTTGAGACCTTTCCATATTTATCTTTGTTTCCTCCACCATTTTTTCATGTATTTTTCCATTGTCTTCTTTTTTCCACCCCGCCATCCTTGAACTCTGGGCAGCTGTCATGGGAGTTTAGAACTTCTGGGTTCTCAGAAATACTCACCCAGGGGGATGGATGGACCACGAGAAACCCCATCCTCTACATGTTTTGTCTGAAGTTGGCCCAGCAATTATTTGTTTACCTCCAAGGCTCAGCCCAAACGGCATTTCCTGGGTGACCCTGCCTTGACTGAGTCTCGTTTCCTTTTTTCCGGGAGCTGTCATGGACACATACCCCATGCCTTCACCGACACTTTTCTCACGGGGGACTGCACCAGATGTTTATTCATTTATTTACTTTTGTTGATTTTTTTGAGACAGAGAGAGAGTGAGAGCATGAGTGGGAGACAGAGAGGGAGAAGAAAGCTCTCCACTGAGCAGGGAACCTGACACAGGGTTCAATCCCAGGACCCTGGGATCAGGACCCAAGCCAAAGGCAGCCACTCAACCCACTGAGCCACTCAGGTCCCCCTGTACCAGATATTTAAGTGCCTGACCCTCCCGTGACAGGTGCCTTTTGAGGCACTATCTTTGTACCTTTTTCCTCTGTACTTTGTCCATCTGTCTTGCACACAGTAGGTATAATGATTTCTGAATGAAGGAAATGAATGCAATGAGTCTGGGCTTCAACATTCATGTAATGGACTTACTCTCCATGATACAGGGGTAGGGGTGTGTATGTATGTGCAGAGGCACAGGCAGTGGTACAGAGAGAGAGAGAGAGAGAAATAAGCCCAGGGAGGCAGTATGGTTTGAACATCGCAGCAGCCAAACAGTCCAAATCCAGGTGAAGAGATGGGGACAGGGGTGAGCATTTCCTGCTGGTCAAGGCATTGTTAACCTTACAAATAAAACTACCAGTTATTTTACCAGCAGAAAATGGGTTTATTTGAGAGTAACAGAATTGCAATCCACACAAGCAAGCTTCAACAAAACCATAGGAAGTCCAACAAACAAAACAGAGCAATGTTATTTTATGAAGGAGGAGGAAATCGGGGAGGATTGTTTTGAATAAAAGTCCACTGGAGAGAAGCCGGAGGAGTTCAGGTTGATGACAGTTGGTCATTGGCTGAGGTGCAGGGATGGACCATTTCTTGTAGGAGATGCAATGTACATCTTTCCCTGTTGGCACCTGTAGTTGATGATTCTTTCCTGCTGAGGTTCTTCTGTTAGAGATCTGTAATTGACAATTCTAGTAGTTGACATTGAGCCATAAGTCTCCCCCTACCAGCTTCCCTTTCTAGCACCCTGAGCCCACTTTAGTCAGTTTCCCTTTATTACTTTTCACCATATAAAGTGTTACAACCACTTTGGAAATACTAGATAAAAATTCTATTAGGAGAGGGGCACATGGGTGGCTCAGTCAGTTAAGTGGCTGCTTTTGGCTCAAGTCATGATCTCAGGTCCTACGATCTAGTCCCATATCATGCTGGGCTCCAGCACCCACTCCCCATGTGTGTATGCATCCTCTTTCATTAATTAATTAATTAATTAATTAAATCTTAAAAAAAATTGTACTGGGAGAGTTATTCTGCCCATATCCTCCTGTATCCTGTTTCTGTTTCTGCATGGTCAAGTTTCACCCTATGGGGAATGGGGACAGGGGAAACAGAGACCTGAGGAGTTCAAGATTTGACTCAGTTCAAGATTTGAGCACAAGATTTCTTCTTTTCTTTAATTTAAGTTTATTCAACAGACAGAGGATGTGTTGGGTTTTTTTTTTCTTTTTTTCTTTTTCTTTTTTTTTTTTTGAGAGACAGACAGCCAGGGTCAGGAGCATAGGAGGGGCAAGGGAGAGAGAATCCCAAGCAGGCTTCACTTCCAGCATGGAGCTCAATGCGGGACTTGATTCCATGACACGGACAACATGACCTGAACTGAAATCAAGGGTCGAATGCTTAACAGACTGAACCACCTAGGCACCCCGAGCACAAGATTGTTTCTAACTCAGCAACTTACGTAAAACTCCTAGCTTTGGGAAACTTTACTCTAGTAAATGTATTCCCTATTGCCTTGAATCAACTTCTAAAAAATTATTGTTCATTGTTATTATTATTATTATTAAAGTAGTATACACTCACATAAATTATTTCTAAAAAACAGAAAAGTGGATAGGGCCATTCATAATTCCATCACCCAGAGAAAACCATAATTGATATTTCTTAGTAATTTTTTCCTTTGCAATTGGGAAGAAAATATTACCGAGTGATTTAATTGAAGTATTATCTAAAATTTTCAATATCTTATATATGTTTAAAATGTATGAAGTACAGGGTGCCTGGGTGGCTCAGTGGGTTAAGTGTCTGCTTTCCACTCAGTTCATGATTGCAGCGTCCTGAGATCGAGTCCAGCTTCTCCCTCTGCCTCTGCTGCTCCCCCTGGTAGTACTCTTTCTCTCTGTCAAATAAATAAAAAAAATCTTTAAAAAAACAAAATGTATGAAGTGATATGGGAGTGTGCAGTGTTACATCAGACTTCTAAAATTCTTGATAGCAGGAGAGTGTGCATAATTCAACAAAACAAAAGCTGCTTGGTCTGTGGTTTAGTTGAAGGCAGAGAGTAGTCTCAGTCATTTCATTATTTGAAAGTATACATTTTTTAAAAGATTTTATTTATTTATTTGACAGAGAGAGATCACAGGTAGGCAGAGCCACAGGTGGCGGGGGTTGGGGGAGCAGACTTCCCACTGAGCAGAAATGCCGGGATTGATCCCAGGACCCAGGATCACGACCCATGCCGAAAGCAGAGGCTTTAAGCCACTGAGCTACCCAGGCACCCCTGAAAGTCTATATATTTTAACTGAAAATATTGTTAAGTGACCATTTGGTCTAAATGTTTTCCTCTTTACAAAGTGTATTTTTCTGGGGATGTCTGGGTCGCTCAGTTGGTTAAGTGTCTTACTTTCTTTTTTTTTTAAATATTTTATTTATTTTTATTTTTTTAATTTTATTTTTTATAAACATATAATATATTTTTATCCCC